>NC_087479.1:57599301-57903364 GCF_036417665.1 Passer domesticus
GCAAACTACAGCCACTCTAAATAGAAGGAACAGGGAAGCTTATAATTTAGAGCAAGATTTCTGTGTTAATAAATTATAATTATAGGGTGATTTCATTGCTTGGCAGCAGACAGCCTACTTCTACTTCCTTTTTTGTGGGGGGGTGAAAGTTGGCCTTTTGCTGGGTTCTACAGTTTAGAGTTTGGTAATAACTGTAAGTCTGTATCATGAGTTTTCACTGTTCTATTTTAAATTTTTAAAAGCCTTGCCAGCTTTTGTGCTGTTATCCTAAAGTGAATTATAATGTCAATAGTCTGCAAAAAACCCACCCTAAAAGCAGCTGTTTGAAGCTCACAAAAGTATGTCATGCCTAGTTTGGCTCTCAGGGCAGTGGTCTGTTCTTAACACAAAGACAATAAACCTCTGGTAGTTTTGTTTTCAATTGGTATGAATAACAATATTAAAGTCAGGCATTAATTAAAAACTTGTCCTATTGCAATTTGACACTCATGGCTGCACTCTAGATCTGTATATAATCCGTATATAACATAAAGAATTCTTTACAACAAAAAGCTAAGGCACTGAGGGAAATACACTTAAATGTAACAGGCAGAACTCTCTAGGACATTGATATTGTTAGATGAGAGAAGTGAAGCAAAAATAGTACTGGGAGAGCTGACGCACACCAATGCTGAGGTCAGAATGAAAACCTGTTTGTCTGAGGATGGCATAAAGCTGAAGGAACTGAGACTTTACCTCCAGCAGTTTTTTTGAAATTGGCATCGCCTTCTTATGTTGCAGTGGCTGTGTTGGTCTTTTTTTCATTTTCAGGTTGCTGTCTGTGGTGTTATATTGAGTAAAAGAAGAGTTCAGCCCTTCCGTACGCACGTAATCCAGAGGAATTGTTCTAATGTACTTTCTTACATAAGAGTTCTGTATTTATTCTCCCTGGAGAATGAACTGTTCAGTCTCAGACTAGAGATAAATTCTGCTAGGGTTTTTTTAGGTAAATGCATTCTCTTGGACAGTATGTTTGATGTTTTATCTCCTTTCATCACAGCAGCTTTGTTAATAGTAGATTTTTCTGGAAAGTAGTAATAACAATTTCAGTGGTTGAGGAGAACCTTATGGCAATGTGATGTGGTAACCTGGAGATTCTTTTAAGCAAACACACTTTTAATTACAATTCTGGGATGACAATTTCCTTTTGAAGACTTTCTAACCTTTCCAAGCCCAGCATTTTTAGGCTGCATTTTGAGCTGCTTGAATGCATGCCAATGGGGAGACAAGGATTCAATTCTTGCTCCTGCCTGCACAGAAATACTGAGATACAGATCTTAGCATTTGCTCAGACAGATGGCACTTGTATTTAACATCTACTATCTACTGATATTAGCTATCCACAGATTGGGTCATAGAGCTTGTTTTAGGACCTTTAAAGGGTCAAGTCTTTTAATTTATTTTTTATTCCTTTTTTTTTTTTCATTAGCTGTGTTTTTATCTTTGGGGGGGATCCAGAAGTATGATGGGATGTTCTCAGCAAAAATTAAACCCCCAGTAATAAGTAATAAAAATAATAAATAATAAAAATAAGTAATAAAAACCCTCAGTAATAAGGTAGATTAGGATGAGCATGTAGTATAGTTCTTTATTTAAGTTAAAAATTTAATAAGGTCAAGAAACTGGATTCTGTATTTGACCGTGGAAAAATGTTTAATATCAACAGCTTAGAGGAATCAAGAGAGAGATCAGCAGTAATCAACAGGCACTTTTTGTGGCATCATTTGTTCAGACTTCCCAGGCCTTTTAAAATATAAAGACACTATTCTCCCTATTAAAAAAAAAAAAGCTATAAATCTGGCTTTGTTTTATTGGGAGTATAGTGAATGAGCATCTGGGATGCTATTAAACTCATAGGTACCCTCACATCTGTCTCTTTCATTCCCCAAGTAATGGATTGCTTTCATTTAAGATTAGAAGTATTGCCTCAAAGTGAAAACCTACTTTGATACCATCATGAAAAGGCACTTCTGTACCTAAAGAAAAGTTGTTTATAAATAGATAGCAGTGATATTATGCTACTGCAGTTGAGGAAACCTAATTCCATTAAAAAACATCAGTGAAGAACTAGAGTAATGCTTAATAATTAATGAACATGATTTAAGTCCATTTTACAATGATGACACTTTTTAAAGGTCCTGTAATATTTATAAGAAAACTTTACCTCCCGTAATTCTAATGAATGAATTTTTTCTGACCCTTACTGAAAGTTATACCTGTAAATTAATTTTTCAGCTTGCTACTAAAGGGTGTCTTTTTTTCCAAACCGCAGTTCTTTTACATCATTTTGGTAATATTTTCAGGCCCTGTAGATTTGCCTCTTTTGTTTGGCAGGGTGTATTTCTGGTCAGTGACTGACTCTCAGCTAACACCTGACTGCTTTAAGGAGGTTTAAAAGCCCTGTACATGGAATTATACAATAGTTTGAGTGGAGAGGAACCTTCAAGGTCATCCAGTTCCAAGCCCTCTGCCTCGGGCTACGACACATCCCACTAGATCAGGTTTGTACACAAACTACATTTTGCTAAAAAGAGTACTGTTTGGTTTTGTTTTTTTTTTTAATCAAGAAGTCTAGACTGCTGCAAAATGATATAAAAAGTTTTTAATTTTACTGTAACAACATTTTTCCACTTAAGGGGGCATAACAGTGAGGACTGTAAGGACATGGCCCAGCTGATTTCAACAAGTTAATTTCCATTCAGGAGCTCTGCCCTGGTAGAAGGTAGGAAGGTGGCAGCAGGAAGATCACACAAATAAAATTTCAGGATAGATTTTGATTCAATGCCCCACATTCTGTGAGTGCTGGCATGTGTTAAAAGACCAGGAGGAGGTGTGGATTGGGGTGATAGCTCACTCCTGCCCCTTGCCCTTGCTGCTTCACCTGCTTAATTGCAGGTTATTGGTGCTCCCTGAAAAGCCCCAGTGGAGGAACAGAGTAGAATTATTCACGTGTGGATACGTGGTGCCCATTTAGGTCTGTTCTCATCACATGGAGTTTTGAAGCATCTCAGCCTTCCTGATTTTTTCCAGGCTTGCCTCTCCTCTGACCAAATTGATTGTTTGTGTTTCTGCCAGCTTTCTCAGTTGAGGGTTTATGGCCTTTATGGATTTAGTGAAGAAAAATCCAGATGTTGAAGAAAAATGTGGATTTTTCACTATCTTTCTGAATAAGCATTTTTGTGTGGCTGTTAGGGAGTGTTCTGAACACCCAGTGCTCCCTTAAATCAGGACTGTGTGCCAGTGACTTGCAGCTATTAAAGATTCAGGTTGAATGTCTGCTTCTGAGAATGGGTAAGTGTTTAAAAAGAGTGGTTATAACTTTATACTCCTCTCATTAATTGCAGAAGAGACCAGAGTTTCTGGCCACCATCATGCTGAGACTATTCATGCCTGGATCTCATGCAGCCCAGAAATGTTCCATGCATTCCAATGATCAGACTGTGCATTAGGTTGGTGAAGAGACAGACTTGGGCCCTGCAGTTGAATTGAGATTACTGCAAAAAAATCAAGGCCAGAGGTGTGTGATGGAGTTCTGCACCAGAATCTGAGCTTCCAGTGCTGCTGATGTGTTTTAACTATTAAAACTATTTGCATAAATGCAGTTACTGTCCCTCTTTTCATTGTTGGAATCCAAAGTCACTCTTTTTGGAGGGATTGGAAGCATGGAATTTGTTCATCTTGCCTTTAATGAATATCTGGAGTCAAGTGTTTCAGAAGAAGCTTCTTTACATTGGTGAGGACAATTAATTTTAAGGTTCAGTCCATAAACTGTCCTTTTCTGCTGACCTCATACCTATGTACTTCCTCCACAGCTGAACATTTAGCAACTTGTAAAAATTTAATGAGGTTTTTAGGAAAAAGTAATTTAGGCATTTTGAAGCTTAGAATTAATCTGATGAGGTTTCTTACTAACTTATTTCTAAATTTTTGGACTAAATTATAAAAATAGCTTTAATTTCTTTCTCTTAAATGTTTCAGTGTGAAATGGAGTAGTTGCTACTGGGTGCTAATTTGTTATGAATATTGAATGGAATAGGAAATTGGTGTTAGGAAAGATGGGGCAAGGCAATGGAAAACATTAGTCAACAAGGCAGGAATTATCAAAAATGAAGTGGTGCCAAAATGTTCTCAAAATAGGAAACACCATTCTCTGGTAGGATATTGTTACAGTCTTGAAACACAGCCCAGGTTTGCTTTGAATCAATAATCAGACAAATTCAGCATATCCTTTAAATGAAAGAAAGAAGACTGGTCAACATTCACAAAAATACTCATCACTGTGTTTTTGCATGTTAGACACTCGAAGGATCTGTAAAGAAAAAAAACAGGAAGCAAAGCAACTGAAGGATCAAGTTCAGGGAGTTTAAACCATGACAGATCAAAACAGAAGCAAATGTCTGCACAAGCCCCCAGAACATGAAACTGCTTTGTTTTTAATGGCTCCACTCCTAACAGATGTTGGAGAGGAGCTGATCTTTTGCCAGGAATGTCATTATCACCTATTGCATTATCCAGCTAGAAGCAGGCTTTTGTTGTCACTTTGTTTTGCATACTTTTCAAACTGTATTTTAGATACTGCAGTGCCAAATATCTTTTCTTAATTTATGTTTTCATTCTGAGTGTGCACATAGAAATGCTGTCAACAAGTAATTGGTGAGTTGGGGATGGAGATTTCTCATAATCTTTGTGGATGATATTAAATCCAGAGTTCTGTGGTGGCCTCAAAGTCCTAGGTTAAACATCAAAATTAAAAAGTTGAATGTAGAAAATGATAGATGTTTTTGTCATTTTTCTTTAGGACAGCAAATAGGGAGGCTTAAATCTTATTTCCTTATACTTTGCAACTCATCAAGTACAGAAAATCTTTAGGAGTTGAGCCCAGCAATACTGATTGATGCCTTTTACTCCTATTTTTAGCTCTTGGAGTAAAATACAGCTTTGTATTAGGAGATAAAATGAAAGTCTGTGGTAGGAGCTGACCAAGAGAAGTCCTGAATAGTTGGTGCCTGCTTTCTGATTGTGCTGAAAGTATTCTCTTTACATAAGAAGTAGCCTAAATCTGGCAAAAGCATGCTCACACCCTACCCACCCCTAAAAACCCACCAAAACTCCCCAGCAAACAAACCAAACAAAACAGCAAAAACAAACAGAAAAGCCCCACAAAATTTCTTTCAGATTTTAAGGAAGTGTTTCATAAACTCTAGAATGATTCATGGTGTACCTTTCAAAAATTGAGATACTGTTCGCATAATGTCAGAAGTTATTCTAGAGATGAAGGATAAATTCTTTCTTTTCTTTGGAATTGATGTCTATTTATTTTGAAGAAAGTGGGCAAATGGCTATGACACTCTTCTGTTATGTGCTCTAGAAATTTCCAGAGGTGTTCAAAACCCAATGAAGAAAGAGCTGGAAAACCTGCTGCTGAACAGGGAGGTTGGACTAGAAGGTCTCAAGAGGTCCCTTCCAACATAAATGATTCTGTGAGTTCCAATTTAATTGATGATAGACTCTTAAGTTTGCTTTTAATAGGCTCTTAAGTTTGCTTTTATATTTTTTAATGCTCTTTTGGTGTGTCAGCACAAGTGAAAAAAATACGTGAAGTCATGACAAGGAAGTGTTAACAACATGTTAAGGGAAAGAATAGCTAATAAGTCCTCATTAATGTGTTATGTTAGTAACAGAGGAGCATAAAAGATGAATTAGTTCCCTTCTCTTGATGTTAATGGATACCCAATAGGGGGAGGGAATGGAGTATTAAAATTGCTATACCAGTAAATTCTACTGGGTCTTGTATTATAAATCTTCTTTTATAGATCTTCAGTACTGGCACCAATAATTCTTTCACAGGAATGCAATACAGACCGACATTAGTCATCATAACAGAGCACATTAATACTCATGTTAAGTAACTCATCTCTAACACTAAAAGAATGTACAAGAAGATCTAGATTATTTGGCTACAGATCTTGAAAACTGAATTTGGTTTTTTTGCTGCTGCTTTAAAACCCCAAAGTGTTCAGTTAGCTGAAAACACTTCAGTGAGAGAAAGGTTTCTTGTACTTTTCTTGTTCCAGCTGTAATCAGGAAGAGCAAAAGATGCTGGACACTTCTAGTGCAGATCTGGATCTTCAGTTCCTGTGGGTAGCCAGATCACCCAAAATATGATTACTTTCAAGCAAGATGCCTGTCATTCTTCAATTTCCCCACTTGGGCAGCTTATGAATTATGCATCTTGCATAGTACATTCCATTTTATTCTTAGTTCAGTGCAGGTCTGGAAATGTAAGAGTTTTGTATAAAGGGTTAGTAGGTACGTGGATCCAAAGATCCTTGAGATGTGTTTGAGGGTACTTCTGCAGCTGAAATTGAAGAGAAATTGTAGAAATTATTCAGAATCAACTGTAAGAAAGAAACAAAAAGCTCAAATAGTTGGGAGAGCGCTTAAGGGAGGAAAACTGAGGTTGGAATTTCCCCAAACTTTCTAAAATTTTATGCCATTTTTTTATTAGGTATTTCACTTTGTGTTAGTTATTATTAGAAGCATATTTAAGCCAGAAACCATTGGTAAGGTAGAAGGACATGTCAGCTATTTCTCCAACCGTTCTATTTCAGCACTCTGGACAGGGGTTGGGTTCCAGCCCCAGGGATGTGCCCTGGGAGGACACAAGCAGCTGGTTCAGGCTCCCTTGTGTGCAAGAATAACTGTGTTTGCCATGCACTGCTCCTGAGGGTAGCAGTCATTGCTTTCTGAGCACAAAGGAGATGATTTCTGTGAGCCTCAGTCAGTTATGTCAGCTTCTTCTCAGGTCTGCGTGTATCTTTGTGTACCAGCTGCTTAAGCTGTGCCAACCCTCTGCTAGAAACATAGGATCAGAGAGTATTCTGAGTTGAAGGGACCCACAGGGGTCATGGAGTCCAGCTCCTGACCCTGCACAGGACCCATCCCTAAGAGTCACACCATGTGCCCAAGAGCATTGTCCAGATACTTAGGGAGCTCTGCCAGGCTTGGTGAGCAATTCCCTGGGGAGCCTGTTCCAGTGCCCTGCCTTCCTCTGAGTGAAGGAATATCCTTTTCCTGATATCCAACCTATCCTTTTCCTGATATGCAACCTAAACCCCCCCTGGCACAGCTTCAGGCCATCCTCTTGTGTCCTGTCACCAGAAGGCAGAGATCAGTGCCTGCCCTCTGCTTGTCCTCATGAAGAAGCTGTAGACCACAGTGAGCTCCAATGTGGTGAGGACTAGCTAGGTAAGGATGGAAAGACTGTAGCTGTTAAATTGCTCCAGTGTCTAGGTCAAGTGTTTGATGGTGCTCAAGAGCACCTAGCCTTGCTGTAAACTATTTGTGCTGGCTTGAAAGTAAACCTTCAAAAGAGGGAGGAATGAACCCCACACAAATACCTTGTGAGAGATTCCAAGTCAGAGCTACAATTTAATAGGAAAATTACAATAGAGGCAATGCTACAGAAACAGGTTTGAACTGACCTAGTCACAGTGCAACCTGTCGCCCAGCTGGTCAAGGTGGTGGCAGCAGTCCAACTAAATGGTGATTACAGTCCCCTTGGAGGGATGGGTGTGCTCTTGTCCAAGTGTGATCCTGTGGAAAGGTCAGGTCCTTCTCTGGAGGTCCCGAGGTGGTGGTGAAGAGCTCTTGTCCTCTGGGAATCCAGTGTTGGCATCATGGTGTCCCAAGGCCCAGATTATCTCCAGGCAGATTGTTTGCTGCCTCCCCCAGAGCAGGGGAGGATGTGATTCTGTGAGTCGTTCTGGGGGGGCCCTTGATGGCCCATCAAGCAGAGACGGGGCCATCTCAGGGTGGCTGCTGCTCCCCCAGAGGGAGTTACCATGGTTGAGTCATACAGAAGAGAAAGAAACACTGCTCCACCCATTTTAACACCTCAGAAGGCAATGTAGATGGTGGTTACACCTTACATTGTAGCCCAAGGCACTCTTAAATCAATTCAGAGACTGAATGTTGAGGACATTGACTTCTCTCTTCCTTCTTTTTCATACAACTTCCTCCCTTAATCCTGACAAAACCTATTGTAATCTATCTAAAGGAACAAAAGCATTTACTGTGGACAAGTCCACTGCATTGGGGGTAGATTCTTAAGTTTGCTTTCATATTTTTTTAATATTCTTGTACAAAGGTGTCCAGTCTAACCTTAATCAGCCATTCAGAAAATCTCTTTCCATTCTGAAAATTAATGTTATATCAAATGAGGGTGGGGACAGTATAGGACTTCTTGTAACAGATGATAAAGTTTTTTCAAGTCTGAAATATGCAAGGATCCAAAAATATTCCTTTCTCCTTCTGGCTATAAGAATAAATCCTCTTCTTGAAATGAAATCTCCCCAGAATTATAGTGCTCTCTACTCCCTTGGTGTCTTTCATCTTGAGACAGCTTCTATTTCTGTGCCACGGAACTGGGATCTGATGTCACCAACTTGAGCTGGGGATTCGTCATACAGCTCATTGTAAAGCACTAGAATTCATCATGCTACCCTGCCAGTTGTGCACCAAGCAGGGCACAACTGGGACAGATGACCTCCTGAGGTCCCCTCCACTGAATCTATTCTATGACTCTAGTTGTTTCTTCAGCTGTCTCTACAAATGAGGGCCCTCTGGGAGACGCCAGCCTTCAGCCTTCATTCATGGCCTTTCTAAGAGCCAGAAGGGTAATGTGTCTGCTCATGCCAAATGAGTTATTAAATATGCTTTGTGGTTCTTCTTATATCCTGGTGTATTTACTGGTGCCTGTGCCTGACTTGAAGCAGGAATCTGCCTTCAACATGGCAGAGGTGAAGGATTGAGATTTGAGCAGGAGTGTGCTTTTTCTTTCTGTCTCCAAAGTAGTTGCTGGAGTTGCCAGATAGGTAGCCATGTTTTCAGATGGGCTGGGAGACAGGAAGCCCTGTTTCCATATAAAGGAGATGTAAAAAATTAGTGGTTAGAGGAAAGTTTGTGGAAAAGATGTGGTTTCATATGAAAAGAGACAATCATGATCCAACTCAGTATTGGAACGTATTTCATGGCGTGGAAGCGGTTCTTGGGTATGCTCGTGATGGAAGGGGAGGTGGAAGGGAAGGAGATGAGAATGATGTAGACTGTGAACTTTAAAGAGTCATTCAGGAAGTCTGTGCCTGCTCTTTGATAGATTTTTTTTTTTTTTTTGTCTGTAACTGACAGCCAAAAGAAAATCAAAAAGGAAAAAAAAAAGGGAGAAATTGCAAGGGAGTTATTTTGGTTGGTTTCTCCTTGTAACAAAGCTGAAAATCAGTAGGAGTTTTTCTATTAATTTCTGGGAGAAAAGAACTGTCCTAAAGGACTCCTACAAGCACGTTTTAAAACATTTGCGTTGAATGGTAAAAACAAGATCTAAAACTCCACAAATAGTAACTGTCGACTCAGAAGAAGGAATATCTCCTAGCGAGACATCTTGTGCCATGTGTGAATCTGCCTATTTCTGGCAATTTTGTCATCACACCCAGACAAATGGTGGTAATGGCCAAATGGAAGAATAATGACTAATACAAAATCCAAAGTGAGCAGCCTCTACGTTTTCCATATGGCTATAAACAGGATTAGATTACTTCCAGAAATCTCCAAACTAATTTAAATTTCCCTTGAGCTATAACAACATATAAAACATTGATTTTCACTGTACAATAAAATCTGCTGAAAGGTTATGTAAAGAAGCAAAGAATCACATTTCATTATTTATTTTTTCTTTTTTTTAAGTACTCTAATCCAAGTAATATAATCAGATTAAATTAATAAGAGTAATGCAAAGTTTTGATAAAAACACTAGCTAAAATATATGATAAATTTTAAAAAAAACATTGTTCCTGTAGGAGTACACGATATAGTAACAAAAAGCTAATTTGGTGATGGACATCTTTATAAAATTTGACTCAATTGTGCAGGAGATGGACTGTGTGAAAGGGCCCTTTTAAGGAGAGTTACTTTTTTGTTCAGAACCTCTTTTATCTTGTACTCACAGAGAGAACATGTGACCTGTGAGTCCCACGAAGGTGGCTGGGGGCTGGCAGGTCAGTGGAAAGAGCACCTCCATTCCTTGGTCTCTGGATACCTACATTTTATTGTGAACTCCTATGGCCACAGTCACCATAGACATTTCTGGTCAAAGGTATAAAGTTTGCTATAAAGTTTTTTTGGTATAAAGCCTACACTGGGCTTGGCAAGGCCAGGCAGGTCTGAAAAATATGCCTAAGCAAGAGGGAATTTATGTTTGTTTTCTTTGAATGAATGAAGCACTTCAAAGGTAATTTGTTGATCTGAAAACAATGTACAGCACCATATAATTTTACTAACTTTCTAAGTGAATTTCATGGAGGATTCATGGAGCCTTTCTGGAGGTCTGTAGAGTTATGCAAAGAGCAGCTTCCTGATGTCCATTTGCTTTATCTTTAGGGCTATGTGTTGGTAATTTTGAAAGATATAATTTTTAAGTGACATGTTGTTAAATATGTATAGTAAATCATAAGGTTTGTTAGCAGAAAACATTAAGTAGGAATTTATTTTTGAATGGCTCAGAGATGTTTTATTGTAAGAGAATGTCAGGCAAATAAAAGGAAAGTTCAAAGCCAGATCTTTCCTTTTAAGAGCTAAAGAAGAGTAAATATCTTGGTAAATCTTAATAGACTTATGGAACTCTCTGAGGCTTCTGAAGTTAAGCCATCCTAGGGAACCCCTGAGGATATATAGCATTTTCCCTGCTTCCAGCAGAACTCCTGAGCTGCTGACGGCACAGATTGCACGTTGGTTGGATCACTTGGAATGATTCTGACAACTTTTATCTGAGGTCACAGGTGTAGGAATATGTGAGTTATTTTGGGGGTGAGAGGAGACCCTGGCACCTTTCAACCCCTGGTCCTTGTGCACAAACCAGGATCTGGCTTGCTGGCTTGGCCATGGCATTGTTGAGCTGTCCTTGCTGCTGCTGTCCTGCTAGAGTACTAGGTTAGGAGAAAGGGTTATTGAATTTTTACATTTACATTTACATTTACCCCATCTGCACATCAGACAGAAGCATGAAGTGGTCACCAAAGAGGCAGAAAATCTGTGTACAGGCTGTTCTCACTGAGAAACAATGTCCCCTGAAGATTAAATAGCACAGACTTGTCAGTTTTTTGTTTCTTTCCTGCTAAGGTTAGAGCTGGGATTGAAAGCACTTGAGATGGCATTTTGTGTGTTGATTCAGATGTTCATTTTTTCTTATTTATATTACAGTCTTATAAGTTGTGAGTTCTGCAGTATTTCACTAATAACTTATTAAATGGTCTTGTATTTATCTCTACAAGGTCTCTTAATGAAGAAAACTATTCAATTAAGAAATGGCACTTATTTTTACTTTTAACTTAGGACTTATGTCTTGCAATGTAGACTTTCCTGTCCAAATACACAATACTACTTAAATTCATGAAGAAGATGAAGGACTATTTACAGCTCTAAAACTTCTATTTCAGTTTAATATCTATTACTATATTCTAAAACATTAAATTCTAAGTTTTCTACTACGTGATATTACACATTTCTATTTAAAGTACACACTTATAAGCTCAGTTCTATAATTTAATTTTGGAAGCTTTCTCTATGGCCTCAGGTCAAATGCAGTGTTTTCTTGAGGGTCTGTGCCTTTCAACACAGAAAGTCTAAAATTCTCAGTATCCAGATCCCCAACCCCAGTTTAGGAAGGAAGCACTCTGTCTGAGGCATTGTGGTGCCTATAAAAACATTGTAAATTTTTGTATAATTAGAAGGGCTATCAAGACTTCTAAGAAGGAATGTAACCTGTTTGGTACCAGCTGCTCTGTTGTTTTATTCAGTTATTTCACACAAAGCAGTCTGAAATGTAAGTATTGCCATTTTTGTGTTCATGGAAATTTCCTTAATTAAAGAATTGGGAGTAATGGGAAATGCTTGGTGTAGGTGGAGTTACAAAACTCACCTCCACTAAATGCTTCCTTCCATTTCCTGGTATCAAAGCGTTTTTACGAAGCTGTCATTGCAAATGAAAAATTTGACTTGTCCTGGTTAAGACACAGAGGAGTTGTAGGGGTCACTGTTTGTGTTTTCCCAGGAAGTAAGGTGAAGGACACATTCAGCTAAAGAATAAAAGGCAAATTAAAGTTTATGAAGGGATGTGAAAATAGCTGTTCTCAAAATAGCCTGAGGCAGGTATCATTCTCTTTACCTGGTAAGAGGCTAAGTGACATCAGTATTTATCTACAGACTTTTCTAGATGAACCTAAATACTTTGAAAAATTGCTGAGAAATTTTATTTTCAAATTTTCACTTGCATGAAGAAAAGGGTGAAATTAAAGCTTTCTATTTGGTAATTTTTTCCAGAAACAATTCATAGCTGGAAAATTGCAAGGAAAGAATGAAACCAAGTATCTTTGTATCAAGTTTTAATTATATTCATTTTGTTTAAAAGTTTATAACATTATTTTGTTTAACAGATTATAAAGGTTTCAGCATGTCTTTATTTTAAATCTGTCATGGATAATCCCAGCACTGTTAAAATCTGTATATTTGAGAGAGAGGATTTTTTTAAAATGTTGATACTGTCTGATTGTCTATAAATTTAGTTTAAAAATTATTTACATCATAGCTTTCTTTTGTTTCTCTTTTCCTGCCTATAATATATAAATAAAAGTACATCACTGTTAATCTCCTATAAAGATTATTTTATATATTTTATGAGGGATTTAAAATAATTTGAAACTCTTCCTGAAGATGTTTTCCATTTTATTTATTATTTATTTATTTATTTCCAATTTACTATTTATTTAAGATTTTTTTCAGGTATTTAGAGACAAGCATAAGCAGGGCAATACAGACATTAGAGTTCTCTTTGTAGTGGGAGACCACAAGGGCTGACTAGAGAAGGCTCAATACTTCAGTTTAGAATATTAATCACTATTTCACTGATAAAAATTAAGAAAGAGATACTACCTACTCTCCCAAGACTTTGTCCTCCTGCTTCCTTCACCTGATTTACTGGGTTTGTCATGTTTTGGCATATTGCTCATGATATGGCCACAGACCTTCTGCACATACCCCAGTTCTGTGCTGCATTCTTGAAATTTACTGCTCTGGATCTCTGCAAGTCTTTGGAGTGGTCCCTACTCCCCAGCTTGGAATTAACCTGCTTGCAAAATAGCTCTGGTGGAGCTGGGAAAGAGCTGCTCCCCTGGTCCTCATGCTCCTGCTGGATTAACCAAGGTGTGCTGGAGATGCCACAGCAGCCAGGCAGTGGCAGGGCAGGAAAGTCTCCATTAGACATCAAGAGAAATGAAAAAAAATTTTTAGACGTTTGGCTGTGTGAATGGCTGGGTTGTGCTCATCCAAATAAATGTCTGAACAGGTTGTTTCCAAGTGATGAGTTGTGAACTGATAGACTGAAGGATGATTTATGAGGAGAAAGCATTTTAATATGTGTAAGTAAATATCTACAATCTAGGCCTTTCTTAGACAGAAGGAAAGTGAATAAATATAGATAATTAATGGCATTGATTCATACACACCACCACCCTCTTTTTGTAATCAAGTCTCCCTTTTAAATCTGTTTTTATAGCATTATGGAAGAAATATATTTGGTGCATAAATGGTTATAAAGTTTACAGCTGTTTAAGTTCTGTCTTAATACTCTGAGCAAGCCAAGCAAGATCCAGTCTAAGGTATTACTGTCCCTAATTAACTAAATAAAACATGTAGAACTACATAAGTGGGATTGGAGGAAACCTTTTCCCTCCTTATTTCAGGCTCTACCCTCCTCAGGAGTGCAGAAATGTTGCTGTGCCATGTCAGTATCCTTCCAGCAGAAAGTTTTAGCATTCTGGTATATTGAAAGCAATACTTGAGACTCCAATTTGTTCTCAGGTAAGAAGATTAATTTATATGCTGATTAATTTTCTGGGTTGGTTGCTTTCCTCTGCCTTTGTCATATGTATGACTTGTTAGTAATCAATTTTTCTTTAACCTCTGTACACCAATTCTGATGGTACATGAATTCATTTGTTTGCTTTATGCCCTTCACTTGTAACTCTGATATCTATATTCTGTGAGAGAACTTGAACCTTAAAAGTACCTGAATGCTTCTAATTTTTTTTTCTGTTATGAGTGCTAAGTACTTAGCAGAACAAGGCAATTAGGAAATAATTATCCCTGTTTAAACTGTTCCACCCAATTAAGTATCATTAAGCATGGCTTATTTTTTAAACAAATCTCTACGTATTCATGGAGGTACCAGTCAATTTACTTGGAGCAGAAATTAATTTAGCAGCCCAGTAGTATGAATGCTTCTGTATAGATTCTTTTTCATTTTGCAAGAAACATACTGTTTGTTATATGGCTGGGAGATGAAAATACCAAACCACTGAGAGCATCGTGGTTCCCCTCTCTCCCATTAGTTTCCTGCAGTGAATCCAAATTAAAACAGCTAACACGGATGTTAGATTTGTTTCCTTTGCTAGTCTAGGTAGTGGAATGAGGGAAAGACCTATATGAACAGATATTGTCCATCAAAATAAATAAAATAACCCCAGATTTGTCCATCCTGCTGAGGCATGGGCTATCTGGTCACTTGGATCATGGCCCTAGATGTGGAGCTCTATGAGCAGAGGTGGGAACCCCCTTCCTGAGGGACAGAGTAAAGGAAAACCAATGGGATTACACTGGAATTCCCAAAATTGATATCTGGCTTGGTTTGCTCACTCCTGTGTGCCAGGAAGTTCTTACAGTACTTTTCTGAAGGGTAGGTTTAAGTGAACATGCCCTTACTTGTGCCTGTTCAGTGCCTCTGGGCGATATTCCATGAGGAAGCATGGAAATATTTGGACTGGTTGTGCCTTTATTTCTGGAGTGCATTTCAAATGACATGCGAATGTATCAGGATGATGCTGTGGCAGCAGTGGCATGGAAGAGATTATTCATATTTTCAATTTTTTTGTTGATTAATGGATCCAGCAGTAGTAAAAACCCCACCACTATGCAAGTAGACCACAGCAGAGTGGCACAGGCATATTGAGACTAACAGAACTGTGGCAGAGAAATTTCTGTAGCACAATTTATAACACAAAGAGCAACATATAAGGTAACCACTTGTTTTTCAGATTTGAAGGGGTATTTTGTACTTTTTTTGTGCTTCCATCTTTCCTTCTTGGTGACAGATGTTGGTGTGGAATTTTTTCAAAATGAAAAATTAATGTCTTTTTGACAAAGATGAGATACTTAACAAAGGAGAATGATACCTATGACACTGTGCAGTTTTTATCTAAGACTATTTCAAACACACAAAGAAAAATGTGATTTATTCAAATTAATATGTGGGTTTGCAAAATTACATAGAAATAAATGTAAGTGGTAAAGTAGAAGACAAAAAATATTTAAAGATTATAAATGTCCACACGTTGTGTGCGACCTGCTGGATCTAGAAATTATACAAAACCTAACAGTAATTCTAAATGTTTATCATGGTAACTATTAGTTTTGAAATCTTAGAATGTAAACTTCAGTATAATGCAATACAGCCTTGGCTCAAATGCAGGCAGATCCAATCACCAGGAAAACCATTCATGAAGAGGTGCTTAGCCCTTTCTCACAGCCGGTTGTAGATTTAGACTCAGAATGATATCTTTTATTAAGCAGGGTATGAACATTTAACCAAGAGAAGCATTGGGAATTCCTCAGATATTTTTGAATGTGTATTTCTTTGAAAAATTATATTAGATGCCTCAGTAATAGAAAATATCTCAGTTGAGTTCCACTGGCCTGTTTAAAGTTTTGCAGCTTATTTTATTCTAAATTTGTCTGCAATTGACTTCATATCACTGGTTCACAGCAGTGGGGAGGTGGGGCAGAAGAAAATCACAATGCTACCACCTCTCTCTGCATGCACAACTTTCTGTGCTGTTGTAACCATTCCATTACCTTTGGGCTCTAGAATAAATGGATTAAATTAAAATTAACTTTTAATTTTGTGCAGTTCATAATTTTCTAGACTTAAGACTCTTTTTGTAACTTCCTTCTGAACCCTTTCTAGTTTGTCAGAAACCTCTCTGAATCACGGAGGAATGAATCAGTAGAAGCCTCACTAATGCCAGATGTTGCCATTAAATCATTTCCTACTCCTACTCCATGTTTCCCAGATTGGGCACCCGAGGTCCAGGTTAACCCATGTAGAAGTCTGAGGTAAGAACATGCGTGGTTCAGTTCAATTCTTTGCATTATTCTTGAGCCTGTTATTATTTTCCCTTTTGTAATTTAGATTTCAAATAGGAGTAAGCAATTAAAATGAAATATTATGCTAAGTGACATGGGAGAGCACTCAAGTACGGGTTTGTTTTCCTACTGGCACAAGAGGGATTTCTATGTACCCTTAAACTTATTAGTTTAAAATAATAAATAATTTTAAATGGTTATATATTATTCTGAATACATAAGAACTGACAGGCTGGATTTTGAGGTTCACTGATGAGGTTTTTTTATCCTAATGCAAACATTGTGTTATGCCACTTAATTATGAATATAAAAAAATTAAATATAAATGATAGTGATTTTTTTTACCCCACACCCAAAGTGTTCATGTGATTCTTATAATACATGTTTTGAATTGTCTGCTTTTAAAATCTTATCCTTATTTAACTTTCTTACATGTTGAAAGCATTAGTTGTCTGGTAAAATTTTAATGAAGAAGCAACAAACAACATTTTTCTCTGCAGCAGACAGTATGTGACGTTTCTTCAGTTAAAATTCTCCTCGTGTGCTATGAGACAAATTCACACATCGCATTATTCACCATGACCTAGTGAAAGTTCTCTGTTTATTTCTCAGATTTGTTGTCATTTTGTGGTGTTTGCATGAGCACCTGATCAGCAGCACGTGCTGATAAACAGGCCTTTCCTTATTTTGGAAATGCATATTGCAGGGATCTCATTTTTCCATGGCCATTTCACTACTTAAGGTGCTGAAAACTGTGGGTTTAGCCCAGTGCTCAGACAAGGAGAGGAGAGGCAATTCCCTGATGCAATCTCTCCTCTGTCTGGAAATGCACTGACTGCTTGGAAAATATATATTTTTATATATGTAAATTTCTATTTTATATATATCTATAAAAATATATTTATATTTATATATTTAATTTCTAATTTATTATATATATAATGATTATTTGCTTAAAATAGTGTATTAAGTTCAATTTATTTTTTTTAATCCAAATAATGGAGGAGAATGAAGTTGTAAATAATAATTTTGGGACATTTTGGGCGTTTGTGTGCATTTTGTGCAAATAGGACGGCCAGGATTTGCTTACAAATAAAAGATTAAAAACAAAAATTAAATCCTGAAATGTAAGAAAGAAATACTGAAGTATCTCATGTCAAAAGCCATTTTATCACTATGCATATCATTTGCAAAATGGCAAAGGTTCATGACTGTATTACTTCAGAGAATTAACAAAAGCCCTCTTATGCAAATAGATATTTAGGGTGGTTCTTTTGCTTCCATTGAATCCCCTTGTCTCCCTTCTCCTTGTTTTGTTGCCTCATTTGTTGCCTTTTCCCAGTTACATATATAACTCTAAAAGCCAGCAGCCCTACTGAAAAATTTTTAGTACTTAATAACCTCTAAACAATATTTTTGTTGCATGTCCTGTCTAAATTTCTCAAGTAAGATTTGTTTTCTTTTATTTAAGGAGAGACTATGTGATGAAGGACCAGAGCTCCCTTTTGTTTTGTTCACTGGAATCCTTTCCATAGAAAAGAGGTTTTTGGTAACACTTTGAGAAAATGTATAGGGGTTTTTTTGGCAGAAAATATACATTTGATATGCTAGAGGGGTCTTTTTTGCTGTAAGCTTGCTCTTTATATATTTCCTTTTCCCTTTTTTTCCCTTTTCCTTTTCTTCCAAAGAAAGTACCAAATAGTGTTCTGGAATTAATAGTGAAGGAAGAAAAACAATAATATACTTTCTAATATAACTTAGTATGGTTAATTCAGGAACTGCATGAGTTGTGGGATGTGCTTGTTTTTTCTCACATTTTGCAAGATTCTACCCAAAAGCAGTTCAGCAGTGCATAGATTTAGCTAAAGAAAAATCCATTCTACATTTTTTCTGAGCCTGCTGATGTGTGCAAGCTTATGTGATGACTTCATTGAAGGAGGGTTCTTGGTGGCTTGGTCTTGGCAAAACCAATAGTCTCCTGCTTTTGTGGTGCAGTTCCCTGTCTGTAAATGTGACAATAATGCTGCTTTTTGGCTGGCTTTGGGCTGAACTACAGTGCAGTTAATCTGTTCAGTGACACACAGAATTGGACTTGGGTCTAATAGCTGTTGTACAAATAAGGTTTTTATGATAACTTTATTAATAATTATGGGACATTAATAATCCTTCTTTTAAAAGGATTTTTAAAGGCTAAGTAAAATAAAGTTTTAAACAATAATGTGACAATTTGGGAGTTGGTGTGCATTTTGTGCAAATGGGGAGGCCAGGATTTGTTTACAAACAGAAGGTTAAAAACAAATCCTCAAATTAAATCCTGAAATGTAAGAACGAAATACTGAGGTATCTAAATAGAACGAAGGTTTTGGTGAACAGTGCCCAGAAAGTAGTGTAAACAATATGTTAAAACAGGGATTTGGAAGCAGACTCCTTCCAAACCAGCACTTTAAAAGATCATTGTTCTCTTGGTTTCCGTAAGTGACACTCGAGATAACCTTGCTGGAACTGGGCAGACACTGGATTCAGCTAGCAGCAGATGCAAATGTACAGCAAAAAAAGAGTGCTCCAAGAGGTCAAATAGAGGGAAACTTGGGAGGCCTTGGTTATTTATCTGGGGCAATGGGGATGGAAGGAGCAGCTCACTCCTGAGCAGCTGGTTTAGGGATGCAGGAGAAGCCTCCATGCTGAGGTGTGGTGCTGGAGCAGAGGGGCTGCACGGGCACTGCAGGAATTGGGAATGAGGAGGGTGCAGACAGCTCAGCACATCCTGCCTTTGTGTGAGCCTCTCACAGCTCAGGAGAGGCTCACACTATGTGATCCTGCTGAGGTGAACATGAATGAGCAATCTTCTGTGGTGAGTGCACTCTTCAACTCCTCATGGGCTAAGAAAATTATTTCTCTTTCTTTTGGAGATGCCAAGCAAGCACCCTGAAGTTCATATATATACTCGAGTATACTCAACTTAAATGCAAATATGATTTTCTTTTCTTTTGATTAGATTGTGTTTTGCTGGAGTTTATTATTTTATAAAGCACCAATGTTGCATTTGTTTGTGACTTTGATAAAAATAGTCTTGCTGTGAGTGATTTGATAGACATGGAAAGAATATTCCATTGAGTCAATCTATTTTCTAAATATAAATTTCAGTTTTCTTAGTGGAGCTTTTTGGCTTTCCTTGATCATTTCTGCAGAATGTAGGTCTGGTGTCTACTGATTAAAATTAAATTTCTGAGGTAGACGGATGAACACTGAAGTGCTACGGGAAGGTAAACAAAGCCAAGAGGAAAGTTATAGAGTTGTGTGCAGTGGGTGCAGATCGATGAATCCTAAGGAATAATTAGTGATCGTCTCTGAGAGGGTTGTGTAAGCAGCAATAAAGCTCGATGGCAGACTCTTCTCTGTTTTCTCACAACTGGTTTAGCCCATTTTGGAATAAGCTACAGGTAGGATTTCCCAAGGATATTTCTGCTGGAATATTTTTCAGTTAGAGAGAGAGAAAGAGAGAGAGAGAGAGAAGTTTCCACGGTCCTTGGAGTTTTTCATGTTATGCTTAGTAATACTAGTAGTTAAAAATGTCAATTCTGTATTTGTCTAGGTCCATTTTGCTCTTAAAAGAGATTGAAAAACTCTCATTTACTACATTACTAATTCCTGTGTTGTCACTTAACACCTTAGATCAAATCACATCTTCGCCTTCTCATTGCTAAGATAAATAGATTTAAATTCTGGAACCTGTCTCTAAAGTCTGGTTACCAATCTTATAATTGCCATTGTGACTCTTTTCCAAGCCTCCTCCTATTCCTCAGCAGCCTTCTTTTACTGAAATACTAAGGCAGAAGATGATATTTTTAATTGCATTCCTATAGCTGTCATCAAATGTTAGCTTCCGCCCCCCCTTATTCAGAGTTCTAGTCCAGGCACCTTTGGCTTTTATATGTGTGTTTAATCACAGCTGCATATTATAGTAAATGATATTAATGAATGATTATCCAAATCTTTTTCTGCTGTTCCATCCTGTAGTTGATTTAAATTGTCCAACTGTTATCTTCTTTTCCTTCCCCTTGAACGTGATTAACCCCAGGACTGCTCTTCACTGATCCTCTTTGTTAACTGTTTCCCAAAGCTCTGATTCACCTTTGGGTTTTATTATCCTGATTTTGTTCTTTTTTCCTCCCCCCAAGTCACCAACAAAATTACTGAAGAGCACAGACACAAGAACAGACGTTTACAAATGTGTAGCCATTTAGCAGCAGTATTGCTTGAAGTTTTGAGGCCTCTCCACTTAGACAAAATGTTTAAAAGAAATGCTGTTGTCTTTTATTGTAGTAAATAATAATGATGAAATTATTGGAGAGCAGTGTCTAAGGAATATTAGTCAAGAGCCATTTCCATAAACTTCTACTAACAGGGAGTACTTATACTATTATTTAATTGTTCTCCTTTTGTCTATGATCAGTGCCATGCTTACAGCCTGACAGACATATTATTCAATCCTTCTTGTTTAGCCTTTAAATCTTCACATTTATCTTTTCCTTGACTTCTAACTCTTTTAATTCTTGGCTGTCTCATCTGGAGTGTGATGTAACCCATGTACAACCAAGACAGCTTTTTTTTTACAGGTATGCTCTGGAAATGTTAGTACAAGAACAGAAAGTAATTATTCCAAATGGTGTATGTTTTAACAGTACACACATCCTTAATACCTTTCTAAAATTTCTGAAAATAATGTTAAGTTAAAGAACTACTGAGCTTTCAGCAGTTCCTTTTACTTTTTGTAATTAGTGTTTGTCTGAGAGCAGTATTAATCCATCCCTTCCTTTCTGCCATGCCTTTCCTCCCTCCAGCTCAGTAACTTTCACTTCAGGAGTTTTTCACTTTCCTTTAAAGGTTTTGCACTGTTCATCCTAAAACAGACAGACCAACACACCTGAGTTCACAGTACTTATCTCCAGCTTTCTGGGTATTCCTAAAACAGATACATTGCCATGGATATGACAACATTTCTCCCCCCCTAGCCCTTTTGTTCTTGTGGTTATTTTTTTTAAGCATTTGCTGCATACTCTTGGGAGGAAGAACACAATGGAAGAATATGCCCACAAGACTCTTACAATTACTGTACTTTCACACAATTTTTTGCCATAGGACTACTTCAGCAGTTGATTGCTTTGGTGTTTTTTTAACAGTACAGAAATTTAGGGACTGTATTATTACTCAAAAAAAGTAACAGAAGTAATGGTTGCTTCTAAAAGGTGTGTTATGACAGCACATTACTGTGTACTGTTTGTTTTCAGTGGGGTATCCCAAATCCTGCTGAAATATGAGATGGGAGGGGGAGGAAGCTGGTATTGCCACTTCCCCTAACTCTCATTATATATCTACTTTTCATGTATATATTTATATCTATTTTTATATATTCTCTATTTTATATATCTACCTATTATATTATCTCTTGTCACACTGGTTTTAGCCCTGCTGTTGTTATTTCTAGCTCTGTTTCTGGATCTCACAAGTCTCCTTCCCACAAACTCATGTGTCTCATCTCCATTTTATTATAAGCTGTGAGAACCCACAGGATTCTCAAAAGCAGCAGCATCTACTAGGGGTGCTACAAAATTGTCTTCCATCAGTTGTCATTAAAAAAAATGACATCTCAGAGAAGTTTTAATTGTGCCAGAGACTGCAGTACTCTCTGTTTGTCCTTTACCACGAGTTGATGACCTGCCACTCGTTTGCTGCTGTTCCGTTCCATACCTCCAGCCTCAGGAAGAGGTGCAGCTGTACAGCCCAAATTTAAATCCTTGCCAAATCTGCCCATATGTGTAAAACTGGGAGGGAGTGGCCATTTTCACCTTTTGTGCTTCTCTGTTCTCGCTGCCCCCTCACTTCAGGTGATTTCTGCAGGGATAGTGGAGGAAAGTGCCCCACCACTCACACCTTACATTCTGGGAAAATATCCAATTACTTGATCATTTAAACAAACAAAAGCAATATGTAATCTGAAGATTATTCTGCAACTGCTAACAGATCAATATAAGCAGTTTTATTTGCTGCAAAATAAGTTAAATCCAATGGTTCTTGAATTGAGGATTTACCTACTTTGGACATCCTAATACACGCCCAACTCAAATTGAGCAGACTATTTTGTGGTAATATATTGCTTCCCCTCAAATGCTTTAGATAAATGGAGACAATTATTTTGTTCTTTACTGCAAAAGCAAATTAAATGCTAATTAACATTCTGCTTCTGTTTTATCTGTCAGGCTGTTTTATCCGTCAGGCAGTTGATCATAGAATATCCAAGGTTCCTTTGATTTTCAACCTGTTGACAAGTGAGAAACATGGCTTTTCATTTTGCTTACTCATTTGCTCTTAAAAAAGAGTTGTGGGGATTAATTATATTAGAAGCAGAAAAGCCTTTCCCATGGGGCTTCAATTTAATAAAGAAATAGTTATTTTATAACACATGCACGTGAATGTGTATCCCATAGTTCCTCCTTGGCTTCCTGTAACACATCTAGAATAGTTTAAAAACTGCGTTCTTGTTTTGTATGTTTACACCTTTCTTCTTCATTGTTACTTTAAAGTCTTCCTGAATAGCCCAGCCAACAGAACCTTAATATGTATTTCTTCTTCCAGTTTTATTTCCAGGTCCTAGATAAATGGTAAATTGTCTATTGTTATCTTGATTCAAGAACCTGTAGGTTTGTCTCATTGTACTTCTGAAGACTTAGCAAGCTGCTCCTGGTTTGTGTGTGAATGCCACTGGCCTGATAATATTGCCTTGGTTCTTAATATACAGCACACAGGGAGGTGTTAACTTCATGTCCATAAGACAGAGGTATAGGTAAGATGTAGAAAAAGGCATAAAGACATCCTTGTGGCTTCACATATCTCTGAAATTCAGTGATAGGCTGTATCCTTAGCACTGCTATGGCAATATAAAAAATAATTTTTTGGCTATAGAAATAATTTTTTTTTTTAGTCTGAGTACTGTGTAACAGATTTTTTTTGTAAATACAGCAGAGAATATTTTAGAGAGTTTTTTGGTGGAAGATGTGTGTTAGTCTGGGAACCTGGAACTTGTAAACCTCAGAGATTGAATTGCAGGTACCTGAAGTACCAAATATTGACAAATACTCAGGGAAAAGTCTGTAATACAAGTAAGATTTCTGGTTGTGGTTTTAAAAGTCATTAATTGTGACTGCCAAACAAGACCTTTGTAAATTGTAATACAGGCTGAAATCCCCTTCAGATGCCTGTCATTACAGAAAATGTGCCTCTCGTAGTCATGAATAATCTCATGTCATGGTTTCTTGTCAAATTAATGAATGAGAGGCTTATTTCTTTCACTGCTCTCTCAAAGTTGCATTCTGAGGTTGAAAATACATGTGCTTGTTTCAAAATGCTTTGCATGTGGAGGCCTGCAAGTCATCCAGTCTTTATACTCCCTAAGTTCTTCTTCATTACAGTTTTCCATTTTTGTTTTTTTTCAATTTCTGAAAACTATTTGCATTTTAAAAATCGCTAAATGTTAGATAATGAAAAGACCAGTAGATCCTGAAACAAAAATGTCCCCCCAAATATTTTAAGTTGCAAAGGAAGTATGGTGTGTTTTTCTTATTTTGCTTCTCTCCCCTGCACCTGGTTGAAGAGCAAGACTGCTGTTCCATTTTTTCCCACAGAATACTGCCTGAGAGGTGTGAAGTGAAAGAGTGCTTTGAAGTTATGTCTATGGGACAGTTGGGAATGTGTATCTGAATTTATAAAACTGGTGCTGTGTAGGAAATGGTTGGGGTTGTGTGTACACACACACACCTGCAGTGTTACCTGAACATGGCAAAAAGAATGAATGGGGCTAGGGAAATGCAAATTTCAAATTGCACGTACCAGGAGACTTCATATGAAATCTCAGCTAATTTCTGGGAAAGATAGGCAATGTACTCCGGACTGACTAAATGAAAGTCAATTATTTTTCTGTGTGTGTTGGCATAGCAGGGTTTAAATGAGATTTAATGACTTGGAATGTGTGTTTGTGGTTTTCTAGTTCTAGTAGGTAGCTTTTTCCTAGCACCTGGATAGCCTAGAGAAGGAGAGAAAACCTTCAGCCTATCAAATGACCTAATGAAACACAAAATCTCTTCTAACAGTACCTGGGGCTTTTTTACATTCCCAAAAAATGGATGTTCAACAAGCACCAGATGTAGATTATATCATCCAACAGAAACCTTATTGAGACTGAGTGGTTTAATGACAGTTTTTTGTTCCCTGGTCTGTTATGCATCTCCTTTTTGTAGATTGTAGGGGATACCTTTGTACCTTTTTGAAATATAATATTATAAATACATTTATAGCAACCTTAATTTTCTCTATTTTTTCTGAACATTCACCTTTTTTATCTCCTGATATTGAAAACATTTCATACTCAAGAATTTATAGAATGTATAGGTGCTTTTCATTTGGGGAGCTGTCATAAATTTCATGGCCAGAAAGTCTGCATGATATAATCAAATATATTTTGGTGATAAAATATTTTTTATATATATATATATATATATATATAATATTTTATCATCAAATATATTTTGTTTTAATGCTTAGATGCTTTAATTGTATGGAATGAAGGTCCTGCTTCAGGTATCTAAATAGATAGAATTGTTTGACAACACTACAGAAAGGGTTCCATGGCTTTTTATTTCCATTGAAACTGTGTCTGATGCTGTAGTTTTCATTTGACTTGACTTTAATTACACTGTATTTCTTTCCCTTTTCTTCCTAGTGCTCATTATGATCATGTGTAAGAGTTCAGCAACTTATTATGCAATTAATACTATAAAAGAAACATCAGCAAATAAGTGCAAATGTTCTTTATGCTGAAAGGGTTACTGGTGAGTTAACTCTGGCAGCTGTCCAGTTGCAGCAATTCAGAAAACACCAACTCTATTATTTCCTTTCCATTTAAATAAAACCTCTCTTTGGAAGTAGAGGACATGTTACTTGACCAGTTCTTGACCAAAACAACAGCAAAAAAGGGCTGGGAACACAAAAAGGAGATGTCAATAGAGTTAGAAATACAGAATTTATGAAGAAATGTCTTCTGGGATGGGAATTCCTGAGAATTTCTGAGCAGCTTGGATGTAAAGTTGTAAAAGACCAATATGGGATAAAGAGGGGAAAGTCTGATGGTTGTATTATAATAGAGAGATCCCAGTAGCTGTAGGTGAGAGCAGAGGAAACAGAGTTGGTGAGGCAGTGAAATGCTACCTACTGACCTCTGGAGCAGCCAGGTAACTACCAATGAGACTGAGCAATCATCTAGGAATTTGTTGTAATTATGAACCTAAAAAAACCAAATTCAGTACTTCAATAGGAGACTGATTTCTCTGTGAGCTCTCCAGTTAACTGAAGCTGGTGACACTGCAGATCTTGAGCTAAAACACCTTCTTGTTAAAAGCAAAGTTATTGAGGGGTTTCCCTAAGAAAAAAAAGGGAAAAAGGGAAAAAAGTTACTTGCCTCCAGGCAAAGAATCCATGGCTTAAGGAATTGTATTTTTGTTAGACTGTGCTGACCTCTTGCCCCTCAAAAGGAATTAATGTCTCATGGAGGTTAGGAATTGCTAAAGTACTAATTGCTAACTCAAGTTAGTAACTGTATCATGGAGGTTAGGAATTGCTAAAGTTACTAATTAGTAATTCAAGTTAGTAGTTGTATCATGGAGGTTAGGAATTGCTAAAGTTACTAATTAGTAATTCAAGTTAGTAGTTGTATCATGGAGGTTAGGAATTGCTAAAGTTACTAATTAGTAATTCAAGTTAGTAGTTGTATCATGGAGGTTAGGAATTGCTACAGAAGTTGGAGCAAGTTTCTAATCCTGAAGTGTTTCCAGCTAACGAATCCGAAGTTGTGTGTGTGTTTTATTAAGAATGGAGGCATGTCTAGCTCAGACATTTGAGCCAAGAACACAAACAAACCCCCTGCATTCCCAGGGCACAGTGACTAATACTGCCAGTGAGAGCTCAGCCTTCCCTTTATAGATCAGGTGTTAATGTACACTGACATCCCAGCTTGCAGCAATGGAAATTAATATCAATATGGTGGGCTAAATAAAGTCTTGCTCTAGAGCAGCAAATACTTCTGGGATAAAGGACAAGGATTTAAAAACCTTTCTGCTCATGTTGAGTCAAAGTCTTTGATGCTAAAAATAAGAGTTTAAAAGCCTTCACAAGACTGCAGATTGTTTATACCTCTATGGGTATGCTCGAGTGAAATGGATCAGCAGGCTGGGGTAGATGGATTACAACAATGGGCCCATAAAACTAGATGGTGGCAGCAAGGTTCATTATAATTTCTTCTCATATATGAGACTTTGTCTATAGTGTGTTCCTGTGTAGCGTATAACATCAATGATATTCTACATCTCTGAGTTTCTAAAGAGTAGACGATTGCATTATCTCTAATTGCATTATCACTACTGGCTTCCATCTTTCATTTGAAAACTATTCTGAAATTTTATTTTATTGCAGTAGTATAGAGACTCCCTTTCTTTTTTTCTCTTCTACCTGTTTCCCCCTCACTGTTTCCCTTGACACCTTCATATGTGTGTAAATTACATGATAAGACTAGAATTTTATATTTTCCATGAGGGTGTAGAGGAACTCTATAGTGAGGTTTTCTTTTTTCATTCATGGGGAATGGCTCCTTTATCAATTCCCAAACCAAATTCTCTTTGCAATCAGCGTCTCTTCCTCTGCCTGGAATATCACAATCTCTTGCTTTCAGGTTTCCTATTCTGTTGAACATACAAACATCTTCTCCAGATGTTGGCTTGGATTTTCATAAGTTCAATGAATATTCATATGTTCCAATATTTTTCTGTTCAGGGCTTTAACTTCTTTCAGTGTTCCTTGTTTCTTTCATTCTCTTATTTATCTGAAGTTATTGTGATTTTTCCCTCTTCATTACATCTTCAAGGCAATTGTAGTATTATTCTAAATCACTGTCACTGCAGTTATGTTTGGTGTTGTTGTCTATTTTCCTTAAACCTCTCTGAAATTTTTCACATAAAAGCTGAGCTGCAAGTGGATCAGTGATCTGTTTATTATTGGTATATTTTCTTTTAGTTCTTGATGTTCCTAAACATATTCTTCATAAATCCACATATGGTAACATTGCAAGCCCTGATATGTCTTAGATGGCTACTGTTACTTTGCATATCTAACATTAGATTATGTAAATCATGGGTGAAGGGTTTTCCCTTTACTAGGAAACTGGGATTTATGACTTCTCTAAATATAAGAGAATTAAAAATTCTGGGGCATGTGTGCTGTTTGTATATACAAGTAGTTGAGTTTGAAGCAGTTGTTTTGGATGTTTTATTTGAATTACTGCCTGTGGTGGTGCCTTTCCCCCTCCAGGCCACACTGTGATCTGAGAAATGCTTGTGAGGCCTCAGCCTTGAGGAACAGCATATGAGCTGAGCTCCTCTGGAGCTTTTTGGAAACACTCTCTGTTCCGGGACTAGCACTGTCTAACAAGATCCTGACTGGGTTTTTTATCAAACAGCTTTGGAAACTGACATTTTTGCCTGAAAAACAACCCATGTGGAATAACATTTTTGATATCCAACTTTCCTAGAGAGTCACCAACCCAAATTGTGAGAAGGGTGGAGTAATATTGTGACTAAAGCCCTATAAACAGCAGTCCTAAGAGGTCCCTTTGAGCCCCCTGGAGCAGAGCTGGCTGTGCTCAGCACCTCCCTCTCTGGCCAGAACCAGAGAACCCCAGCTTCTGCTGTACTTGGAGAACCACTGACAAATGGCAATGACAGCTCCTGGGCTGATAGCCCCAGCCCTCAAGGATCAGCCCTTCACCTGCTGAGAGGATGCAAAGGCATCTCGTGTGAGTGCTTCACTGGATTGGAGGAGAGTTTTTAACAGGTGTAAATCTTGTACATTCTCTTCAGATCTGTGTGCCTGCATCTGTGAACATAGCACAGATCTGTGTGCCTGCATTTGTGAACATAGCACAGATCTGTGTGACTGCATCTGTGAACACAGCACAGATCTGTGTGCCTGCATTTGTGAACATAGCACAGATCTGTGTGCCTGCAGCTGTGAACACAGCACAGATCTGTGTGCCTGCAGCTGTGAACACAGCACAGATCTGTGTGCCTGCATTTGTGAACATAGCACAGATCTGTGTGCCTGCAGCTGTGAACACAGCACAGATCTGTGTGCCTGCAGCTGTGAACACAGCACAGATCTGTGTGTCTGCAGCTGTGAACACAGCACAGATCTGTGTGCCTGCAGCTGTGAACACAGCACAGATCTGTGTGCCTGCATTTGTGAACATAGCACAGATCTGTGTGCCTGCAGCTGTGAACACAGCACAGATCTGTGTGCCTGCATTTGTGAACATAGCACAGATCTGTGTGACTGCATCTGTGAACACAGCACAGATCTGTGTGCCTGCAGCTGTGAACACGGCACAGATCTGTGTGCCTGCAGCTGTGAACACGGCACAGATCTGTGTGCCTGCAGCTGTGAACACGGCACAGATCTGTGTGCCTGCAGCTGTGAGTGTGCCACAGCAAAGGCACACCAATGGACTGCTCTTCATGACTGGGACACTGCCCTTGGGGACAAGGGAGCTGAGCAGAGGTGGCAGATCTTTACATTCTTCCATGGAGTGCAGTTCCCAGGAGCAAGAAATGGGACAAACGAGGCAATAAACTGTGGTGGAGTAGGGAAATGCTGGTTAGATTAAAGGGCAGGAAGCAAATGCACTAGCAGTGGAAACTAAGACAGGTGATCTGGGAGGAGTATGATTGTCTGGGGAGGGGGTGAGCAGGGCCAAGGCAAAACTGGAACTGAACCTGCAAAGGATAACAGGAGGGGCTTCTGCAGAGAAGTTTATCAGGAAGGAATGGTCAAAGGAGATGAACCTCCTCTGATACACACAGGTTACAATGGGTGTGCAGAAGGCTGTGGTACTTCACAACTTCTTTACTTCACTTTTCAAAGGCAGCCCCTCTTCCCACACCTTTGGGTGGATGGACAGCAGGATGGGGACTGGGAGAGCACAGTCCCTCCCACTGGAAGTGAAGATCAGGGTCATGGCCACCTGAGGAGCCTGAATGTGCACAGGTTTGTGGGAAACAGTGGGACGCATCCCAGGGTCCTGAAGGAATTGACTGATGTAGTTGCTAGGCCACTTTCCATAATGTTTGAGAAGTTATGGTGGTCAGGGGCAGCCTTCACACAAAAATTTTTGGGGTTGATTCTGGTTTTAGATTGATTGTTTTTAGATTTTAGTTTGCTTTTTCTGTGTGTGTTTTAACCATCCATAAGTAGTAGACCAAACCTTGCCAGCAAACTTTGTCATGCTTTCACTTTTGTGTTAAATCTGCTTTTGGTGAGATCTTTGGTGGTACTTTTTTAAGCAACCTTAAAACATTCATTTCCAACACAGCCTATGTCTGAATATCTTTGGGGGGGATTTTTTTTTTTACAATGCTTTTTTGACTACAGAACCCTAAGAATTTTAGGCAAAACGTGTAGGGAGGTGTTAAGAAATTTCATATGCAAACTAGTGTACATTTATTTTGTGTACTGTACACTACAGACACCTCCTGCTTTGTCAGGTTTCGTGGTTTCCATAAAAATGACAAATGACTGAATCATGGCAGGTGTATGGTGAGTGATGGTGGTTGGTGAGGAACAGAATTTGGCAGGTTTTGGGATTTCTCACCTGCCTGGATTTGAAGATGTGAGGGCACAGGCGACACCAATTGATCTTGAATTGCAACAGCTTTTTTCCTAAAAGGCCAGTGTTAATGCAGCTGACAAAGTTGTCAGAAGAGCACTTCTGCACCCAAATGATAGCAATTGTTTCCCAGATCTGGGAAAACTGTTGCATTTTAGTGGCTGCCAAACGTACTGTGACAATTTACACCAGTTGTTTATATTGCCTTTCTGAATGTTTTTCTTAGCACAGCCTCAAACCATGCAGACTTGGTCATTCACTTCTGGTTGCATTGCACTTATTGTTGGTTGCTATCTGTTGCCTTTGAGCCACTGAAATAGGAACTCATGTGAACAGCCTGCCTGATGTGGTAGTTAACTGACAGGTTTTTCTTTATTTTTCACTCTTCTCAACCTCTGAGCTTTTCTTCATAACCTTTTTTTTTTCTGTTTGGATCCATGCTGCATTCTGTCTCTTCACTGTTTTGTTGTTATCGTCGGTTTTTTGGGTTGTTTTTTTTTTTTTAATTTTGTTTTTTGGTTTGTTTGTTTTTTTTTTAATGAACTAAATATAAGTTGTTACGAGAACTTCAGAACTAATACCAAGGAAATGCATGTATGTATTTTGGTGCACACTCTCCTTTGAGTGCACTGCTGGGAAGGAAAGGGGTTTCTATACTGTGTTTACAGCAGCAAAGAGAAACAAAGCACGACTCATGGCCCAGTTAGTGGCTGAAATGGCCCAAGGGTGTGTCTGGGCCACCTACCTGCCCAGGAAGATTCACAGGTAACCGTTTAAAAGAATGGCTTGGAGGTGCAGACACAAGTCTCCATTTGTTAAGGAAAACTTGATTTTTTATTTTTTTCTTTCTGAAGTGTTATCTTCCTTTACTTGTACCCAGTTAGAGAAGTGTGTTTTGAGCTACCTGTTTTGGGGTTTTGTTTTTTTTCCAGAAATATTAAAAATAAATCTTGTAAGCCCATTTCTGATTTCAGTGCCAGCAGCTTAGATCAGTTTGTGCCAGGTACAGGTGGTAGACTTGTTTCTTCTCTGACTTTTGTCAATTTTAGGGAAGAAATGACTACGCCAAATGTTTGTCCCATTTTCCCCTCTTACATGGGTGTAAGTCTAGAAGAGCTGTGCTGAGGGAAATGGGATTGTTAAAAAAGCTTGAGAAAAACTAAATGTTTCCTTGCAGGTGTGCTCTTTCTTTATAAACAGGTGATAGAAGGAGAGGCTGCTGTGGTATTTAAGCCAACGTGCTGTGTTTGACTGTTCAAAACCACCATGTGCACTGGCAAATTATCTCAATCTTTAAGCAAAGTAGAAAAAAACCCCACAGTCTCTTATTAAGAAAAGCATTAGTTGTACTCAACAGAATTTGATAATTTTGGAGATGTTTTATTATGTATCTAATTCTAACAAATCGAGATGTAGCAACTTTCATTGTGGATTTGTGGCTTTACAGGTTTGTTTCTTACAAGGTGTTTTATTCAAGGGATAATTTGGCACAAAATTGTAACACAGTTTTAAATGCACTTTCCTTCCTCATAACTTTTTGTTTCAAGGAGCTGACTTGAATTTCTTGTCTTTGGAGCCAGACTATTTGTAAGTACCAGGGACTCAGTAATAAACTACAAGCAGTTTCTATTTCTCTATTTGTTTACGTATTTGCAATTTGCAAAACCTCATGCCAGGCAATAAAATCTCTCTTCTTTTTTCGAGCTGCCTGAGTTGAATGTCCTCTCATCACCTCAGCATTCACTGGCCTGTCCCAGGAAAAGGAGGAAAGACTCACGAACGTGTGCAGAGCCTGGATGCTCTTATGTTTATTCTTGAAGGAGTTCACATAATAGCAAATTCATGTCCAAGCTCTCAAGGGTGTATAAAGTGATATTTGTGCTGCTCTTTGTCACTGCAGCCTGTGCAGGGGAATGACTTGTTTGGGTTCCATCAGGACTTACATTGCTCTGGCTTCCTATGGACATTATCTTCCTTTTCCCAACAAAGATCAGCTGACCCAGCGTGGATGTTCTATGGGATGCTGGGGAGGACCATCAATTTAAGATGGGTTTTTTATTTACAATTCTGCCTTTTTCTTCTTCTTTTTTTTTTTCTTTTTTTTTTTTTTTTTTGAGTGGTTTTCCACAAGAACGAAACCATGACTATGGAGAAACTTCTGAATCTGTTTGTGGGGGGAAACCAGGTGTTCAGTTTAAGAGAATGACTGAGAGGTGAATGTGATTGAATCGGGAATTTCATGGGTATCCATTTGAAGAACAGGATTATCCAAAAAAAAAAAAAAAGTAGAAAAGATTTGGAGAATGGGAAATAAAATACTTTTTTTAAAAGGGTGTGTTTATTTAGCCAGAATAATAGTTTAGAGTAGTAGTGACTGGACTGCAGTGTCAACATAATGTTTCTTTCCTCTCATGGATATCTTGAAATTTCTTCTGCTTTTTTTAATATTAGAACTCAACTTTAATGGGAGCTCAAAGTCTCCAAATTTCCTGGGTGGAGTGCAGTCTACAAAGTCGAAAGGCCTGCTATGAGTTGAAGCTACAAAGTAATTTATACTAATAAACTTAGGAATTTCTCAGTAAGCTTGGAAATATGATAGAAACCTCAATTTTTTTTTTTCAAAACATTTACCTAAGCTTTGATGCTTGTTTTTTCTTCCTTTTTTTTCCCTCCTGCAATCGTCAGAGGTGCTTTGTTATTTTCTTCTTTAGCACTTGTGAGAAAATGCTTTGCATTTCTGTCATCATGGGAAAATGGTACCACTTTTGACAACTAGCAACAATGAAAGAGATGGGAAGAATGAGGTTTTTCCTTTGATATAATGGACCAAGCATCTCTTTAGACAGAGGTATGTAACCTCAAGTGAGGCACAGAGGTAATCTGAGCCTTCCACCCTCTGTGTTTGCCTCCTGCTCACAGTGAGAGCCCTGAGCAGCCTGGTGAGCATGTTAAAAAGTACACTTTTATAAATTATAAAAATGTCCACTTTCATAAATGTACACATTTGTATAAATTATTGGTTTAGTCAGCCTTACCTATACAGACAGAATGCAAACTTCAGCAGTGTGCAGCCATTCCAACTGGAGTCCTGGTTCTCTGCCAGCATGCAGCTGCTCCCAGGGGTTGTACAATCATGGGCCCAAGCCTCTCTGGTAATAAAGGGTCTCAATCCCTTGAATCCCTTATGCTTTGTGACAACAGAACCAACACCAACAGAGCAATCCATTTAAACAAAGGAAAACAGCCTGCAGTCCAAGCCTATTCCTCCTTTTCCCAAACCATTTAGTCACACATAAATAAGCAGCTTATTCAATATTTCTGGATTTGTTACTCTTGGCAATGGGCTATGCTTTGTGCCAGGTAATAGATCCATTTTAAATGGCATTGGTTTTTTTTCCTATAAAACAGCTCTTTCTGCCAGAATAACTTCCCCCAGCCTTACAGGCAGTGATTTGATGCCCTTAGTACAGGCAAGTTTGTGTTATGATGCTTCATCCAGCTTCCACTCATTTTTAGAGCACTATCATAATTTTTGCCTGTGTTAATAATAACGTGGCCTGCACCTTTAAAACGTGCCTGAGTCTATTTACATCAGTGAAAAGCAGTGTTTCAAGGAGTTGTAAATGTGCTGTGCTGCATGGTCTCTCCACTCCACCCTCTCATGTGGGAGGAGGCTGCGTGGACCTCTTGGTGTGCTGGACCAAAGTCAGGATGCACAGCTTCACAGTGTGAAAGCCCTGGGGATGAACACCCTGGCTGTCCCAAAGAAAGCTTACCATAGCTGCTGAACTTGAATTCTGAATTTCGTAGCAGTTCCTGCCCATTGTTGCCCAGACGAGCAAATGAGCGTCTCAAAAATCACCTGTGGACGTGGACAGAGCTGAAACTGAATGTAAGTAAATTTAGAATATATACTATGTGGAAAATTTGGAAAGCAAGTACAGTAACTGATGTAAGAACCTCATACTTGAATGGACAATAACTCTTGGAATAGGAAGTAATGCCTGGTGTATTCTTGATGCCACCTGTCCTATTTACAGCATTCAGACAATGTGGGATGTTCCACCTCAAGCATATTGCTATTGCCAGAGAGCCTATCTGCTTAAATATGAACACCTTAAAGCATTCACAGTTCAGCCAGCATCCCAGAAAGACAAGTGCCAACAAGGAACTGCAAAAATGCAGCTTTTCATTGTCCTCAAACTGTAACCCAGCTCATACCCTCGGGGTAACAACCTCTGCAGCACCTTTTCTGGATTTTTTCACTGTGCCATTTAGTGAGTCTTGCCCTGACAGGGAACAAAAACTCAGTAGATTTCCTTCCATTGCTCTTCAATCCATTCACTATTCCTCTCTTCATTATTCCCCCATTTGGAAACTTCACTGCTGTGTGTTTCTTGTGCTCCTCAGGTGCCATCTTTCTTACAAACACCTGTCCATGAGCATTTTATGTGCTTTTTAGGGCTCTAATACGAGGCAGGGATTTGTACTATTTTAAAGCTTGTTTTGGCTTTTGTCTTTGGAGAAGAGTGTGTTGGCTTTGGCTTACCTTGGTCAGACTTGCACTTGTATTTATTTCTGAAGTGCAGGGAGATGTGGTTTTGCCAGCAGGTGCTCTTTCCCCAAAAGCTAAGCAAATGCACATTTTAAACAAGCATCTCTTCCTGCAGTGTGTTTCTTCCCTCATTCAAACTGAAAAAAACCAAAATTACTTGGGTGACATGAGTGATGAGTACAAATGTCATGAATCCACACAGCACACAATAAAAAAACTTTTCCTTAAAAGTTAAGATCAGTGCCTAGAAACAGGCAATCACCAGCAGGTTCATCAGAGAGCAGAATGGCTGTCAGAAATAAGATGTTCCACATATTTGTTGTGTTCCCTTAAAAAATGTAGCTGTTATTAGATAAATAGGTAGAAGGAGCATTTACAGGGTGTAGTACTTCATGTTACTCAATAGGAAAAGGAAAAAAGTCTTTGCTGTGATATCGTGAACAACTGAATGATGATTTGGAAGTTTTCAGTTCACCTCCACATATATTGGATATTTTTTGGAATCAGAGGGTTGCAGCGAAGATCAATACTGATCATAAAAATAGATTCTAAGTTTTCTCACTAGATAGCTGGAAATCACACTGGGAAACCCAAGAGTCTTTGGACAGGCTGTTATTCATCCAGTGCTCTCTCAAAATGTTACCTGGCACTGCTGGGCTCACGTGAGCCAATGCACAAGGCAGAATGCTAACTTAATTATAGCAATATGTATTTTCTCAGAAGTCTCTACATTTCAGGGGTATTTGGGCTACTTGACATGTATTTGTAACACAGAAAATCTTTCAGTAGTTAATGGATCAGTTACTTTCTTACTAGACTGAAGTTCTAAAAAAATGGTGCCCAGTTTGTGATGATTATGGATATAAAAATATCAGATATTTTATGATGCTTCATGACAAATGCTGAAGTAAACAGATCCCTCCTTTCTTTTATGCAAGTGGCTAAAATAGAGGAGCAGATGTGCTATTCTTTAGAATGCCACTTAAGTCTAAGGAAGCTTGAAACAATAACTTAGAAATGTTCTCGTGATGCGACTTTGCTAACGAGGGACATAATCAGAGAGTTATAAATGTTCTTACATGTATAATACTTTTAGAGCTATACTGAAATTGAGCCAACTAAGAGAATTTTATAGTATTTGAATCTACTGATAACTGCACAAAAATTTACGTGGCAAATTTAGCAGCAAAGAAACCTTTTCCTAGAGATTGAACACAGCCAAGTGGCATTTCAGAGCCAACTGTGAACTGGATGTGCCTTGCTGCCAGGCTGCAGAAGTAAGACTGTTGGCCCTTGAAGTTTTCAAATGTTCATCTTATTTTTTCATGGTGAAATTTAATTGATTTTTTCGCCCCCTGCTTTAGAGGGTATGTGACTGAGGTCCCACTCCAGGTAAGAGGTCACTGCAGTACAGGCCCAGCTGGTTTAGTGGCTGCTTGTCCAATATCACTGGTGTGGATTTCTTAGAGTCTGCTCATTTAATAGGTGGAACAAAGCATTGGAGAAAAGCTTCAATAAAATAGCACATACTGTTTATCTGATCTTCATCTCTGGTCTCAGAGCTAAGGGCACCTGTACCAAAATGCCTGGGAAAAGTGACTGCTCTTCTGCTCAGCTCCAGGTTTTCCTTTCCTGCATTTAAGTACAAGGGAGCCACCTCTTGAATTGCTGTTTATTTTGCATTGCCTGCAGAGCCTGTGACAGGGACTACAGTACAAAGGACACTCACCAAGTCTTGGACCTACCCCAGAGCTTTCACCCCATAATGTGCATTGATTGCTCTGTTCTGCTAACTCTGCCCCTTTTGGGTGTGATTTTCAGGTTAGCCTCAGGATTTGATGCGGCGTAATTCCATTTTCCTGGCAGATGCTCTGTGGTGTAGTGGGAGCTGGGTGGTTCACAGGGAGTGAGCTGAGGGCTGCACTGCTTGAGTGAATCTGTCAGAGAAATCTCTCATGTATCCTGAATTCTTCCCTCAGGAACAAGTGAGGTTTTCCCATCACCCACTGTACCCTTACCAAAGCATGTGTTTGAGGACTGAAAACCCCCTTAATTTTACAGAGAGAGCCTGTCTGTTCTCCAGGGATATTTGGGTAGAATAACAGTGCTGTGAAATTTTTTTCTCACTGTGTCAACCCTGCTTCACCAGATGGACCAGCCCTTAATGTAACCTATGGTCATTGAAATAATTTTTACAATCAAGACACATTTAGTAACAAAGATGCTTATCCCATTGTGATGCAAACAGCAGATGTGTTAGTAATTTGCTAAAGAAGAGTAAAATTCATTTCTAAAGCATCCTATATTCTTTTATAAAATGCAGCCTCTGGTGAGATGACCTTAAAGCAACAATACCAGAGACAAATAGTAGGGCAGTTTAGTCTTCAGCATTATTGTCATGTTTTTATTTTTATAATTTTTGTTTCTTTTGTTTTCCTTAATTTTTTCTTACACTGTTGCCAAAAATTCTATGGTGATTATGTCACAATTATCCAGCCATCAGCAGAAGTCAGAAAGGACCTACCAGCCCATAAGAGATTCAGAAAATAGTGCTGCCAGCACTTTATTTACATTCCCTGCCCACCCTGGGAAGCCAAAGTTGTGTTGGTGACTGGTGTGAATTTCAAAGACTTCAGGTTTCTCTAGCTGAAGTCCAATTGCATATTTAAATGTGTTGAGAGCAATAAGATTGTACTGGAATTCAGTTTCACTTCCAAGACATCAGAAATTAAATCACTTATGGTTGGAGGAATATTTCTCCCTTGATCCAAAGTGCTTTATGAAAGCACATTAAGCTATGTGACAGATACATCTGAAAGACACTTTAAATAACCTGCTCAGTTGTTCTAACAGACTGGGTTTATATCCTATCTTAGTTTATGCAAATTTTTTTTAGATAAGCAGAGAGACAGTTATGTGTATTTGCTAATATTGAATGTAGCACATGTCCCACGGTGTTGAATTAAAATGAATTAATTACTATACCCAGTCACTTCTTTAATGAACTCTGCTCCTCCTATGCCTGAGTGCTGGAAGATAATGCAATAATTACTCTAATTTTCTTTCATAAATTCTCAAGTGCTTAGATTTCAAAAGCAAAGGTTGTCACCTTTGAACTTACATGCATGCAACTAAAAATAGTGAATATCAAATAGTCCATCACTGTATTAATCTTTAATTTGTCATCCTTTGAAGGCAAGGGAATAGAATTATTAGATTTTAAAGGCAAAGAAGAAAAAAGTGTGGAGCTCTTTTGGGATTATGAGTTGTTTGGGACATTTTAATTATCAATTTTTAAAAGTGGATAAATGGAAACAAAATGAGATGGGTGTCGATGTTCAGACACAAAGCTGAACAAGGGAATTTTTATCACAAACAAAAACCTAAAACCAACTGGACTCTGAGAAAGTGTCAGAGTAAGATGCTGTCCTTAGTGGTTTGAATGCCCCATAAACAGTATTAGATGGAAGGAAATTTGGGGTTGAACTTACACTAGTGCTTTGGATTGCCTGACAGCCACATTATTTCAGAGTGATCTTATGGCCATGCATTTCTTAATTAATGTTGTGTGGTAGGCCTGGAATTTGTTGTTTATGCTCAGCCTTTTATGCATTTCAATGGCATTTCCTAGGTTTAATTTGAAATAAACAAGGGAATTTAGGCTGTGAATCACTCACCTGCTGTATTTATTCTGTGTGCTTACACCTACTGTTCATGCTGAGGTTCTTATAAACTCCATTTATAAGCATAAGGTGCATTTAATGTAGCTTTAGGTTTTATTTCTATTATTGCTATGATGTTTTATTTCTCTCTGTGCCATAAATGGAATAGTTTACTGTCTATTTTCTGATCCTGCTTTTCAATTTGCAAAGTATTTCTGGCTTTGAGGAATCATTTGTAGAATTCTTACAGCGAGACATAATGAAAGAAATTTACTTTTGCAACATCAGTGTTTGCATTTTAAAATTTTACAGGAAAGCCCATGTCTAGAATTCTTTAAACATATAAAAATAATTTTCTGATTATTAATGGTCATAATATTTGCTCTTGAAAGCCTTTTAAAATTTTCTTTTTCCATGATATAGCTTTAAGAGAGGTGCTCTGTGTCCACGAGAGAGGAAAAGGGAATATCAGAGTGTCAGTGTTTCCCTATTACAAAATAACTGGAATTATTTTTATGAGGCTTTATTTAAATGGTTAAAGCTTTTTTTTTGTTTGCTCCCCGTCTTGTGGCAAAGCATATTTAAATATTAATGAGAGAAACACACAACTCAATGGTAAGAGGAAAATCTGTGAGCATGAATGGTCAGAACTGCTTTTAGTCAGAAAAACATCTGTATCATGCAGCTGGGAAATGCAGAAGCACATGTAAGAGATACATTCATGCATATCATACTGTTCAGAGTGCATAATAGTTTCAGACAGGAAGAAACAGGCTGTTGGATGTAATGGAGAGGAAGAGCTTTCTCCTTTCCTCACCTCACTTTGCATCTCCCAGAACTTGTCACGGAAGTTAGCATTGCAACACCAACACCGTAGGAGTTTTACATGAGACAAATTGAGAAACTATTGTACAAAAGGGCAAAAATTGTTGGTGAGCTATGGGTGGGGGTTGTAGGTGATGTGGTTGAGCACAAAAATGCAGCCACACAAAAAGCACAGACAAAATGCAGCAGCTTTTGGACACCTGGAAACTCTCCAGGTGAAGAAATTGTCAGCTAAGCAGGCTCATGTCCTCCTTGATATCTTGAAACATGGATGCTTGGTGTGTCTGCTGCAGTAGTCTGTGCCTTGAAGGGATTTTGTTTCCTGCCCCCTCTTGCCGCCACTATTATTATTATTATTATTATTATTATTATTATTATTATTATTATTATTTTTATTTTTATTTTTATATTATAATTATAGTAATTATAATAATCCTGTATTTAGATCACATGCCTGTGCTTAGTTCTCTTTACCAAACTAAAGAGTTATCTAATTCTTTTTCAAATAAGGAGTTCATGTTCTCCTTGATATCTTTAAAGACACTTGGTGTGTCTGGTGCAGTAGTCTGTGGATGGAAGGGATTTTGTTTCTTTCCCCCTCTTGCCATTATTATTATTATCATCATCTTCTTCTTCTTCATCATCACTGTTATCATTATTATTATCATTATTATTATTATACAGATTATAATAATGATAGTAATGGTAATAATCCTGTATTCAGGTCTCATGCCTATGCTTAGTTCTCTTTATCAAAACAGAGATATAGTATTTTCTAGTAATATGTTAATGTATGTATGTCTATATTTTTAATAAATATAAGCAAAATGTAATTCTAAAGTGCTAAATAAATGAATTCCAAATAAAATGTCTTGATTCTAAAAAGACCCCAATTTTCCAGATCTCCCTGGAAACAGTACTGGTTAGGATTTGTTTCCTTCTGAGTTCCCACAACATGCATTTCCCTTTCACCCTTCAGTTTCAGACTGATCATTACTGGGGTTAGCCAGTCACCACTGTCAACTTCATACTGGTTTCTTCCCAACAGGAATCCAGCCTGGTCTCTGGAGTGTGGGATTCCTTGGGTTGTGTTTCTGCAAGCAGAAGATGGTGACCATCCTAAAACCTGAGGTAATATTCTGCTTGCTACAAGATAAAAAACAGCAATATAAACTTTCTCTAGCTTCGGGTCTCATTCTAAATGCGCTGGAGAAAATACAAAAATATTCTTTGCATAGGATTCACAACAGTGGGTTGTGAATCAGTGTTAGGGTGGGTACCTGGACACAACTTTTTCCTCATCTGCACATCATGTTGGACAGATGGCAAGCTGACATTTTGGCGGCACGTGTTTAGTGGAAAGGAACAAAAAGGAATAGGGCAAACTTGTATGAGTAGTTCCAGTTATTTTAGGGTACTGTTTCATTTTAATCACAATAAGAAGGAATCTGCACTGTTTCCTTGGTGGCAGTGTGGAGTCTGTTGATCTTTGGGTGTATTCTGTTAGGATGAATTTCCACAGTTTCAAGAAGCCATGAATTGCACGGGGAAAGTTCTCTCCCATGATCATTTTATCAAGGTAGCTGAGCTTCCATTCATTCTGCTGGCAAAACCATGAGACAGTGCCTATTGAAACAGGATGCTAACTAAGGAAGGATCCTGAGCCATCTTAATTTTTTTTTTCACATTAAAATTACTATTGATTCTGAGTCACAGGGATGTGACTCATCCTGGAAGTTAGATATGTCCCCAAGATGTTGCTGCATCAGAGGCTCACATTGAAATCAGTATTAGGGCTGCTTGATTTTCCAGGGGGGACAGAGGGCTGGGCTGGGGAGGTGATGGGGGCAAGGCTGGTTTTGCTTTTGCTTTTTTATGGTTTTTTGTTAAGAAACAGCGAGGGGGCAAATGAAAGACCATCATTTAGGAGAGAGCATTGTTTTTCTTCGGCTATTCGAACACTTAAACTGACACTTCAGTTAATGAAGGAGATGCTCTCTGGTGTGATGCTGTGGTTACTAATGCTCACTTCCTGGTGCCACACTAGAGACTTTTGGGTAATTCCTGCTGGGAATAATTATGAATGTTTCTCTGAAAAATTGGCCCAATATTCACCACTGGTAAAATATTCACCATTGGTAAAAAAAACAACTATAATATTAGTTATTATTAGCAGAGGAATTTAAAGCATATCAGGAAATTAATTTATGATGCTGGATAAATCTATTTGTAAGGTTGCATAATTTCATACATTTAAATTTTGAATAATTTCTGCAATTTTTCTTGAATAATTTTTTTTTAAGAACCTAATAGAACTAGAAAGTCCTTGAGAAATCAAAAGCATGGAATATCTTTCATATGGATAGTGATGTGAACTGGATTACTTTTTTACAGCTAGGAAAAGAGGTAAGTGAAAAAATAGAAGGATATACATATAAACAAACTGATACACTGGACAAATTTTCAGCTTGTAAATAAATATATAGTTCATGAAAGATCGATTTTTGCATGATTTATACTTGTAGAACCCACTACCACAGGGTGTTGTAGAGAAGAAATATATACTGGGGTTAGGCAAATTTATGGACTATGTTTTCTGAATTACCTCCTAAACCTGATGGTCCAGACACAACTTCCAGCTTCCTGTGCGCTTCTGGATTCTTAAAGCATAACACAAAGGCAATTATTGTATGCATGCTGCCCTCTTCAATGCATTAGGAAAGTACTAAGGCAGGCCCAGACTTAGTAAATTTGTTCATGTATTCTGACGAGAAGATGATACAATATTTCAAATACTTTGGGTTTATAGTATCTGGCAAAGTTAATATACTTCAGAGACTTCTATGCCTGGTTCAGAAAGACTGGAAAGAGATGGAGAAAAAAGATATTTTGGGACTTATCTATTTAAGTAAATATAATTTTAGTATTGGGATGTAACTATTTTATAAATAGTTCATGTTTCTTTACATTTTTTTCCTTTCCACTTTTTTTTTTTAAGAAGGTGTTACTTTGTATCTCTGAATGTTTGCAAGTATTTAGGAAAAATGCTCCATCAACACAAAGAGAATAAACAGTGTCAACGTCTCTATTCCCATTCACACTATTCATGTTTATTTTATTAGAGACATCTATGATTTGTTGATACCACTTGAACATTTCATTTCTTAAGGGAGGCATAGTTGCAGAGCTAGAAGCCTCTAGAGCCTGTAAGCAGGCGGCGGAAGTGAGTGGGCTCATGTTGAGAAAAGCACTGCTGATTGACATGATATATTGGTTTAGAGTATATTAACTTATCTCACACTTTAAAGAGTCAAAATTAACTCAGGAACATGTTTAGAATCCTAACACCTCAACAGATGGAAAGCTCCCTTCCTTCCTCCTCCTCTGAAATCACCTGGCAAAGAGTGAGCCAAGGCTAAAAAGGTGGCTCAGAGAATTTTAGTTCATTCTGCAAATTATTTTTTTACACTTCTCAGAATAGTGCACAGCCTTCCACAAACCCGAATGAATCCTCCTAGCTTTTCTTGTTTGCTCACAGGAAGAAACGAGGACCAGGAGTAGAGTTTATTTTAATTGCAGTGCGTACAGTATGTCACGGTCTAGTGCGTCAAGCGCTGCTATTTTGTGTCTGTGCCTCATTCCAACTCGAGACGGACACAGATCAGAACTGTAAACACCTGCCTGGCGTCATTAAGGGTGGCAAAAATATCCCATTGTGGGAGGACCAGAAGCTGTGTTTGAGGCAGTTTGTGTGTGATCTCTGACAAGAACATGCCGTGCTGCATCTTCCTCGCTGCCTGTGCTCCCCTTGGGATGAGAAATACGCAATGCTGTCCCTGGCCCCGCCGCTCACATGCGTACGCGCACCGCGCTCGTAGTAATTCACAACAATTCCACAATAGCCACGCTTTTAATAGCAAACAAAAACTAAATTTAACACGCAACCAGATTAGCTCCAGGCCTTAATATATGCAGAGAGTTTGGAGGTCATTCGCGATAATTCCGTCGCTGCCATATGTTTAAGGAAGATTAATTAAAGGAAATAAAGCTAGAATAGTTCTGCTTTCTGTTAAAAAAAAAAATAAAGATGAGGTTAGTGTTTAAAAAAAGGATAGAAGTTTTCACAGAGGGATCCAAACATGAGTAAGTTGCAAGCACTCCTATCATCTGTCAAACCAACTACCACATCAGATTCATAAATAGCAGTGTGTAAAAGGGAAACCAGGAAAGCCAAACTCCACTTTGAAGCCACTGAGAAATAGCAGCTTTTTAATGAAAGCTGAGCAGTCCTAGTTGATATTATTGAAACTCTTTACATGCTTTGGGTTTAAAAATTTTTAAGTTAATTTCCAGAACAATTCCCTATGTACTGCAATAATTTGCAAACAGATAAACTCCTGACTCCTTTTGGTTTTAGGAGAATGTGAGCACATGTCATACACTGTGATGCAGGAACTTAAGTACTGGTAGGGGTTGCTTCTCACCCATGCTTTTCTCTCCTTAAAACCCAAATAAATGTGCAGTACTTGACTTTAGTGTCATTACAGTTACTCCACCAGGGAAGAGCTGTCTGTGGAGGATTAATCCAAACACTCCTTTAATTACCAAACTGTTGAACTACTGAACTTTTTAAGTTTAAAAATAAATGAGAAAATTGACCCAATATGAAATCCATTATTTTAATTTTTGTGGTTTTCAGTTGCTTGCAGCACTGATGGGCACAAATCCAGCTTGTCCTTGAGCTCCTGTTTGGAGTTGCTCATCAGCTTTTGTGTGATCTTGGTCAGGTAGGTCTTTCTTTCTAGCCCACTCCCTTTGCGACTCAGGACACCAGTCTTGCTGCTAGAAAAGTCATAGTCCCTACTGTTTCCCATAGAACAATGAAATAAAATTGAGATAAAATGTTGCTGAAAGAAGTGTATTGGCATGGCAGATGTGGTAATTGGGATTTGCAGACTCTCAGCATCTCTGTCTTCCACTTGCTCCTTTCTAGGTGGCAGCAGTATTTCTTGGGAAGGCTCACTTACAAAGTGATGGCTTCCCCACAAAACAGGGAATGCAGCAGTGGGTCATTTCATTCCCCAGGTTATCTGTCTCATGTCATCTAAATGTTACATGGCTTTGCAGTGTGGTCAGTGTCTTGCATTTACTGTGAATAGTATGGAAAATAATTTCAAAGATAGTAATCTCTCTTTTTTAACCTGCTGTACCACTGTGTTAGCATGCAGCTCTTGGAATTTTGCCTTTGGTTATATTAACTCTAGCATTGAATATATATATATATATATTTTTTTTTTTTTTTTTTTGGCAGAGATTTCTTGGTATACACCCAAGAGAAAGATGGCTCTGGCTGGAGTGTAGAGTTTTTTGGGTTTATTTTGCTTTTAAGTCTTTCTGTGTATGTGTGCATGTATGTCTAGAAGTTCTATACAAATGTTTATATATATAATGAAACCAAGTTAAAGAACTTTCACCTGAAATGGAACCCTGGCAGCTGGAACATAGGAAAGCAGGAGCCATGAGATGACTGATTCCACCACTGTGCGGGTGGGGTCATCTCTCTTGCTCCCACAAGATGCACAATGTCAGAAAGCTGATACCTGTCCTGCTGACCTGTGTGTCACTGATACCTTCACACACCCTGGTGGACGTGAGCTCCTTGCAGGTATTTCAGCTGTTCTGGGACATCTGAAGCAACTAGTATGTCTCCATAAAAACAGTATCTATTTTTCTTCAGAATTATCCCCTGGATATCAATGCTACCATCTCCAATTGCAATTACACCTACATCTAAACTGAAGGTGCTGCTTGATCCTCGCTGTGTTTATTGAGAGATGAACCAGCAGAGTGTGGTACATGAGCAAAAACTGAGACATGTTGCAAATGCACACACATTTCTGCTTTCCCTGGAAAAAAAAATGGAAGGCTTAATTGAAATCTGGAATGTGATAATCCTGGCAGTTAGATTTTGTTTTCATAAATAAAGTTCCATGAGAGAGGACAAAGGAGTTGGTCTCATAGATGGTCTCATATATATCTAGGAAGTGAACACAGACAATTGAGAGAATTTTGGTAAGAACATCTGCTAGCAATGACTGCTCTAGCTGTCTATCATGAGGTTGTACTTTTGTATCTTTAGAATTCTGATACTGGGATAGTGGTTTCATAGGTCAAATGTGAGACTTGATTGCCCTTAAATGATTCCTCCGGGGGAAGGAGGAACTCTGTAAAACATGGTAGGCCCTCTAAGTCTCAAAAACTAGAACAGAAATTCAAGTCTGATGGTCCAGTGGCCCATTGGACACAGACAGCAGTAATACTGGAGGATTTGACTTAGCTGGGAATTGAGTCAAGTGAATTTACATCAAGAAAAATCCCTGTACTTTGAAAAAGATCCTGAAGGTTTTCTGAGACCTTTCAAGTCTATTCATGAATACCCAAAGGCTTTTTTTTGGCCATTACATGTAAAGACGTCCAGAGGCTGACAAATAGCAGCAATTTGCAGTATATGCTTAATGTTAAATAGTTTTGGTAGATCTGTCTTGTAGTGTTTGTTTGGGTGTGTTTTTTTTAAACAAGACTGCTTTTGTGGAGAATGATTTTCTTGCCTTTTTTTTACTCTGTTTTACCTTTTTTATAGTGCTACTTTATTCTCTAGGTCCTAAAGACAGCTGAGGTGTTCTTCTAGGGCCTGAGCCCCCTCAGCTCTTGTTGAAGCTAACAAGAGATGAGAGCAGTTGCATTTTTATAGAACCTGGGTTTGCATCAGGTTCTTTGCTCACCCCCATTCCCTTTATGTTGTGAGTCATACTCTTAAGAGTATTCTTATAACACCTTCAGTTCCCACCCCAGCTTAAGGCATCACCCCTTCCCAGGCTATCAGTTCAAAACTGAAAGACAAATTTTGACTTCACTGTCCAGCCAGTAAATCCTTAAAGTCAAAAACACAGGAAGGCAGTTCTAGGGAAATATTCTGTATTCTAGGCATGTAATCTTATTTTCTTCCTTGAGGACTAAAATCATGGAAGTCCTATCAAAATGTGTTTCCTTTCTTGCCTTTGTACACTGTTAAAAGTCTTCTTGGGGGCATAAAGACCTGAGAAATGGAGGTGTCTGTCATGTTTGATTCAGTTTGAGATTAGTGTCTTAGAGGAGGTGAGGAGTTACAGCAGTAGGGAACATGTTTCTCAATAGCTCATTTTATGTATTTATTTTTAAATATAGATATCTATCTTTAAAAAAAAATAGGTTATAATATGTTTAAAAAAATGTATTCAATGTTTTTTAAAAACACATAGTCTAGAGAGTGAATAGGGCCTGCAAGGAAAGCTGGTGGAAGCAGGAATGCTAATAGGCTCTTCTATTTGGTCTTGCTGAAATGCACACTTTGTAAGTTATGCTTCATAATGCTTTAGCCTGGCTTAGGACAAAATAAATCTACCAAGGGCAGAAGAATTTTAAAAAAGTAATCACAGAAGAGAACTTAAAGAATCAGTTAAATTTTCAGCTCAGAGGCAGCATTTACAAAAGAGCAGAATTCAACTAAATTAGTTACCACTGGGGTTAGAAAAACAAGGGGAAAGCTGTGTGCCGTATTTGCATTAATTGAGATTTATATTAGAGGTGAGATGATGAAGGAGACTCCTCCCAAAGATAGCACACACGAGCTGCTAATCTTGTGCTCAAGTGAGGTTCATGCTCACTTGTTGCCACATTTTTGTTTCTTTCTAATTTAATATCTAGACTTGGTAATTATTCTGTGTAAGCTGGCTACCTGTAAATCCTGAGACGTTAAGCAGAACTAATAAAATATCAGCATTAAGATTCCTTTCTTAAGGCTATTAAAGTTGTGCTGCAAGTACATTGTTTTTCTATTGGATTATTTTATTTCTTGTACTACATAGCTTAGTATTTTAATACCATTTTATTGATCTAAAGTATATTGATTAAATGTTTATTTTCCAGTTCATAAAATGAAGTCAGCAATACAGAAATCCACTGTAAGAATATCATCTTGGTTCTGTTTTTTTTTTCTTTTTACATTATGGTAATTTTTTTCATCAAATAGTAGTCACTTTTTTTCTTGTTTATTTTGTTTATTTTTTATTGTCATGTTAAAGTGCTCTCTTTATGTTTATAGTCTGAAAACAAGCATTTAAAGTAGGAGGGCAAGCTTCAGCAAAGAGGTAAGAACAAGTTTATTCATATTTCATAATACTTATTATTACTAATATTGTTCTGTACTTAAAGATTTGAACACTTATGTGTATAAAAAATCTCACCAAAAAGGAACGTAGTAATCAAAAGTGTATTTTTCAATGCTAACAGGGAAGCTACAGCAGGGTGGGAAATTTCACCAGACTGAGGCTGAAGGAAAGTGTCTCCAGCCATTATTGCACTTCAGATGAGGGGAAAATTCCCCTGTTCTGTCCAGTCACAGGCTGCTTAGAGAAACAATAAGAAAGATCTTTTTCAAAGAATTTACTCTTCATATATGCCAATGTAACTGAGAAGTGTCCCTTGCTTTGGGAAGTCTTTTATATTGGTCATAAGAGTTGGAAATGTTTTGTCAGTCATTTGGTTAAAGTGGTTTACCTTGGCTTTTGGTTGCAGTAAAACACGTTTGACCCATGGGGGTTAAACAGCATCTTTTAAGAGAAAATAAGAAATTAATTAAGCCTGACTCTGACTTCTGTCTTGTGGCTCAACTCTTTCCAGGTGCCAGCACCTGTGCTGCTCCCCAGGCCATACTTTTAGGGGGATTGGGAACCTTCAGGATGCACGGGGTCTGCACCCAGTAGAAGGGCACACAGCGAGACAGAGCAATGATGCAGAGGATAAAAGTCAACAAAATGTGGGTTTTTTAAGGGTTAGGGTTAAGCAGCTCCTTCAATGCAGCAAGAAAAAAAGGCTACATGCTAAGCACAAATAATTTTTTCTTGATTCTGTCTTTCTAGTAGGGTTAGATGAGGCTTGGGGAATGTTCTGAGTTGCACAGTGCAGCAAACCTATCCTGATGACTCTGGAACAATCAAAATCTGCTGTGTGACAGTCATTCTCTCCTTAGTCACATGAAGCTTAATTTTAAGGGAATTTTTAAAATCTATTAGTAGTAGTAGTTTTTAAAACCCTACCTATAAGCAAACTTGTTTCTAGTAGATCATGTGGCCTAAAGAAATTGTTTTTGCAGAAGGGAGAAGGCAATGATGCCTTAAGTTTAACTTTCATGTTTTCCAGGTTCTGTACGTTTTAGTATGTGACTTTGAACTTCATATAAAGTGTCAGCAGCTCTCCTCACAGCTCAGCCACACAAAACAATCCTTTTTCAGCCCCAGAACCAAGGGCAGCATTGCAGCTTTGGGCCCAAAAAGTGCAAAGAGCAGGGAATGGAGGACAGCAATCTGGGAGGATGGGACTGCAGAACTTGGAGCTGGAATTGGACAGTGAACCCCAAAATGGAAATGGACCAAAACTTATAAAAGTGTGAAAACTCGTGACTCTGAGTTCATTTTGGTTCATCTTGGGTGCAGCCCTGGCTGGGCTCTTGTGCTGCCCAAGGTGGATCCATGGAGGAGATCCTTTGAATAAATCCCTGCTTTATTCTGTACCTCTGTCCAGGCTCTGCTCTAGGGCAGCCTCTCAGGGGATCAGCAGGACTGTTTTCAGGGATATAATTGCATTAATTAATTAGTGAGACTGTGAGGTTAGGAGAAATGAAAATTCCTAACTTCAGTCCAGCTCCTAAAGCTGCGTGTTGTGGAATTGTCTTTTGCAGGAAAGCCATCAAATGAAGGCCAGGAGTGTGACTAGCTCAGTGTAATTCTGTTTTCCACATGGCCTCTGCTCAGGGGCTTGGGCCCTGTCTCTGAGAGCCCCAGCTCTGTGTGCAGAGGGCTGGAAAGGGAGGCAGTGTCCAAATGGAACATTAGATTCCCGTCAACTCTCTGCTGCTGCTGAGCTACACCATCTTCTAGAAAAGTGGCCTGGGTTCTTTTCCCTCATGCCAAACCCACTGAATGCTGTGTTTGCAAAAGCACGTGGCTTCCTGTGTAGCTCCATGCCTGAGCACCTCTGGGTGTGGTTCCCAGAGGAAGAATTATTTACTGTTTTACATATTAATTAGGAACTATTACTATAATATATTGCATATTATTATATATTCATCTATTTTCTATTATTATATATTGTATATAATGTATTGTTATATCTTATATTTAATATATTAACAATTATTAATTCATTACTATATTTATTATCATTTATTCCCAGAGGAATAGTTCTTCTGCCTATTCCTGTTTCAGTCCTCAGGCTGGCAGTGGTGAGAGCCCATTTCTGCTGCCCATCTCTGCTGTTTGCTGCTGTCCCCTGGCACATCAGAATCAAGGTTGGGAGGTTTTTTTATTATTGTTATTTTCCACTAGGAATGAATGTTTTTCCATTTATCAGAGAAGTGAATCTTGGCATAATTCCTTTTAAAATTAGTTTTAAATCTTAATCTTCCAGGGGTGGTTTTTTAATACTAAGCAGAGGGCATTATAGCAGCACCTTTTTTGCTCTTACATATAATTTGATTACTATTTACAGCAGATGAGAACTTTGTTTTTTAATGAAGTGAATGACATTTATTAACTACCCCATGACCAGTTCAAAATAAATCAGCAAATTTGAACAAAACAAAAGTAATTAATCTACAGAGATGCTTGCCTTCTGTGAGCCATCTAATGCCACCTATCTCAGATTGGTGTTTCAGGAACCATTAGTGAGGATTTTTCATTTTGTGACATGGCACAGGGAGGGCAGATAAGTCCAATTAGTCCTTTTCCCAGTGGACAAGGAATTTTAATTAGTTTTTAAGATATACAAAGAGGGTGTCTGGTAAAGTATCATGGGAAAGGACTCTTAAGTTTCTCCCTCTCCTATATACATGCCTTGCTACACTTACAAATATATAGTGAGCTTTCAGAAAACAATGGAGGAAAACATACAAGAGCCTGCTTAAATTTTCTTCAGAGCATGAAAAATGTCTCTATTTTTTCTAATAGGAAAAATCTATATTAAAAGAAAAACATAAACTTTGTCTTTAAAAACCATTTCTTTTTTAGCAAAAGAATGTACAATGAGGAGATTTTTGAGGGGTATTTTATGGATCCTCTTTATGATGCTTGACTTTATTTTGTATGAAAATTAATGTTTGTTGGATATTAATATTTATAGGGCGTAGCAATATTTACTGTTTAACTATTGAAAAAATATAACTTTTTTTGTTGTTTACTGTAATTGCTTTTCTTTGAAGACAAGAGTCTCCAAGAAGTTTGTGTTCTGAATGTAGTGCCACAGTGCAAGGGGTTTGACTGAAATTTGGGGTTTTTTTTGTTTTATGTACTCCATCTATTAGCTACTTCTACTTGCATACACCCAATAATCTTCTACTTCCCCTCAGCTTGTGACAGTGGTTTAGAAAACCATTCAGGTAACAAAGATCATTGATTAAATGATTTGGTTCAAAGAGATCTTCGAATTGCTTTGGCAAGGTCATTTTGAACCAAAATACATTCACTCCTTCAGCAGCTGTGTCAGCTGAGGAGATGAACCAGCAGCTCACTGTGGTGGCTTTGCTGCCAGAGTCCAGGTGGGTGTGACTTTGGGCATAAAAAGGTGTTTAAAATTCTCTTGGGGCTGTGGCATTGCTGCTGGGCTGCACATGCAGCTGTGTGTCAAAATAAGTCCAAAATCATGAACTGGCACTTACTGCTCCAATGCAGGCTGGTTAAGGGGCTGGTTTGGTGGAATCATCCCACTAAGAAGGAGCCTGAATGGTTTAATTTTCCAAAGAAGGTGTTACACAGAACCTGTGTGCTCCTGCTGTCTCTCTGCCCCACCTGCTCTTTGCACCTGAGCTTTTACTCTCTCCCATGCCTCATTAGTTTGGGCTTGCTTTGCTGTTGATCAGCAGTTGATGAAAAGTAGTTATATATATAATATATATTAATATAAAATATCAATATATATAAGTTTATAATTGGTATATAATTAGTATATAATATATAGTGATATAAAACCTATTTTCCCTAACATTTCCATGGTTTGCAGATGGTCATAACTTTTGTTGGAATTAAATAAGCTTTATTGGTCTCCAACAAAAGATGATATGATAGGCTGTGGTTCTATTATTTTCTTTTTCTGTACCTATTTAAATATTAGTTTGAATGTTAATCTATCAGGGCTAGCTGGGGGCTGTCAATATTCTGTCAGACTCTGAATTAATGCTTTGAGTTGCACCTGTGTTCTTATTTCCTGCAATGAGGGTCTGAGCCCAAAAAAGTGGCAATAGCCAGAAGACAGAAAATCTGAGACAGGAGGAAGAAAAGGAAAGAGAGAAGAAAATTAAAAAATTTGAGAGGGGTGTGATGAAATCCAGGTATAGAGACTTCTCACCTTGGATTTCTAAGTGTCAGTTCAGGAAGAGATTTTGAAAGACTACTGCCTCACTTTTAGGAACAAAACAGTAATTTTTTTTCCACCATTCAAACGGTGCCCAGCACAGCCCTGTAACTATTGCTAAGTATCCATTTCTCCCATAGCCAATATGTGAAGTACCAGCTTAATTGAGGTCTGGATATGACTACATTCTGAGACTCTGGTTGAAGCAAGAAGTTCTCCTGACATTTAGAAATATGATTACTTGGAAAGAAAAAAAGAGGAAAACAACCAAAAAATGCTCAGTTTTGTTCTTGTAGATGGTTGTTTATTCATGCAAAAGAGTGAAAAAGGATTCACCACTGAATGATGCCAACAGCAGCATGTGGAGCAAAAGTCACACCAAGAGCACAGACATCCAGTGCTGAGTATTAAAGCTTTCCTTAAAGTCAAGGAAAGGCTTTGGTTCTTCCCTCCCTCCAGTTGCAGGTGGGAAGTGTCCTGGTCCATCCTTGCTGTCTTCCAGCTTGGGTGGTCATTGTGTGCCCATCAGTTATTCAAGGTTCAGACACTGTCCTGTGCTTTGATACTGTGCAGTCTCTAGCTGGCTGGAAGAGGTTTTTTTACTTACTTTTTTCTCTTGTTTTTTTTTTCTTTTCCTTTCCCTCTTCCCATCCTACAGTACTTTTGCATTAACCCAAAAGTAGTATTTAGGAAATAGAATCAGAAAAATAGTCCTAAAATCAATAGATTTAATGTCAGTTTCTACTGATACAGTACCAATGTTCCATGGTGACAGACTAGTGATTTTTCATCTACGTGTTTCCTAGTTTGTTCACAAAACACAAAGCCATGAAATGTCTAGACTTTTCCTTGCAAATACATTTTTTACAGGCAATTTATGCTGCTGTCTGAAGCTCTGCTGCTTGAACAGGCAGGCTGCTTTTGAGTGGGAAAGTGAAGCATGTAGACAACACTTACCACACTGTGAATGCTAATGAATGATACAGGGAAATTAAGGTTAAAGTGAGAAATGCGTGGAGACCTCGTAGCAACTCTCCAGAGTCTGAAGGGATTCTGCAGGGAGCGCTGGGAGGGATCCTCTGTCACAAACTGCAGGGGCTGGGGAAGCAGTGAGGGGTGGAAATTAAAGGGGAAATCTAGGTTAGATATTGGGAAGAAATTCTTTACCTTGAGAAATTCTTTACTTCAAGAAATTCTGAGAGTGGTGAGCCATGGCAGCAGCTTGCCCAGGGGCTGTGGATGCTCTATTCCTGGAGGAGGAGTTCAGGACCATGCCGGACAAAGCCTGGACCAGCCAGGTCTGTCAGGAGGTGTCTGTCTGTGGCAGCAGGACTAGGTGATGGCTGAGGTTCCTTCCAACCCCCCAGATCCTCACTCCCTGGTTCTGTGACTTAGGCTAGGAAGGATTTTACAGGAAATTGCTTTAAAGCCCTGGTTATACTGAGGCAAATAAAAGCCTTTGAATTGATTTGAATAAAATTCCACCTGCAAGTGAAATACTTCTGAACACGTAATGTGGTTCTGGCATGAACCCTGCTGAAGAGCTGGACTGAGTCAGGGTTGACACCTCAGAGTGAACACCCTGAGTGGCCTTCACCAAGACCTGGTAGACAAGCCTGGCCTAACCTTCATGGGGCCATGAATGGCTGCTGAGATTGTCCCCTCCCTGCTCATCAAGAGTGGTTGGAGATTGTCCCCTCCTTGCTCAAGAAGAGTGGTTAGAGATTGTCCCCTCCTTGCTCATGAAGAGTGGTTGGAGATTGTCCCCTCCTTGCTCATGAAGAGTGGTTGGAGATTGTCCCCTCCCTGCTCATCAAGAGTGGTTGCAATGAAGCTCAAGCCTGGCCAAACCACTGCTCATCAAGGAATGGCTGCAGTGGAACATAAGCCTGGCCTAACCATCCTGATGTCACGAATGGCTGCTGAGATTGTCACCTCCCTGCTCATCGAGGAGTGGCTGCAATGGAAAGCCCTTAGCTGAGCAGTACTTATACTAGATATGCAATTTCCAAGTGCAGTGATTTTGTCAACAGATAGTTGTAGGTAGTGAATTAGAAGGGCAAAAATTGTATAAATAAGCACAGATGGTTTGGTAGCTTATTGTTGTTAGACAGTTGCACTGAAACTACAGGAAAACACTACAGGAAGGTAACATAGTTTTAGGAATGTTTTGTAGTTTGCTGTTATTAGACAATTGCACAGAAAATACAGGGAAAAAAAACTGACAGAATTTAAGAAATCACCCTCAGTCCTTGTGATGATTTAAACATTGAGGTGGATGTAGCTTGAGTGTAGTTAATTTGCTTTCTAGGAGCCTGTATGGTGCTGGGGCTCAGATTAGTGACACCAAAGCAGTGTTGGTGGCACAGCAGGGTTTGTTTATTGCTGGGCAATGACAGCAGGCAGCAATATTTCCAAGGCAGCCATCACCCAGGGACTAGCTGGTCATCAGCATGTGGTCAGGGATTTCCTTCATGTCACTCTGGATGGGTTGAGGTTTTTACTCCTTTTTCACTTATTAAAGGGTCAACAGACCCACAAGCTTTTCTTTGTTTTGCTCTTCCAATTTCTTTCCCTCTTCTAGTTGAGGGAGGTGAGCAGATGTGGGTCTAACTGCTGGCTGGAGCAAACCTCCTGTAATTGTGAAGTTTGCAACTTTACTCTAATTTCAATCTTGCTGAGAGGAGAACTAAAAGTAGACCATTTAGAATAATTTTTTTGAGACTATTGAAAGCTAGGGCAGAAAAAAATTTTCTATACTTGTACTTTGTATCAAAATCTGGTTTATTTCAAGGTAAAAAGTGAATAATTAATTCTTAAGAGACGTCTGCATTCTTTATAAAACTTATTGAAGCTTTATGGTTTTGGTCTATTTAACAAAATCAAATCTCTGGAAGAGTGAATGCTGGCAGCTCCAACCAGAAAAAAAAAAACCCATGATGCAGTCACTATGTCATTCTACCATCGTATTTTGGCTTCAAGACATTTTCTATGGTTTGTTCATTTTCAGATCTTGAAATTCCTCCCACACCTCAGAAACATTTTTAGGTGATGCTGCCTGCCCAGGATTCATTTCCAGCTTAAGAGAAATGTGCAAGCAAACGCTGAAGTTTTGGCAACAGATATGGAGAGACTTACTATGGTAGAAACTTCAGTCTGATGTCAATTTCTTGGAAATGGGGTAAATTCAATATGTTTAATCACATTCTTTTTCCAGTAAGAGGGAAAGAGGCTATAATTGTTGCTGTAAAGCCTAGTAGTATGATTCAGAACTAGAAAAGGCAGCTCCAGCTCTATGTGATAATCTTATCACCAGCTCAATCAGCTCCATCAGAAGGAATGAGAAAGAACTCTAGGAGTCTCACTTTGTACTTGTTTTTGTGAGAAGGCTAGGAAAGGGGGAAGAGGAAACTCGCTGCAAAGAAAAACAACCTAAGCTTGAGATTTCTGCAGGGCTTTACAGAATTAAGGGAGCTTGGAAAAAGATAGCAGCCCACAAGGTACCTATCAGTTTTAAAGTACCCTTTTAAAATTTTTTTTATTAAATTTCCTATCTTATTTCCTATCTTACGAGCAGTGAAATCAGCAGAGGAATATTTGAAGCAATATAAGGTTTGGAGGACTGCGTTCTTCTCTTGGTTCATTCATCGCTATGAGCTGCAGTCTGATTCACACAGTCTCAGGATCTGACTCTGCCACTTCATTAAGGTCACTTGTTCTCCTGATACTCTGCACAGAAACAAAAGCAAAGGGAGAAGAATACTCTTCCCGAGTTCCTAGGACATCATAAGCCACAACATGCACCAGACAGTACCTGGGACAGTGGTTGACTCCTGTAGCTGCTTTGCTGCCCAGACCTGTTATATCTGTACTGAAAATTGGACCTGTTACATCTGTACTGAAAACTGGAGGCAGAAATATGCTAGAAAACAGCCAGGGAAGAGAGAAGACAGAGCAATTGTTTCAGGATTCTTCTCAACAAGCAGAATCTTTCTTACAGGGCAATCAGTTAAACCTTGGAGCCCCCCAGTAAGGCTGGGAGACATGATCAGAGAGCTGTGAGCTATTTTCCCCCCTCTCCTTTTGCTGCCCAGCTGCAGAGCAGCGGAATGTTGAGTCTTTCATGCCAGGTCTGCATCTGAAAGCTGCAGAGGTCTGAGTGCTGGGGGGCAAGCCTGTTGGTTTTGATCAATTCCACTTTCCCCTCCCTCATGTGTGAAGACAAGATTACAATGAAGATTCCCTGAAGTTAGAGGGCACTGTAGGCACCTCCCAAGAGGAACAGGAAAAGGAAATATGTTTTCATACCGTACTTAAGTTGCTATTAATCTCATTTATTCAGAAGGTTCAACAGACAGCAGATGCATGTTACCTAAGCAGAGGACTTGAACAATCAGAAATCTCAGTGTCTAGCTGCTGGTTTAAGCTCAGTGCACTATATTATATTATTTTGAAAGTACTCCTCAAACAACAGGAATCTGAAACTTATGGAAATCTATTTCAAGGCAGCACAAATTTGAAGCAATTAAGAATTTAACAATTAAACCTGGGACACTGTTCTCCAGTAAAGAGTGAATCATTTACAGACAAACTGCAATGAAATTGACCTAGTTTATATCATGAATCACTATAAGTATATAATTTTTTAATGAGAAATTTAGAAATTGAACAAAGTCCAAGGAAAAAATAAGGAAATGGTCAAGTACAACAGAGGCTATTCAGAAAACTTGACTAGAATATGAACATTTCTCTTCTGATTTTCTTTGGCAGAAGGGAGAAATGCACTTCCCTCTTACATGCTCTTGACATTCAGGTTTGTTCTTAAATTTACTTAACAGATTCTTCCAAAGGAGCTACATATCAGGATTGTTTTCTCTCTGGAAGAAGTGTAGGATTATATGTCCTACCACAAAAGAGCAATTTTGGTGCAATCCATTTTGGGGATATTGTTGTAGTGATGATCAAGTGGCTTGAACCCCTTGGGTTTTACCAACCCACCAGAAATCTGATATTTCTTCCTCCTCCACTATTCATTATTCCTGCTGCCACTTCTCTTGATCCTCAAAACATTTCTTCATGTACATTTCCTATATCTCAGTATAACATTGTTTCTCACAAAGGCAAAAAATGGTCTTGTTCACTTCCTAAAATTGTGCAAAAAATAGCAATGTTTGAACTGTTGTCCTGGTGGCTAAATTAATGAATTTGGAGACCTAGTGTGTAATGCAAGTGTAGAAAATACAAAATTAGTCACCAAAATACAAACTAGTCACTATTTACTGCCTGGCCAGAGAAGCTAAAGGGTGCTTTAACTTTCCACCATGAATATCACATGAGCTGCCAAAAGTTCTCATGCCAGAAAAGTTAAAATAAACTATTTCAACTGAACCAATATCACAGAATCACAGAATATTCTCAGTTGGAATGGACCACAAGGATCATCAAAGTCCAGTTCAGGACACCCCAAGAATCCCATTATGTGCCAGAGAGCACTGTCCAAACACCTGCTGAGCTGTGCCAGGCTGGTGCTGTGAGCACTGCCCTGGGGAGCTGTTCAGTGCCCAGCCGCCCTCTGGGTGAGGAACCTTTTCCTGATATCCAGGCTGAACCTGCCCTGACCCAGCTCCAGGCCACTCCCTGAGTCCTGTCCCTGTCACACAGAGCAGAGATCAGTGCCTGCCTCTCCCCTTTCCTTCAGGAGGAAATCCTAGACTGTGTTGAGGTCTGACCTCAGTTTCCCCTTCTCCAGGCTCAGCAGATCAGCTGCTCCTCATATGGCTGTCCTTCATTAGGTCCTTCATTACCCTCACAGCCCTCCTTTGGACACTCTCCAATAGTTTTACACCTTTTTTAATATTGTGGCACTCAGACCTGCCCCAGCACCTGAGGTGAGGCCACCCCAGCTCAGAGCAGAGCAGGACAATCCCTCCCTTGCCCAGCTGGCCGTGCTGTCCCTGGTGTCCCCAGGGCAGGGCTGGCCCTCCTGGCTGCAGGGCACTGCTGGCCCCAGCCAGCCAGCTTGCCATGGACCAGGGCCCCCAGGTCCCTTTCCAGGAGGCTGCACATCCAACCAGGGCTGCCCCCAGGTGCAGGATCCAGCACTTTCTCTTGCTGAATTCATACAATTGTGATTGTCCTTAGCTGCAGTGTGCTGAGGCCTCTCTGCAGGGCTGCTCTGCCTCCAGGGCAATCACCAGCTCCTCCCAGTTTGGTACCATCTGCAAACCTCATCTCCCTTCTAGGGCTGCCTGTGAGGATGCAGAAGAGCACAATGGAGAGCTCCACCAGTGACAGCTCACCAGGCTGGTGTCAGCCCAGCCTTTGTGCCCACCTGTGAGCCAGTGCTCAGCCATCTCATGGTGTGTTCATTCAGCTGAATCCACAACATCTTACCCAGAAAGAGATTGTGTAAGTACCAAACACCTTACTGAAATCCAGACTGATTGTGTTAACACTGTGCAGGCCTGTTTCTTCTTGTAGACTTATGGTTTCCTTTCCACAGAATCACATGTTTTAATTCTGCAAAGGTTTCTGAACGTATTTGATATGCACCAGAAAGCTGTGTTCAGTGTTGAGGTTTGGCTACCTTTTCTCAGAAATTCAGAAAATAATACTATCATTGTTAAGAAGGACCACTTAGCCTAAATTGAGTTTCCTCATTGCTCTGGGATAATGCATGCATGATTTTTTTTTTTTTTAACTTTCCTGCAGAGGGTTTTTGCTAGCAGGCAGCTGATTTATCCCAGTTGTGTAATTCTTCTTCATTGTGTAGACCCTGTGCTATTGCTGAACTCAGTATGAGAGTTATGGGACAGAGATGTGATGCCTCAGGTTTAGCTTTTCTATTTCTCACATTCTGTGCTGCTTTAGTGTGTAAGTCTGAGCTTCACATGAGGGCATGGTGAGCTCTGTGCACAGAGCAGGGAGACAAAACAATTCCTGCTCCAGCTGGGCACCAAGGACAAATGATCCCAATCTCAGCCCAAGAGCACAAACCCCGTGGGCTGCAGAGAGAAAAACAAGCAGGATGGGACTGCAGGGGCTGCAGCTGGAACTGGACACTGAACTGCAATGTGCACATGGAGCAGAGCTGAGCCCAGGGAGAGACCCCGGCAGCGCTCGTGCATTTTGGGGCCATTTGGGTTCATCTTGGGTGCAGCCCTGGCTGGGTCTCTTTGCTGAGATTTCCTAGCATGGCCCAGGGAGGCTCCTTGACCTTTCCCTGGAGTTCAGCTTGGACCCGAGGGAAAGCAGAGTTAAGTAAACCGAGCTGTGATTGCCTAGGTCAGAATCCACAGCCAAAAAAAGCACGTTCAGACAATTCAGGAGCTCTGGGAGTGGAGGGTTTGCCACCACCATGGGGTAATGGTGAAGAAGACAAGCAAAAGTTGTGTTTTCTAGTAAAAGAAAAATAACATTAAGTTAAAAGCGTAGTGGCGACATAATGAGAAAATTATGTGTGTAGATTCCAGATACTTTAAAACAAATGCACAAAATTCAGTGCTAGAAGGCAAATAATTAATTGGTGCTTTAAAATTACCTTCACAGTTTGTATATTTCATTAATCTTTCTTTTTGATGTTTGGACATCATTATTTACAAGATCATGAAAGTATTATATCAACTTTCATAGTAAAAGACTCTCTGGCAACTTTGTGTTTGCAATCTAAAGGTATTAAAAGTTAAAACAATGTTAGTTTCTATTAGAAATTAACCCTAAATTTGCTGCAACTGATAATTTCACAACAACATTTTCTGGTTGGCTTTAATTTTATCACTGTAATTTTCAGGAGAAAACTACATCTATTTTCCCCAAGAACCACTATCTAGATTATAGTTGGCTGGTTTGCTTTTCTTCAGTAGAGTTTTTGCTTTTGATCTTAGCTGGACTACAAATGCTTGTCTTTGCATACAAAACCACCTCCTTGTCACTCTCTACCAGAAAGAGAAGAGCATGCCTATTTTTTGGAGAGCCTCACTCTAATCTCACATGAAATCATGGTAAGTCTTTGTGATTGAATGAGCCTCTCCACTGTCATGCATAGAAAAAGAAAGTCCAGGGAGTGCCAAGACAGCCACCTGGCCAGCTGAATTGCTTTGTTTCACTCTTGACCCTGTCCTTTTCTTCTGTTCCTTTGTTTCTTTTCAAAATTTCAATTTTTTTTTTTAAGGGAAGGATCTCTCTTTCTTACTGTGTATAATACCCAGCAAATTATCTTCCTTTTCTGGCCTAGTACAGTGGCAGGAAGAATAGGAAATCATTGGTTAATAAGATTTTTAAAAATCCACACTATTAGTCATTGAATTCTTTTTAAGTTTGGTTAATGAAATCCAGGTCAAAGCAATCCCTAGTTTATTGTGTTAAAGAACTGTTTGGGTTTTTTCCTTCATAAGACACTTGTACATGCATAGAAGCAGCTGTGTGAAAAACATATTCTTTAAAATGATTGAACGTGAGCTCTGCAGAATAAGAAAATAAAATCAAGAAACACAAAATCACTTTTGCTGCTGCAAAGGTCTTTAGAAATATTGTGCACAGAGATTATTAAAGTGATGTGAATAGCAGGTAGAGCCTTGGGGGTCATTCTAATTGATCAAGAACAGCTTTCACATTGCAGGTTTCAAAACATGAAGTTGGTAAATGTTTGCCTTCAGACAGCATGGATGCTAATGTGGAAGCTCAGGGAGGATGGATGTTCTTGTCTTTGGTGACAGTCTAATGGGTTTATTTGTGTCAGTGCCCCAATAGGACAGCACACAGTCATGGTGTGGAGACTGGAACAGAGACCACATGTGACTGTTCGTTTCAGAAAAAGAGTTATGACCCAATAATTTCAAATCCTAGGGGTTTTTTAGAGATTTGATTTAGATTCAGTCATTAGATTACTCTTGTGGGTTGTAGTAATCCTCTGCCTCTGTTCAGTTTGGGGTTGATACTCAACATGCTGTGGAGGTTCTTGAAGATAAGTTAAAGCTGCAGGAGAGTTCAGCATCCAACTACCATTTTGCTGCAGGATCAGGGTGAATTGTTTGGAACACAGTAAGAAATTTGTGCATGTTCTGCTGCCAGTCATGCTCAAAACACTGTGGAGATGGTAGCAGGGTTCTGTGCTGCTGTTGGGCTGGCGGTTCACTGCTTTATTTCTTTCACCATAGTGAGAAACACTATTCTCTTATTGAGAGCACCTGTAAGAAACCATCGATCTTCTAGAGGTGGATAGATGCTGAGGATTTCAGGCAGCTCACAGTCCTGTGCATCTGCAAAGGGGGGAACCCTGTCTCTCCAGACAGTCAGGCAGGGAGCTGACCCAAAGAGATTCCAACCTCAGCACATGCTTCATTTTGTCAGAATAAAAGGGGTGCAGAGGTGTGTGAGGGCACACCTTCACTTCCTTCTGCCTTGTCACTTAGTTTATGTGCTAATGAAAAGCTCTGTGAAGTTGTTTGGATTTTGGCAGGCTGTGAGCCATAGAAATTATCTGTTGTCCAGTTCTATTGCTCCTGTGTGTGGAGAGGAGAGGTCATGTTTGCTCCTTGAAGTCTTTGGTGAAGAACAGCAGAATAGACTGGAGAAGCCAAAAAGAGTGGAAGAAGAATGGAGCATACCAGAACTATATTATTTCTGGTTTATAATGAGAACTAAATGAATCTGCCAGTGTGCAGTGGTGATATATGTTTCTAGAGGAAAAACACCACATGAAACCAGACTTTTCCTCCCCACGGAAGAACATAAGCCTGTGAAAAGTGGAGACCAGAAGCTATTCAAAGAAGTTCACGTAGCCAAAATATCTCTAAATTCTATCTCTACCTTCTGTTTGCCACTGGGGACAGTGCTGCATTTCTTTTTACTCTTTTGTGATTCAGGCAGTCCAGCTGACTCACACAGAGAGCCTCTCCGAGGAGAGGAGAGGAGAGGAGAGGAGAGGAGAGGAGAGGAGAGGAGAGGAGAGGAGAGGAGAGGAGAGGAGAGGAGAGGAGAGGAGAGGAGAGGAGAGGAGAGGAGAGGAGAGGAGAGGAGAGGAGAGGAGAGGAGAGGAGAGGAGAGGAGAGGAGAGGAGAGGAGAGGAGAGGAGAGGAGAGGAGAGGAGAGGAGAGGAGAGGAGAGGAGAGGAGAGGAGAGGAGAGGAGAGGAGAGGAGAGGAGAGGAGAGGAGAGGAGAGGAGAGGAGAGGAGAGGAGAGGAGAGGAGAGGTTCTCCTCGTGAGACTGGGGCTGGAACAACATGGCAGTGAAAAGATCAGCCTCAGCAGTTCAGCTGAGCAGGCACTGGGGGAATTCAGGTACAGCAGGCTGGTGTGTTAACACACAACATCCTGAAGTTGGGCTCCTGGTCCTGTCATGAGATCTCAGCCTCCCTGACACATGAAATGGTTAACATATTCAGTCGGATTTACTTGGGAAATTATGGAAGCTTGTCAATTCTGGCGTCTTTTCACAAGTTAAATTCTAAATAAACACATGCTGAATAAGTTAAGATGCAGCACTAAAGATATGATATGTTAATAGTAGGTTTTTTTAGTCAAAACTTATGGAATCTTAAAAAAATAAAACTCAACTAAATGACATGGCTAAAATATCATTGTATTTACTAGTATCTCAATTTTTTAAAACTCTGATAGAATCTTCTTTTTTAGAAACACTCTGGAGAAAAGTGAAAGAACAAATTAGACTAAACAAAAGTTGAGAAAAGAGAATATACATAACATTGTGTAGTGGTAAAAATAACAGGAAAAAATAATAAGAATGTTCTGAATTGGAAACTAGCTTTGAGCCTCATTAAAACCTTAACTGCTTTAGGCTTTCCCTTCTCTCACCTGCCACCCACTGATGACCTATGAGTCACCAACTATTCCAGCTTCATCAGAAACCTTTATTAAATTATTTTAAACCTTAAAGCCCCGTGTGATAAGAAAAAAACAACACATCATCTTTTATACTTTTGAATTATAAGATTATCTGTAGATAACAGAAATCTCATTTTCCATTTATGCATCTATATGTATATACATGGTAACTACTACAATGTGCATAATTGCGTAGTTCCAAAGCTCATTAGTACAGTAAATGGTGAAAACTGATGATATTTTAGCTCATTGCAGTTCACTGTTCATAAATCAACTCTTTCAGAAAATAACTAGAGGACTTTCAGATATACTCAGGGCATCAGCCTCTGGGCAGCAAACCACGCTCATCAGGAAATAAGATTCTTTTCTTTTATGCTGGTTAGTACAACTCAAAAGGGATATTGATTTTTTTTTTTAATTCAATATCAATGAATAATAGTGAAGGCACTGTTTCATCACTGTTTTTCTCTGCTAACAAGAGCTTGGCTGTAGTTACTGCCCAGATTTAAATTTCAATCTCAGCAATCACACGTGCAGGTAAGCACCTGCTGTTTGTCCCATGGAGACCCAGCAGGTGAAAGATTGCAAAGCCACTGGAACTCCAGGTCTCTCACTGACCCAGCTGCTCAGGAGGGCAGCTTTAACACCTGAGGGTGTCACACGGGGGCTGTGGCTCCCAAACACTGCTCTGCCCCAGGGGAGCTGCACTGCCAGGCTGCTGGGGCTGGGCTCCTGCAGGGGTGGGCTCTGCCGTGGGAAGGGATCACTGTCAGCCACAGCTCAGCTGGGGTCACTCCAACCCTCCCCACGTGCACTTAACAGGATTCTTCTGCTGGATCACTTAGATGCCTCCTCGTTTGTCCTTTCAGGTGTTATTTATTTTGCCTCCAGGGTACTGTTCAGCCAACCCTTCTTTGCTGCCTTCCTCCAGAGCATGGGCCCAAAGGAGTGCAAATAAAAATCATTCCCCTAAATTCACAGGACAAAGGAACACGGCCAGCAGAGGACCTGGTGGGTCACATCCAGCATTCAAAATATCAGTAGCAAAGTGGCTGGTGCTCTGCAGTGAGCACAAATAGCTGAGGTGAGGGTGAGAAATGCATAAAAAGGGGTTCAGGCTTCTCTGTGGTGAAGCACTTGTTCAGCTTCAAGCATGTGAAATTCAGAAATTACTGCATGTGCTTTAAATTACATTTAAGCATGTGAATATCTGATGTCCTAACCAGGACATGAACCCTGTCTGAACATCCTCATCAGTAGGTAAGAGGATCTTTTAGATGTGGTCATTTTTTAAGATGTTTCTAGAACTTTGAAAAAAATATATCTATGTCACTGATACAACTCAAATGGTGCAAAGAGCCGTTGAGGAGTCAGTGTCAGTACCAAAATATAACCTTTTTGCTGTGTGAACCAGACAGACTGATATACTGGCACAACTCCTTCCTCTTGCTTGCTCTGAATTCTGCCGTGGTATGCACTTGTAAATTTTTCTTTTATCTTCTTTTTCTTTTTTTGTTTTTTTTTTTCCTTTCCTTTTTTTTTTTAATATACATGTACATAATTAAGTGGAAACAAAAGTGATTCTGTTCTGCCTTTAAGATGAGCTTTACTTGTGATAAATCTCCCCTGTGGTCAGCTGTAAGACTGATATCAGTTTATTGATTAAGAGGCAATCAAGTCCACCCACTGTGATATTTTTTCTCTTTGTTTTTCTTTTCTAACTTATTTTCCTCTCTTCACAAAATTATGTACTTTCTCCTTATTTCTTAGTTCTTTTTGTTATAGCTTCCATTTATACTTTATCCTGGATTTATTTCCTATAAATGTATATAGACATTTTGCAATTTCTCTTTTTTTCTCTCACCATTTGACTGGTCTTCTCCTTGCTTTTTGGAGAAGTTTAATTGTGTCTCCTCCAGATCTAGAAACCCTCAAAGATTTCATGTTCATTTCTGGGTTTGTTGCAGAGTCTCTGCTCCAAACTTATTTTGCATCATGTCTGCCTGTTATGCTAAAAGAGAAAAAGCCCAAAATGTGTCTATCATCATAACATTCTCCAGTCTTAGAACTGGCTGGTTGGCAAAAAATCTTGATTTAAAAAAGAATATCCTAGAATTGCCTGATGTTTGAAACTGCAGACATTTGTACAAAAAAGAAGACACAGATTGCTGGTAGGTGAGAGGCTGGACCTGAGCTGGCCACGGGCACTGCCAGCCCGGAGAGCCAAAGGTGCCCTGGGCTGCAGGCAGAGCCCCGTGGGCAGCAGGGCAGGGAGGGGATCCTGCCCCTCTGCTCTGCCCGGGGATCCCAGCTGAGCTCTGCATCCAGCCCTGGGCTCCCAGCAGGGAAAGGGCTCCGAGCTGCTGGCCTGGGCCAGGGCAGGCCAGGAGGTGCTCGGGGGGCTGGAGCACTGGGAGCTGGGCTGGGAACTGGGGCTGTTCCGCCTGGAGAGGAGAAGGCTCTGGGGACCCTCCCTGTGGCCCTGCAGGACCTGGAAGGAACCCATAAGAAAGGTGGAGAGGGTCTTCTTGTAAAGGAGAATAGTGGCAGGACACAGGGGGATGGCTGCAGACTGAACAGGTTTGGGTTAGACATTAGGGAGAAATTCTGTGCTGTGAGAGTGGTGAGGGACTGGCACAGGGTGCCCAGAGAAGCTGTGGTGCCCCTGGATCACTGGAAATGTCCCAGACCAGGCTGGACGGAGATCTGAGCAACCTGATCCAGTGAAAGGCACTGCAGCCCATGGTAGGGGGTTGGAACTAAATGGTTTTAAATTCCTTTTCAGCTCAAACTATTCTATAAGCCTATACATATCTGTATCAGAAAACCCTTTTTAAAGGAAATTATTACATATCTCCTTGAACAACCTGTGTGAAAACAAAAGAGATCTAGCTGTGGATCTAGAATTAATTAGAACAGAGGGAATAATGGCTGCACCCTTCTGCTGAACCATGGACCTCTCTCTCCTTGAGGTAGATCTCTAAAACACATCACATTTTAAAACTAATTATTTGCAAAGGTTAACAAAAATAATTTGTGGGACATTTTATGCAGATCAAAGAACTTTTGGTCCTTTTCTAAACTTGTAATAATGTAGATCATCTCAACTGTTGACTTTCAAAAGACCATATCTAACATCACAGGGCTCTACTGAAATGACTGCCTGCTCATTATGTTAGTGGCACACTGATTTTTTTAATCCTCACACCTAAGCAGATTACACTGTTGTCTAGTAGATACTGTCCCTTCATTTTTATAAGCAGCTTGTAAAACACTGAGTATTACTAGGGTAGAAACATCTTTTACAGCTTTTCTGGAAGCCTTCTGTAACTTCTTGTTATGAAAGAGTACAAAATATCAAAAAAGAAAAACTCCACAGGATTTCTGGAGTAAAAACTGTAGAGGAAGGAAGGGGTGCTGCTGTTCCCATAAAACCAGGGTCCTGCATAAATTACTGCCCTGATTTCAGCTAGATTAGATACTTTTCTCCCCAGCAGCTGGTGCAGAGCTGTGGTTTGGGTTCTCTATGGGAATAACTGACAGCACCTTGATTCCACACTGATATTTGGTTGTTGCTAAGCAGGGCTTTCCCTAAATCCAGGACTTGTCAGTGTCCCAAGCCCTGCCCGTGGGCAGGTGCTCCAGGGGGTGGGAGGGAGCAGGGCTGGCACGGGTGACCCAGGGTGGCCAAAGGGATTTCCATCCATGGGAGGTCACATGCAATATGGAAAGTGGGGAACTGGCCAGGAGTCCCGGCTGCCTGCCTGGGGATGGGCTGGCATGGCTGCTGGGCAATGGAGTCCCTGGGCAGCCTTTGTTTCTCTTGGGCTTTATTCTCTCTCTCATGTCCTTGTTTCTTTTCCCGTTACAATCATTGGTATTATTAAATTAAATTCTGTTTCAGTTCTTAAACTGTCCTTATCTCAGCCCCCCGGTTTTAGGTTTTATTCCCAGGCCTCCTCCCCATCCCAGTGTGGGGCTGGGCAGGGGCCAGAGGTGAGGATGGAGATCAAGAAGCTGCATGGTGTTAGTTGCCACCTGGAGTTAAACCATGGCAATGATCACAAATGAAGAATTCTATTTTCCTGCCTTTCTCTGCTCCTGGAGGTAAGTGACCTGCCACTCCTCTCTTTTCACTGTACACTTGTTTCTGTTTGTTTGTTTGCTTGTTTTTAACAGAGTGTCTTTTTTGTCTCTGTGGATGAAAAAGTTGATGGTCTTTAATTTTGTCTCTGCTATTCTTGTGGTCTAGTGCTCCCCAATATCAGAGTAAACTTTATGTTTCTTAGTTCAAAATCCAGCTCAGTTGCCTAAGAGTGACCTTTTGGCTTCTACTGTACTCTGTAACAAATTTAAATCTCATTTTGCAAAGCTCTTTCATATAGGCTGACCTTATTCCAATTAAAATAACTTGGGTCTTAATAAACAGAACTGGAGATGGGAGGAAGTTCTGGATTAATTTTGGCCTACTATAACATGCTTTGTAAATGACACATTATCCATGTTGGAATTATCTCCACCACTACTTAGGTATAAAAATAACAAAGCAAATGGGTCTATAGTGGTAAATCTGTCTTGTGCTGTCAAAGTAGCTGTGCTTGTCTGTCTTCCAAGCAAAAAAAAAAAAAAAAAAAGAAAAAAACCTTCAAAAGCAACACGTCTTTTAAAATAACAAGGAGAAAACAGTACAGTAGTTACATCCATGCCATCTATGTGAACGCCAAGTGATACAATATTTCCTTAACTGTAGTAAAACTAAGCTAGAAACAGCCCACAGACATGGGCAGTTGGTGAGTGGGTAGCAGTACAGTCATGCCTGAGGAGTAATTGCATTGTAATTGGTATTTTTTGCTTTTGCTCTCACTCTAGGCAGCTTCCAGCAAGTGGGTTCTCTTCTGCCCCCACACACTCCTCTTATCTGCATGGACTGGGGGAGTGCAGACAACTGAGAGAATTTCTAAAAGGCTCCAAAGAAAATCAAACTTTTCCCTCGTTATGTTTAGCTATAAGCCGTATCTGTTGTGTTGTCGTAGAGCTGAGCTGTCTCAGTGGGAAGCCTTCAGGAACTTTCCAAAAACACACAGGGCTACACCAGTTGTCTCCTCCTTCAGAGCACTTTTATCCCTCAGTAACTGCCTCCTTATCTCCCAGCAGCTTTGTGCCCAAGGACAGTGAAAATAGAGGAAACGGATGGAAATAGAAAATGGGTGCAAATGGAAACAGAGGGATAAGGAAGTAGATGGCCTTGCACTGTGAGCTAGCAAAGAGCCTCGTGTCCTTCCCATCTGTTTATTGGGAGATATTGGCTCCAAAACAGATTACATTTTCTTCTGAACCATCCTACTCCCCAGCCTCAAGGTCATGTTCACAGCCCCACTGACTGTCACACAGCTGGTGAGAGGAATCCTGTGGAACACTCTTGACCTTTATGTGGAAAAGCTTGTCACAGTGGCTGGGGAACACTGCAAAATCTATAGGTTTGACTCTCTTATGAAGTCATCAGCTCCCCAGAAAAGTAATTCCTTCACCCACAGATTTCTCTGTTCTATTCTCACATCAGGGGATCTGACTGGCAGATATTTTGCAGGGGAAGATTCTGGGGGAAGCTGTGTGTTCTTCTGGCTTTATTGTTAAACTGGGTATTCTTCTGGCTGCTCTCCAAGGCTCTGAGAATAGAACTGAGATCAAATTAGTTACCCTGAAGTTGAGGAAGTCGCTGTTCTAAACTTGATTGGATTCAGTTCTGCTCACCTCTCCAAAGGTAACACTGAATCCATGTGCAAGACCAGCTAACTTTGAAATAAGTCTGATATGGCTCTTTGTGTCTGTAGCACAGCCAACTGTGCTTACTTGTAGGTGCAGACCTTGAGTTTACCAACATTTAGCTATTCACCTGTGCCTTCTGTTAGGAGGGGCACTTTGCCTGCCCCTTTGCAGGAAATGGAGGTGGCAGCCAGGGCTGTGTTGGGCACTGCTGTTCCACGGGAGCAGAGCCTGCAAGGCACACGTTAATTAAAGCTCTGCAGGAAAGTCAATGCTACCAACTGGCACTGGTCAGGGCAAATGTCACCCTCTTACTGGATGAAACAATGCAGTTAGGCTTCAGAGGTGCTACAAGCAGAGGGAAACACAGAGCCTGCTGCAGAGAAGTGCAGCCAGCCTTGCTGTGGTGCAGCAGCAAGCATTAGAGGCGTCAGGAGTGCTGCTGTCCCCAAGGCACACACCAGGTACTGCTGGGGCTTTTAGAGAAAGCTGGCCACAGTGGGAAGAGTTTTACAGAGAACAGACAGAAGTGTATTCTTGGTTTTGTCTGTGCAAAATGGAATCCTAGTGAAATATGCTTGGGACAACTAGAAATTTGGGGAAAAAATACATGCTATTTATGTTTATATGCATATATTATTTCTATTTCTATTATCTATCTATACTATTGCATGTATATTTCTCCAATTAAGCTGGCCACACAAACCTAAAACTGCAGCAAAAGTGATATAAAGTTGCATCTTGAATCTTTCTCCAAACTAGTATGACAATGATTGAAGAAATGGAAAAGACAAACCCATGGGAAAAAATGCAAATAGAGTGAAGACCTTATCAAATGTGTTGTATTTTATAAATGTCAGTTAATTTTTCTAGGAAATACCTTGGTAACAAAAATGTCCACAATCATTGTGATACAATACATGAACACAACTTTTCCTAGCACCTGAGATGTTCCTGCTCTAGATAGTGGTTAAAAATCCAGTGTCTACATATTTTTGAAGAAGATAAAAGCCCAAATATATTCTTCCCTTCCAACTTGTCAAAAGATAAATACGGAGCTGCTGGAAAACTTAGGACACAAAGACACAAAATAAATCAGGTTTTCTAAGTGGTTTTGTTTGACATCAGATAATGTTTGATGCTGGGAATATTCTTTGACAAATAATAGAAGAAAGACTGTAGGAGAAATTGATATATCTTGAAAACTGATATATTTAAAAGCTAATATTTTTTTAATATATTTATATTTAAAACTGAGATATTTAAAAGTCATCCTTTCTTTAATTAAGAAATAGAAGTAGAAGAATATTTGTGTGAAGTAGAGAAGTAAAAATATTCACAGTGTGAACAAAAACCATTATATCTGTTCCAGGCTGGGCATGATCACCAGATTATTTGATTTCTATTTTATGATTTCAGTTGTATTTCTCTGAAGCTTTTCGGTGCTGCCAAACCCCGATCTTCTTGGCTTCAGGAATCCAGGGAGGCCAGTGCTGTGATTTTTAGAAATGTACTCCTACAAATTTTATCTGTGCAAGTTTGTCGTGCTGTTAGGAGAAATCAGTGACAGCAGAAGAGTTCATAGCCATATCCTGTTACCCTGATAGCCATATCCTATCATAGTCTGTAAATATTTCTCATGAAACTCGCTGCTGCTACCAACAAAAAGCCTCCATGTGTGCTATTGTGATTTGCTCTTCTTACTTCCATCCAAATCTGAAATACTTACCCTGAATCTAATTTGGTTACATAAACTGAATTTAATAGTTTTGTTGAAGCTCTGTGTTTATTTTTTCATAATTTTGAATTCATAGCAATTATTTGCAAAATTTTGAATATGTTGATTATGGTTTCAAAGAACCAGTCATACCATGATACTCTCTGGTATACATCCAAAATGTTAAATGGCAAAGCTTTAAATGCTAATTTTTAAAATAATTGCCATCTCCTGTTACCTTGTGTGACAATAAATGAGTGTGTCTATGCCCTGTATGCCAGTTCATCCTTTCATGTCAAAGTGCTGAGCTTCTGCTGTGCTGCAATAAGCCTTCAAAGCTGCAGCAGACACAACCAGGGCTCCAGGTAAATAGCTCAGGTCTTTCAGGCTGGGAACTGAAGAAAAGGAAGAATTTTGGCTCATTGTGCAAGTAGAGGACTTAGAGAGATCAGCCTGATTGTTCCTGACAGTTTTAACAAATGGGTGATGCCTTGTGTTTCAAACAGTACTTCAGACATCCCCAAGCTTTCTGTGGATTAACTTCAGCAAAATATGTCCTGAGCAATTACAAATTATTATTCTACACGCTCATATGTTGACTAATTCTTTAGTTAATTTGTCAACTGTCTGTTCTTTAAACAGCTACCACTGTCATAGTCACTAGCTGTCACCAGGCAAGAAGGGGATTCCTTCTATAGTGCTAGACAGAAATCTGAAGGAAATGTTCACAAATGGACAGATTTTCTGGTTTGTGGAAAGAAATGAAAGGTACCATAATTAAACATTTTCCAAGCACTGCTGATAAGGAAAGCAGCTGGCTGCTATGAAGAAAGTATGTTATGTATAAATATTCTGATTTTCATTTTAATGTAATGATTTCCTGTTCTATTTAGTGGCTGAGGATCTAACTCTTGCAAGACCACAGGTCCATATTAATAGCATGCTCTGAAATAGGGATTTCTCATTTTTCTTTTTAGGTTGTTGCTCAAAAAGTTAGGAAATTAGCAAGTAAAGAGTCTGAACAGACTGAGACCACTAGCACAGTGAAGGATGTCTTGTACCAATCACTGAAATGGGCCACTGAGACAGGAACCAGAAACAGCAGCTGGGAATGGTTTTGGAAAGTATTTCATTTACAGGCAACAGTTACACAGAAAAGGGAGAAGAAAATATAGAATTCTATTTGAATAACTTAGAAAATGGTTCATGGTGATAGGGTATGGTGGCTAGGACTCAGATTTAAGCAAGATGTCTTGAAAAAAAAAACAGTAACTTTGCATGTCTGAGGTCTTAAAAATAGCTGTCATTAAGATCACTAAATAAATCATTGATCTGCTACTTCTTAAATCAGCAAAACATTATCAAAATTTTAAAAAATAAGCAAATAATTCCTGATAAATTTTCAGGTATTTCTAGCAAAAATGGCAACAACAAATGAGCAGTAAAGATGAAAAAGCACAACTACAAGTATATGGAGACGTTCAGAGACAAAAATCTAGACTAAAATAAAGGTCTCAACTTTCACTGAGAGCTGAGACCACCAGCTGTTCCCAGGGATGGTGCTATACAATATTCAATATTTGAAATAAAAGATAGTCATGTTGCAGTGGTTACCTGATGCACTGAACATGTCAGTTTTTCTGAGAATGCATTCCTCTCCTTCACTCTGGGCAGTGCGGTCAGGAGAAAAAATCAGGTTTATAGGAAGCTGCTGTGGGGGAGGAGCTGAGAGCCCTCCACATGGACATCCTGGGAGTGGGCAGCAGCTGCCTTTTGGTAGCTGCTCCACAGCCAGGGGACTCAGTTCCGTGGGAAGCCCTAAATTCACACACTTCAGAACCTGAGCTTGTTCAGTGAAGCAGTAGTTCTTGTGCTGTTCTCTTCTCTGCCCTCCCTTCTCTAGGGCTGGGAAACCTTCCTGGGTGGAAGGCAGAAGGGAAACAAAGAGCATCTCACAATCCAGGTAATGATTTCAAGGACTGGTGGCAGAAGGGGGCGCACAGGCAGCTAGGGAGTTAAAATACCCTGCAGCAGCTCCCCTATTTCATGCACAGCCACCTGCTTCTGAGAAAGAGAATCCATGAGGGAGCTTTGACTGCTCTCAAAGCTGGCTCTGCAATTTAAAGGTCAGTGGCACGCCCCTCCTCTAGCAGAAATGGAAGCTGCTTGTCCCACCTAACCTTCTGTATGGCCAAGCCCTCCTGAGTGGGTTCCCAAAACCCCAGAGCAGTGGAAGCAGGGTTCCCCAGGGTGCTAACTCTGGGCATCTCCACACCCCAGCCTGGGGAATGAAGCACCCAGCAGTGCTTATATAATTGTGCACTATTATAATAGCTGCTGTGATTTGAGAATAACCAGGGGGAAATGGGTGTGTGGAAGGCATTGCTTCAGCTGCCTGCAGCAATTATTATCAGTGCCCTCATCAGGAGGGGGGAGCACCAGCTCTGAGGCTGGATATGTGGGATAGTCTCATGTCTGTCTTTGGGCAGGAAATGCAATCATTTACAGAGGAATACCACAACCTCCAGCTCCCCAGAGCTGACACCACTCTGTCCGGTCTCATCATCACTCAAGTGTGGAACAGCTGCCCATCTCCCTCCACCTCAGGTTTTCAGCCAGAAGAATTGCTGAAATACATCTTTTAAGCTTACAAGACTTTTTAAAACATGCATGAGGTCTGAACATGGAATGTTACTCAGTAATTTTTGTAGGCACCTTCGCAGCCAAGTTCTGCTCTGATGAGACATATCAAACACCTTCTTTTAGAAAGCAGCTCAGGTCTTTGTACAGTCTTAACAATGGACTTTATTGCAGCTCTTATTTGTTAGTATGCATGTTTTACCATACAGCCGTCACTGATCTCATTTCTCTTAGCTGTATTTTGTTCTTAAAAATGAAGCTTAACAAACAAATGCTTTACATTTGCATATATAAAACAGTTTAGCAGGAAGGTTAATCGCTAGTCTTAGTTGCTTGAAAGCGGTGAAAAGGAAAAAAAAATTAATTTGGTCCAAAATAGATGGTAAAAATTGAGGGTAGAGTTTCTCAGTGGAGTAAGTAAGAGTTATTACTTAATAAAATTAGTTTCTTGAGTAGAACAGTAGGTGCTGATGATCCAGAGTTGATGGTGTACGCCTTTGAGGGTGGTGAATATGCTCCAGATGAGCTCTGTGCTGGTTTTATAGGCAGAACACCACTAGGAGCTGTGGTTTAGTGGTTTAGTTCTTTTAGTTTAGCTCTAATCTGCACACCCTAACTTGCTCTCATAGGTGAACCACATTGGTTACATGGGCACAGTAGAAATTATTCACGTCACAGGCTTCAAAGCTCCCAGGCTGCGTCTGCATCAGTGTTTCAGTTTGATGTGTGATTCTGGGTGCGATGGAATCAGTTGATTCCGTTGGAACTGCTCTGGGACAAGGTTCTTGAAATCCCCTGGGTGTAATCTTTTGTGATGAAATTCAGAAGGTAGAGGAGAAGTCCCAGCTTTGAAAGTGTTGCCACCAGGAGAGAGAACATCTTTTGTTTTACTTTGTAGGTACTGTTTTTGTGGAACAGAAATATTCCCCATCAACTGTGTATTTGTTTGGTTTTGTTTCCTTGTTTGTTGCCTCAATAAAATCTGCACCTGTTTGTTTTGGCACCAGGAACATCCAGTTATCTGGCCTGTGTAAACATTTCCCACCTGCCTTGCTTATCTCTCCTCCAGTGACAAATACTCACTGCTCTAATTGTGGGTAATTAGCAGACCAGTTAATCCAGGAGAGGCAAATCCTTTAGGGCATCTGCAAACACTTTATTTTTAACATGTGCTTTTGTATTAGAAATCACGAGAGGGGATTTTTATTTATTGAAGATACATGTGGAGGCAGAAGATGCCTTTCTGGATGGTGTGCTGTCCTGATGAGCAGCATTAATAATTGACACTGTGCTGAGGCAGAGGCAGTGCACGCTCTGAGGGAAGTGATGATATCATGGTAACCATGAGAGCAAAGCCCGAGTGCTCTGAGATGACGGCAGATGCGTGCATGGCTTTACACGAGCTGTTCCTCTGCTGGCCACTTGGCATATGATGGAAACCCCTTCATAAAACTCACACGGAAAATATCCACTCCTGGAAGCTTGCTGGGGACAGGGTGGGTCAGCTCAGTGGCACAACCACAGGGAAAAGGAGCAGCTCCTGACGAGCATCACCCCAGAAATGGAAATGGAGCAGAATTTCTGTCCTTGTGCCGCAGGGGAAGGGCTGTGCTGCAAGGGAGGAACTTGCAGATGGCTGAGCCTGTTTTCCAGAGATTTTCATCCTGTGTGCCCAGGGTGCAGCCTGCTTTATGAGACAGCTCCTGTGAATTGCTGTAGTTGCGATTTCCTTTGGTAATCTCAGTCCTGTCAGTAACCACAGAGGAGATGCATCTCCTCTGTGGTTACTGGCATGTATCTCCTTGGATTTGTGTCACTGAAAAAGAGTATGATCATACAGAGAGCTGCCTGTATTCCTCTCACACTCACAAACCAGTGTACAGCAACTCCTGAGAAAAAGATTGTTTTCTCAGATTTTTTTTATTCAATAATTAATACAGTTTTCAAAATACAAATAGATATTCTTTTCACTCTGCTCACTTAGCAAGTCAGTTAACATGGTGATAACCACCTCCAAGGGCAGCATTTTGACTCAGCTTTTCTGGAGGGTGAAAATGGGCAGCTTTGGAGCTGAGTCTGGCATAGGACAGAGGACCTCCAACCCACGTTTTGCTGAGGTGTCAGTGCCTCAGTTTGCTGCTGCCTTTTCACGAGGGAAGGATGCATGCAGGGCATCACACAAAGCTGCTGCTTGTCTCACCGTGTCTCACTGAGGCCTTTTTGTGCTTTCCCAGTTTGCACTGATGTTCAGATGTTCTGCTCAGCTGCAGGAGCTGGTAAAGAAACTGATTTTTGGCATTGGAGAATCAGCCTGGTGTGTGAATTTTGTCATTGGAAGGGGGTCTCTGCCCCCACAGGAGCAGTGTGACGCAGGACCAGCCATCACTGGGGGCTGTGGTTATCAATGTGTGTGCCTGGGTAGCATGATGCTGCAGAGCACTTGACATAAAAGGTGTTCCTGGGCTCTGCTCTGGTGTGCAGCCCTGCTGTATAAAGCTCTTTTGGGTACTGCCTGTTTGGCAGTAGTATTGCTTCAGGCTAACTAGGAGCAGGGTTGTCATACCTTGTTTGTCTTACCCTTTACATAAAGGATGACAAAATCCTGCCTTCTAAGGCATGGACTGGGCTCTCAAGTGCTGCCATTAATTGAATATTTTTGCTTATTTCTTCTTCTGCCTGAATACACTTAGGCAGTTTTAAAATTCTTTTTCTTAGCTGTAGCTTAGTTTTTTGGAAATGCATTCACATAACTTTGGAATGCATAAATCTGTAAACTCAAGTAAGTATGTACTTATATGTTTGGAGAAAAAGGAGTGTTGGTGGGCAAAAAGAAAAGCTCTTCAACATTGGAGTTTGTTATCACTGCAATGTAAGGTATGAATAATGGGAAATCTAGGTAGTTCTTTGAGTTAAGACATGATCAGCTTAGTATATGAGGAAATCTTTGATAGAATGGAAGTGGAAATAATGTGTTCTTTATAATTCCTCACTGTCCAGGGGGATGGGTAAGTATTGCTGCCCGAGTGCCTCAGTTCTTCCCCATCCAATATCTGCAGCCTAGTTCTCTGGACTCCCTCTTAGGATTTTCCTGTTATCATCTGTTTTCATATTACTTCTGCACAAGTTAAAGTATTTAACAAAAAAATTATTTAAAATGGATAAGAAAACCTAAATCTAACAGAAATGTACCTCATTTATTTTTCTCCCCCTTCCTCTGATACTCAGATGTTCTGTGTGAAGACGAAATATTTGAGTCACCTGGAGGAGACAGGAAGACAGGTTCAGTGACAGGACATTTTGAACTCCATCTTTATGATTGACAGACCCTTTTCAGGTAAGTACAAACTTTTCTGGTGTCTGTCCAGAGAACCCGTGGAGCTTATTGATCTTCTTCACTTGCACTTACTCCTCAGACATTCATTGCCACAAGGTAGGTTAAAAGACAAGTTTCTACAGAGTTTGAAAATCGACCTTTAAAGTTGAATAATTTGCATTGTATTTTCACCCTGGTTTTTCCCCCGGGTCAGAGAGCTATTATGTGTGGGGTTTACCTACCAAAATTAACATGTTTTATTTCTATTAACGTTCAGATTTAGCTCAGAAGAAAGTATTCATCCATTTCAACTTTCTGGTTTGTGCCAACACAGCTTATTACAGGCTAGAAAGGCCAGAGTCAAATACAAAAATTGGCATTTTCCCATTTAAAAAAAGCAGGAAACATACAATATTGGCACAAACCCTGTATTTCCTCTTTTAGAACACAAGGTGTAAGTAAACACCACGTTTTTAGTCCAATCAGAGATCTCTTCCAAGAAAACTAAATAAAATGGCTCTTTCTGTTTGCTTTGTGTAGAACCCGTTTGTTGAGAACTGAACCCTTGTAAAATCACCATCAACAATTATTTGCTCATTTATGACAACATTATTACATCTGTTCCTCTCAGCAGGAGTGTCAGGTCAGGCTGTTCTTGCCATGATGTCAGCAGTTCATTCCTGTCCTGTGGAGTTATTTTCCAAGGCTCGTTTTCAGGCCAAATTGATGGAGCTGACATGCTGCTGATTTCATAAGCAGCAGCTTGAGGGTAATGTGGTGGGTAACAAGAGCAGAAAGTTGGAAAAGGTGGTGCTGAACTGGGAGGAGCGTCCGTGGAACCAAGATTCCAAAGCTGTCCTTGCTAGGACAGGATTTCCTTTCCCCAGCCCAGCCTGAACACATAGCCAATTCCAGAGCTTTGTCTGGGACTCTGCCTCACACGGGCTCTGGGCTCTCTGTGTGACAGGCACTGCTCCCTTCTGCTTTCTCATCCCACCTGCTTTCCCAAGAGCTCTTAAGATTTCCTTCTCACATTTAGATAGTTGCACTGCTTTGTTTTGCTTTACATGAAAATTCTTAGACTGTGCTTTAATCCGTTTCTGTGTATTGGGGTTTTTTGTCTGATGTTTCAGGCACACCAAGAAACTTGTTTAAGTTTCCAAAAAAAGTTATTTTGTTTTCAAGAATACCACCTAAATATTTTTCTTTTAATTTCGATACTACGTTGTGACCAATTATGTATTTTTCCAAGCTGCTTGAAATAGTAATGATATACTTTTATATATGGATACTGTGGTTGTTCAAAAAGAGTTTACCCTCCAAAACCAGATATGAACACATTTTATTTTTCTGTTTCACTTTGAAGGTTAAATTAAAATCATAGAGGCACAGAACATCCTGAGTTGGAAGGGACCCCCAAGGATCATTGGTGTCCAGCTCCCGGCCCTGCACAGGACTACTCCAAGAATCACACCAGGTACATGAAAGCAGTGTGCAAAATTATTCCACTAACATTTGGGAATTATTTATGGGTAGCAGATTTACATATTTAATACTAAAAATTAAATTTTAAATGAGAATTATGAAATGAGGCTATGAATCTCTTTTTTCTATCGAGCAGGCAATATAGCAGAATTCTTAATGTGAGATATTTTCACAAATGGCACTGTAGTAGCTGAAGATGGAGTAGAAATTTGACTGATGTTGATGGACATCTCTGCATTGGTACTGAGCAGGAATGCACACCAGCTAATTATAGCATGGGATAAATCTCCCTCACTTCTCAGAGCAGTCAGTGGAGAGAGAGCAACTTTTCCAAGGGGCAGTTTAGAGCAGAAGCTTAGCACAGCTGCTCTTGTTTGTGCCCTGAAGGGTCAGGTGGTAGAGTCCTGTCAGCCTCTAATTATCTGTATAACCTCAGGTTTGTATAAGAGCCCATGTTACAGCAGCTTACCCTGCCACATGTTAATTATATAAGTATTATGATAGAAAATTACAATATTCATTTTAAATTTACATGGAGTAGAAAGTTGCAATGTTGGTAGGTTTTATAAAAATGTCTGTTACAAAATTATACAGAAGCACGTTACCATTTTCAATAAACATACACAAAGACAAAAAGATGAGCAGCTGAACATTTTAAACTTCCTTTTAGGTGGATTCCTTAAAGACAAATAAGGGGTCAGAAAAGGAAGAATGTGTCCCATTATTCAGTAGTTAATAGGTACCATGACTTGCTATCCCTGATTAGTGAAGCTGTACATCTTGGTTCGGGCACGCACACCACACACACGTCTCATTTTCTAGAATAGTCTGGAAGATTTATTGCATCTTGCCTTTGAGTTTTAAGGGAAAAGGTTAAAAAAATGTAGTAACTGTGAGTTATTTCATGTTGTAAAACACATGAAGTCTCATGAAAGTATCACAAGTCCCAGCACCATCAGGGAGAAGAGTTCTTACAGGTTTCTTCTTAAATCCCTGCAAATGTCAGTTTCCTTCAGTCAAATCATAGCACTGTGTATTCTTGTTAGGACTTTTTTTTTCCTAAGGATTATTTATTTCATTTTTCTTGGCTCATCTTACTGCATCCTGAGGCGTTCCCAGCTTTGTTCTCGGTGCAGTTATCAGTTCCATATGTCATCAAAGGAATACCCAGGCTTTGGGTGCCTGTTTAATGCGCTCCTTTTAGTTTCGCTTTCTCAATTTACCCAACAGCTGCACAGAAAAAAAAAACCTGAAAGCAACCCAGATGTGTTTCAAACATGCAGTCCTACGAATAATGTGCCTGTTTAAACATTCATATCTAAACTGTTAGTTTAAGTAAGGCAAATATAATCCTATGGCACACACCTTAACATTGTAAAAACGACAAGGTTCATTGCTGTCCACGACCTAAAAGTCATGTCAAAAGATCTGTACTGGAGTGAAGCTATCTGCTAAAAAATAAGAAAAGTAAGCTGCAGCACTGTGGTATTGTCTAACATTTAACCAACACTCAGGAGGCCTGAGGCTGATCTGGGCTGTACATATGTTTCAGGAGCAGTGTGGTTTAATTAGGCTGCATTAGACTCCACCTCCAGCCGCTAATTCCTCTCATTCCCTTTCAGTGTGCTCAGGCAGCTAGCTGTGCAGCTGAGGAGTTCAGCCAGCTCAATCCTATTACTTTCTCTGCTGGACACGTGTCAGTGAGATCAGTTCCCCACTTTGGTTCACAGTATGGATGAGTAAACACTTATGCCAGGTCAAGGTGCTTTAACTGGTCAAAGGCTGTTGGAAGTTTTACAGACAGTAGAGAAACCTTTTACACCTTCCTATGTCAGTGAGGTTCAAGTAATTCATACTTTTCCTTACATGTACATCAAGAACTCTTTCATATGTACATATATATAAAAGATTGTGAAGGAGTGGACTAAAAAAACAGTCTGTCATGGTTTAGGAGTGGTATTCTCCCTGCCTCTGTGGAATTGCCTCAGCATTTATTTTTTTCAAATATTCTGCCACTTTATCAGGGTCCTGTACTTGTTTAGGAGTGAACTTCCAAACCACTGGAGCACAACAATCCTTCAGAAGATGACCCATTTTCTCCCACACTCCATGCCAGTCATGCCTACCCACTCTTGAGGCACATCTCCCTAGAAATCTCTTTCATTACTCTAAAAGTGGTATGGGCCCCACTGAGGAGACCTGGAAGACATAGGAACAAGAATATGCTTTCCGCACAATCCAAAGGGAATTCAAGTCTCAAAAGTTGTTATAACAGGCCTGAAGGAGGAAAAGGAGGTAAAAGATTGGGAAATATCACCCTCCCCTGGATCCACACGATGGATATGATTATTAATGGACTCCCAAAAGTAGTGCCTGAGGTAAGGGCAGGAGAGCAGCACTGCACCCACATCCCAAAACACCTTCATTGCCCCTGGTGTCACCATGCCATAAACTGATACTGCACAGCACAGCCATCCTGAGCCCTCTCCTTGCCTGGACAAGGAGCACTGAGGTGGGCACAGCGTCAGGGGCCACGGCCACACCACCAGACCCAACACAGCAAATGCTGAGATCTAACTTGTTTCCAGCCTGCTCTGGGCAGGTCTGCTGGCATCTCAACCCTGTGTGACCCACACTGTGCACCAAACATGGCTGCTGGATTTTGGAATGGCACTCCGGAATTCGGTGTTCCCACTGGAACCACCCCAAAACACGCGATGCTTGTTCCACTCCCTGCCTCGCTCCACTCCCGGCGGGGCACTGAGAGGAGAGCTGGAAGCACAGAAGGCAAAGACCATGGGTTGAGGTAAGAACAATTTACAGGAAATGGCAATGGGATAGGAAAATAAAAAGTAACCAACAAATTAACAGCCAAAGTGCACAAGGGAGGCAAGGGATTCCCACGGGAATTCTCACCATGGTACTGCAGGATAAGGGACAATACCTGAGTGCCCCCACACTGCCCTGCTCTGGAAAAGACCCTCTCCCCATGCCCAGAAAATGACATGAGGTGGTGTAAAATACCCTCTGGGTTCTGGCCATGGCCCCTCCTGGCCACTGCAAAAATTAACCCTCTCCTGGCCAGAACGAGGCATAGCAGACACAGGCATAGCAAACAACAAATCATCCTTTCTGAAGAGCTGACTTAACTTTGTCAGTGTAAATTCAGCCCACAAATTCTTTTACCTACCATGCACATACATAAAGAGGTTTTTTCATTACATAGTGCATCATTTTTTCCATAAATATGTTGCAGATGTCCTTTCTCACAAAAGAAGGGGACAAGGTGAAGAAGTCTAGTATCTTTGTTCTCCGAGTGACGTTCAAGGCAAATAAAGGGTAAGGATCCAAGGCCATTCTTTCTCTTGTTTATCCAGTTCTGTGCATAAGAATGGGATTTTAAGAGCCATACTAGATATTCACTGCTAACATTATAAAGGAAGCTTTTTTTTTCTTTTATTCATGAGTATTTCTGTAACATGCCAGAGATTCTTTTTTTATATCAGTTGAGTGAGTTATGCTGGCCCACTTACAGATTGTATCAGAGTATGAGTATCATGGTGCTTTTTCAACATCTCTGTTTAATTCAGCCTTCCTACCTGCAAGCTCTGGTAGGATTCTTTCTTCTTTTAAGCCAGAAACCCAATTTTAGAGGCTTTTGTTTCTAGGCAGTTGTTCCTGACCCCATGCCACAGTTTTGGTTGTGCCAACTCCTGCATATGGAGTTGCCTGGGTTAGGAAAAAAGCTTCAGGCTTTTCCAGTTTGTTATTTAAACTGAAAAGTTTAACTGAGTGCACTACAGCATATTTCCATAAATGCTTTGTCACCACAACTCAGGTGACAATAAACTTTATCAGAAGGGCAGGAAAGTTGGTAAGGGGGAAGAGTGATGTATGAAAAGCAGGAGAGTATCTTGTGAGATAGTTTGTGATTGAAGAGGATATTTCTAATAAAGTTAAGGCATTTTTGAAGTTATGAAAATTTAGAACCGTGTTACAAAAGTCACGAAAAATTTTTTAGTTATGGCTCCTCTTTTTCAGCACCAAACCTTTAGGACATATTCTTAGTAATTTTATTCCCGCTATTTCTGTGAGGTGCAGAAGTGGAACACCTGTCCAGGTTCACTTCTTCCCTCTATCCATTTTAAAAAATCTTTTAAGAGTGTTTGTTATCTGGGAAAGTTTGTTTTTCTGCTCTTAATGGCCTGGGTCATAATTTCTATTGCACTGTTTGATGCTTGTACAGAGTCTGAATTTGGTAGCAGTGATACTAGAAATAACAAACCCCCAGCAGATAAGAAATATAAAACTGAGGATTTAATAGTCCCATCACCAAAACACTTTTTTCATATGAATAACACGTGCCTGAAACAGCTCCCTTAAATGAAATTAAATTAACCAATATTCAAATCCTCCAAGTCTTCCATACTTGTGGAATTTGGATTTGGTCCTTTGCTCTTGCTCAGTTTGGGGCTGGGCCGTTATGAGACACCTTTTTTTTTTCTTCTTGTGGATCTGCTGCTTGTTGAATTGTCTGGGCAGTAGAGCTGCACAGCTTGAGCTGTCAGATAACTGCATTTTCCACTCCCCTCTCTGCTGCTCAGGGGAGGGAGGGGGATGGACCTTCTAGGGGCAGTCACTTCATCTCCACCAATCCCTCCTCCTCTCCAGAAAGGCACTACATTTTTTCTGATTCCTTTGGCTTTCTATGAGATTGCTACTTGTACAACCTTGAAGGCAACAGCTCTTTACACTTTGAAACCAGGACAAGCTGGTTTTAATCTTTATTGCTGAAGCCACAAAAGAGCTTGCTTTAATATTTCTAGTGGTGTTTTCCCAAAATTTATTTTCACGCCAGTACACTCTCTTCACACCCTTAATAATTCCACTGCCTGTTCTCCAATACTTAAAATAAATAGTTATTTCTTTAGCTTCCAGCTCTACTTTTGGGAAAAGTAGCAGATTTTCCTGTCATTAATTTACCTTCCATTATTTAATCTCAGCCACTTTTATTTTCAGTTACATGTCTTATTAATATCCTCATGTGATAGCTTTCCTAGTCATCACTGACCATTTTTATTTCAGAGTTTGACATTTTCTCTTTAATGTCTCTTACTTTTAATTTAGCATAAACTAATTTTTAAAAAATAGTAATCAGTTTCCCGGTAACCTATTTTGCTATTTTTCAGCTTTTCCTACATAATGAAATTCAACTAATTTTATGGTTTATCTGTTCATTTTTCAACTATGAACTGTAAAGACTATGGACAGGTTTTATGAGGTATGTAATATAGAATCAGGTCTTTGGTTGTGAAAATAGACAGGAATTTAAAAACACATCAGAATTAAATGAAGTGGAAACCTAAATGCATATGCTAGGCAAAGACCCTCATTCGTTTTGCCATACACAACACAGGTTTTTCTTTAAACAGCCCTTCACCAAGAAAAATAGATATGCTGACCTCTTACCCTTAGTTCTATCAGAGGATGTGGAGAAATGTCTCACACTCCATGGTGTGTGACCATACATACTCCAAGTCAATATTATATAGAAGTAGTATTTATATATATATATATATATTAGTATAGTACTATATATATATGTAGTATATTATATAGTATATAATTCTATATATGGTATTGTATATACACTAGTATTAAATATATATAATTGTTGTGTTTGGTGCCCCATGTGTGGGGACGTGAGTTCTGACTCCATGTTTCAGAAGACTGGTTTATTACCTTATGATATACATTATATTAAAATACTACATTAAAACTGTACTAAAAGAACAGAGAGAAAAGATTTATCAGAAGGCTTGAAAGAACAGGAATAGAATGCACAACAAAATCTTGTGATTGCTCTCAGCCTCTACTCAGGTGGCTGTGATTGGTCATCAATTGAAAACAATCCACCTGGACCAATGGAAGATGCACCTGTGGCATTCCACAGCAGCAGAGAGTTATTGTTTACATTCCTTTCCTGGGGCTTCTCAGATTCCCAGGAGGGAGAAATCCTAGCAAAGGATTTTTTATAAATTATTATTACATATAATCTCATATTATATATGCTTATATTATATATATATATATATATTATATAATATATTATAAAGCTATAATTATATATAACTGTCTCTTCCTGCTTACAGTACATGTAACTGTTTCTTCCCTGCTTGGTTATATGGCATGGTTACTACCTTCTCCAGCTTGTATCTGTCTGCACAAATCAGCAGGCATGATGTTTTGCTTCAGCTATGAGAACATTTTTGAGAAACTGATGCTTTATTCCAGCACTTATTAGTTTAGAAACAGAGAATATTCAATATAAGGTTTTAATTCTGGTCTCATTTGTTGCAGTTCTGGACAAATCTCTTGGATATCAAATATTCTTATGGGAAGCATGACTTCACACATGTTAAATACTACACATTTAATTTTACTGATAAAGTCTGACATTCATGTCATCTCACAACCTTTCATCTTCTTCCAATTAAAAAATATTTTCCTTCTCTGTCTGCCCCTTTCCACACTGCTAGAAATGACCAAATCAGGCTTCTGAGATTTGCTTTTTCTCTTATTTTTCAAGTGAAATGCAAAGGTTGAAAACTCACTGGAGAAAACACGAGGCCTGTATTATTTTCATGAGTAAGAATTCTACAGATGGAGCCTGACAAGGGTGATTCAGTGGTGTGGGTTAAGGAGAAATTTCTCCAAACCTTTTTACACAACTAGGAATATCTCATCTAGTGTTTTTTCTGAGACTCGGAAAGAAAAATATCCCCTTTTTTCCTTCTATATTGTATTTTGAGTAATTATGCATTCCAGGTATTTTCTTTATGTGCGGATTTAGTGCAACAGATTTTCATTGAGCAGTGAGGTAGGTTGGTAAAATCTAATTTGTAGTCTTTGCTTCAAAGACAGGACGACTACAGGGACTTGGCTGTAATTCCCCCCTTTAAATCTGGAAGTGCACATCCCTCTGACTTTGAGAGGTGCGCTCTGCAGCACACCCGGCGCGCCTGCAGAAAGCGCGTGTATCCCCACGGTGTGCTCTGCACGGAGCTCGTTCCCTGCCCAGGGGCTGCTCTGGGCTCCGGCTGAGCACGGCAGGGAGCAGACACGGCCGGGCCGGGTGCCCCGAGGGCTGCCAGCCCAAGGACCCCGCGCTGCAGAGGGAAGGGGGCACAGCAGGGTGGGCTGCCGGCACCGCGTTCCGGGGACATCGACTGGCACCGGGCCGGGCCCTGCTCTCCCGGGGACGGCTGCCCCCGCGGGACGGCATTCCCCGTGCCCTGCTGCTGTGCCCAGCTCCCGCCTCGGCTGCCGAGCTCTCTCCCTCCAGCCGGGTCTGTGCCTTTCTCCCTTCCCCTCCTGCGCCGGCCCCGCTGCTGAGGGCGAGCAGCGGCCGAGCCCGGCCGTGCCCGGGGAACGCCCGGGGCTCTGCTCCGCACGCCCGGAGATTCCTCCTCACCAGGGCGCGCGGGTTGTGCTTTATTCCATTTTACACCGCGCTCGCCCAGAGGGGCAGCGGGCACGGCTGCAGGCCGCCGCCTCCAGCGGGGCCCGGCCCCGCGCGGAGCCGAACCGAGGGCAGCGAGGGCAGAAACGCACCCGGGGCACTTCGGGCAGCGGCGGCCGGAGGGGCCAGAGCGGGGCCAGAGCCGCCCGTCAGCCCGGGAGTGCCCCTGCCCTGCCGGCCTCCCTTCCCTCCGTGCTCCCGGCAGTGCCCCTGCCCTGCCGGCCTCCCTTCCCTCCGTGCTCCCGGCAGTGCCCCCTGCCCTGCCGGCCTCCCTTCCCTCCGTGCTCCCGGGAGTGCCCCTGCCCTGCCGGCCTCCCTTCCCTCCGTGCTCCCGGCAGTGCCCCCCGCCCTGCCGGCCTCCCTTCCCTCCCGGCTCCCCTTCCCGGCCCCTCCCCGCGGCCGGCGCTCTGCTGACGCCACGGCGCTCAGCCAATGAGGAGGCGAGGAGCGCGGCCGGCCCGCTGTTTGAATTCCGCGGCCGGTGGCTGGCAGTGGGTGCGGCAGAGAGAGCGGGAGCGGTGAGGGCACGGCCGGGGTAAGAGAAACAGCGGAACAGTGAGGGCACGGCCGGGGTAAGAGAAACAGCGGAACACTGAGGGCACGGCCGGGGGTGACACCGGGAACGGGCCCGGCCCGCAGGGTCGGCGGGCAGGCGTCTCTGCGGCCGGCACGGGGCGATTCTGCGGCCGCAGGGCCGAGGCTGGCGGCGTGCCCCGAGCAAGAGCCGGCTGCGCTGGGCGAGGAGCGGCCCGGAACGCCGGGCTGGGCTGGGCCGGGCGAGCTGGCCCCGGAGCGGCGGCGCTGCGAGCCCCGGCCGTGTCGCTGCTGGGCGAGCCCGCCGGCGCTGCTCGCGGCACAAACGGGCTGTTGGAAGGGAATTGCGCTGGGTGCCGCTTGCTGCAGCCCCGGCCGGGCCCCTTAACGCAAATCCCGCTCCGACTCGCTCTCAGTCCGGGGAGGGCAGCACGGGCAGGGCCTCTTGGTGCTGAAGAGCAAAACGCGCTCGCTCTGGTGCGCAGCAATGCGGTGTGCCGCCTGAAAGCTCGGTCTGGTGTAGAGGAAGGGCTGTAGAGGCCAGCTAGCAGTTTAAACAGTGAAATAAACTCGGGAATTCCCCGGGGCAGTGCTGGCTGGCTCTCTGGAAGCTGGGCTCAGTCGCCTTTTGAGGCCATCTCGGAGTTTGCCCAAGTCTCCTCGGGCAGCCCTTGACACGCCATGGGTGGGCCCAGCACAGGGGCCTGAGCAAGCTGTGACTGCTTGGAAGGGTGAAAGGCTCATTGCAAATAAAACCTCTCCTGTCAATTGCAGAAAGGATTCAGCCCCGCATCGGAAAGACCTGGAAGCAGGAGGGATGACTCCTGCCCAGGAAAATGTTTGCAGCCATGTCAAAGTGGTGGTCCGTGTGCGCCCTGAGAATGAGAAAGAAAGGCAGGGCAACTTCAGAAGAGTGATTCGTGTCATCGACCAGCACATGCTGGTCTTTGACCCAGAGGAGGAGGAAGTCAGCTTCTTCAACAGAAGGAGAGTGACCCAGAGGGATGTTAACAGAAGGCAAAGGAAAGATCTGAAGTTCATGTTTGACACCGTTTTTGACGGCAGCTCATCCCAGCTGGAAGTTTTTGAGCACACTACTAAAAATGTCATTGAAGGCTTCTTAAATGGGTATAACTGTACAGGTAACTTTGTTATTTATCTTTTTTAATTAAAAAACTTTAGGGAACTTCTCTCAGTTTCTACTGTTCTGTCCAGCAGCTGTAGAGGCATTAAAAAAGCCTGAGATAGAAATAAAACATTGTGGTTTAATTCATGGATATGAAAGGCTGATTTTTTAGCATGTGGAAGTTAGGATATCCCTACTGTTTTAAAAATAAGTTTGTGTTAAGGTTATAATAGACTTGTCTTGCCATCTTATTGCAAAGGTTTCATACCTTCTTGGTGATTTCTCATGGGCAGCCGCTCACAGCACTGACTCCTTCTTCTCAGCACGACCAACAAACTCCATCTAACTTCTTGACTAGCCAACCTACTCTTTTTCAATACCCACCCTAACTGGATCTAGCTGTGGCCTATTAAGGGCAGGCTTTGATAATTAGCACAGCTGTAACCCTTTAGGGCTGGGATTACCTTCTTCACTATCTCCATTTTCCCACATTCCACCCATCCACAGACTAGGGAATTTTTTCTGATATATATATGTGCTAATGATAGTCCTCCAGAGTTATTCAAGCAGAAGCATTTGTGTCACTGAGTGTGTGACTGCTTTATGAACTCTTTAAGACCTTGAGGTTTCTTAATTGGCTGCTGGAATGTGGTGAGGAACTAAAATGCCTATCAGCAGTAAGTTGTTGGCTTAAGGTTATGAGAGTAAGTAAATAATATTTTCGTGAGATGTATCAGTGAACAAATTTTGAACTGAAAATTCAAAAATGTTATTTAGAAACATCTCTCTCTAATAATACATCTGAAAGATAAAGCCTAAGAAACTTTATCCATTTATGAAACAGTTGTGCAGCATGACAGAGGTCTGTGAATGTTCATTTGCCTTTGGTGTTCTGGATTGGCTTACAAAGCTACATGTTTTTGCTTTGTTGTTTTTTGGGAAAAATTCAGTGCTTGCATATGGTGCAACAGGAGCTGGAAAGACTCATACAATGTTAGGTTCTCCTGAAGACCCTGGAGTCATGTATTTAACTATGGTGACACTTTATAAACGCATGGATCAAATCAAAGATGATAAAATATGTGACCTCGCTGTCTCTTATTTAGAGGTGAGTTCCTGCATTTGGTATGTTGCTTTTAATAAGTCATATTTTATAAATAGAAACAAGCTGGTTTTGCTTTCCTCTAGTCCCTTCTGGGGCTTGACAGAATGTGTCCTTACAGGAGTGGAACTGTGTTCTGCTCTGCAGACTTGGTGTTCCTGGGCATCTGTCACTGATTTCCAGAAGGCTGCCCAAAAACAACCACCACTGTAGTTATGATGTTTTAGGAAAAATCCTTTGCTAGGATTTTTTCCTCCTGGGACGTTAAAGAGCCTCAGGAGAGAAATGTAAACAATAACTCTCTGCTGCTGTGGAATGCCACAGGTGCATCTTCCATTGGTCCATGTGGATTGTTTTCAATTGATGACCAATCACAGCTAGCTGTGCCGAGGCTGTGAGCAGTCACAGGATTTTGTTGTGCATTCTGTTCCTGTTCTTTCAAGCCTTCTGATAAATCTTTTCTCTCTATTCTTTTAGTACAGTTTTTAATGTAGTATTTTAATATAATGTATATCATAAGATAATAAACCAGTCTTCTGAAAACATAGAGTCTAGGCTTGTGTCTCCACACGTGGGGCATCAATCACAACACACCACTTCTAATATAGTTACTGATTGTTCATGATTTGTGTCTTGCTGATCAACTACGTGCCTCTGAGCACCTGTTGATGTGTACAAGAAAATGTCATTTCAGGGTAGTATTTTGGGACTTCACAGTAACATCCTGCAATGCTGTGACAAAGCACAACAAAACGATGTTCTGTTTTTTACAAGTGAATGTTTTGGCACCTCTGCTGTATGGTACTAGTAAAATGGTTATCTTTTTAGCTCCCTCCAAGTCTTCATGGACTCTAGTTGGTATTTGGGAAGGGTAGAAGGAAATGAGAAAATTTGCCTTGCCATATGCTTTCACAAACTAAGAAATAAGAGATTTAAAACTTCTAACAGAAGTAGGTTTGAACTAAGAAACGTTGCTGGGGTATGGATTGTGATGTACAATGGAGAGAAATAACTGCTTTGCATTCATGTTTGTTGCAAAACTGGTTTTTGTAAAAACAATAGTTTTTTTTCAGTAAAGATTGAAGATTATTTACTAAAAAGAATTTCTTCTAAAATCTAAAAAGAAATAATCTGAATTGAATATTTTAAGCTTGGTATAGGAAAAATGTTTAAAAAATTATAGCATTAATTTAATACTTTGTCTTAAAGGAGTATGAAAAAAGACTACTGATTTCGGCTTGTTTAATTCTGTCAGCTGTGGGAGGATGTTTTAACAAAATCGTGTCAATTCCCTTTCAAAGGTTTACAATGAACAGATTCGTGATCTGCTGGTCAACTCTGGACCTCTGGCTGTTCGTGAGGATGGCCAGCAAGGGGTGGTAGTTCAAGGTCTGACATTGCATCAGGTATGTAAATAGCTCTAGAAACTTAAAATGAGCTTGAGATATTTGAGAAACATTCCCATTGTTCTGTGGGAGAGTTGTATTGAATTTGGTAATTTCCTAGTGGGTTTTTTCCTGGCCATAAGCACAAGTAACTTGAAAATCTAATTAATTAGTTAAAAGCACATTGTGGAAAAATCTGCTAGTCTCATTGAATGCAAATGTAGAAGCATTCAGTCCTTGTTATGAAAAGGGTGCAACTGGCTTGCTGCTTATCCAGCAAATTTTGGAAGATTTCTTTTTAGGCTAAAATATCTTGGCATTGCCTTCACTACCAGCTCTACACAGGTGTGAAATCTAAAGGTTGTTTTTGTTTGTAAATAACCATGTTTGAAGATTTCCATGGTAAATTACTTTTCCAGCACAGCAATTCTTTGGTAAGGTCAGTGATAGAACTTAGTTTTCCAATGTGAACATCAATTCCTGTGGACCTGTTTTCTTGTATATGTTACATGCTGTGACAGGAAACAATATTCTAAGTTTAGCTAGCTCTGTGAACATCCTTCTTCCCAAACCTTGAGTCCTGTGAGGAAAAAACTTATCTTGTACTTATGCATTGAATAGTGATATACTAATTTAAGTCCAGACATTCTTAAAAGAGGCTGATTCTAACTATGGGCAATCTTTTAGATTTGTTTGAATTTTAAACTAAAAATATTTTCTGATTTAAGATGCTGCACTTAAGTGCTTGCTCCTCATACCTTACTGCTTTTTAGCTGAGAATATTTGTTTGAAGTGCCTTAGTTCCAAAACAGGAAATTTCTCTTACTTCTAGGTAGGTAAAATTTTAAGCTTTTTTTTTTTTTTTGGAAGGTTAATGTTAAAATAAATGTATTTTAGAATCAGTGTATTCATATAGTTGATGGCAAAGAAAGGAAAGCTGTATTTGTCATGTGCTCTACTCTTAAAGCCTAAATCAGCAGAGGAAATCCTTCAGATGCTGGATCATGGAAACAGAAATAGGACCCAGCATCCCACAGATATGAACGCCTCCTCTTCCCGGTCCCACGCTGTCTTTCAGGTAAGGTGATAGAGCCCATAAACAGTGGTCATTACTGGCAGCTGCAGCTTTTGGTTCAAGATGGATACAGTGGAAGCTTTTACTTTTAAACTCTGTTGAACCTCAGTTTGGGGAAGAGGGGATTGAAGGTTTTCAGTTTACTCTTGTTGTTACTCCTCATTCCTTGGAAGGATGTAATGGTTCTTAGTGTTGATGTTGGAAAAAAGGAATTCAGTGAAAATATCTCTAATTCCAGTTTGAACTTCTATACATAAAATATGTACTTATACCTTCTTAACTTCTATTCCTTTGAAGAAATAACTTAGGTTAAATGGTAATTTAAAGTTTTAATAGACTTCCATATTGTAATCTTATAAGCTGAAAGTTACTGGTGTTTTTTTTCAATGCTTTCTGCTATCATGATGTTGTTTAGGATTTCTTTGGGAAAAATCATTTACAGAATGGAGTTAAGTCTGACTATAAACTTAAGAATCTCAATAAGTACTTTCTTGTTTTACTTTCTTGGTTAATGTTAATTTTTACAATAAAGTGATTTCCTAATATCCTGCTATGGATCAAGTTTTAGAAAACTGAAATGATGATTCTTAGTTTTCAGAAATCAGTTTTGAATGAGTTGTACAAATATGCTAAAACTTAAGACTTCTCCAAAGTTTTTTGGCGTTGGCTACACTGCCTTATTCTTCTGACTTCTTTTTAAATACAAACTGTGGTATTTAAAAACAATTATATTTGTCAACAATGTTTTGGGGTTTTTTTTTTTTTCTGTTTGCTGTTACATACTGCAAAGCAGTATCTTGAATGATTATTTGTTCCACACGCCAAAATATTGAAATACATTTGATTCTGGTCCTTGCATGAGAGCACTAAACTGTTGGGAAGTTTTTAACAGTATCTACAGACTTAGACAATGCTAAATAACTATAACAAAGTTTAAAAAACAGCTTCTAAGTATGGAACAGAGCAAAAGCCATTGCCATTCTAAAAGCTTCTGTTTTCCTATATACCTTAAACTTATGTTTGCAATTGCCCTTCCTGTTTTGAATTCCCCTGAGGCCTGCCCTTGTTGTGCATTGTACAGGGTTGCACAAAGAGTTCTTTTGAAGTGGTTTGGGTTGAGAGCTGCATTGTCATGGCTGTGTGCTGCCTTCAGAAAGGCTGCAGGTACAGCACTGCAGACAGAGTAGAGGGAACTGCTGCTCTCTGTTTGTTTACTTGCTGCTGGCATCTCTTATCTCCCTCACCTGCTCTTAGGACAAACCTCTGCATTTTATTATCTGGAAGGTTTTTTCTCAGTGCATTTCTACAAGTGGCAGGCAATTAAATAAAACACTTCAGTTTCTCAAGTATTTTCATAAATCTGTGACATTCTGCATAACGGAATTGTGTCTTTGTTTCCAGAGATGTAAGCGATGAGAAATCCCTGGTGCTGTTGTGACTGCTCTTTATTTTTAATGTTTCTATTATTTTAAGAGTTGCTTTTTTGTAGAGATAGGTTATTTTTGGCTTTTCTTGTTAACTTTATGAGATCAGGATATTGTGTGAATCTGACTCAGAAAGTGGCAAGCCTTGGCCCAGGACATTCTGAGCTGATTTTAGAGATGCAAGTTTTGCTTTACTGTACCACATGTCTTAGGTTTGAAATATCTATCTGGGTCAGGCAATTACTGCATCTGAGAGGAAAATCTGAATTGCTACACTGTTCTATTGAGAGTGTTCTGCTTTGGGGCATTTCCTGTATCTTTTGAATTTTTACAAAAGCTTGAGTCATACAACACAGTTTGGCTGTCACTCTGCCTTTTCCCTCCTTCATTAATGATAGCTACTGTGTTGTTCTGGCAACATGTTCCCAGCCTGAGGTTCTTTTTTTTTGTCTGTTATACTGGAAACAGTACAACTGAACTTAGTTGTATTGTTTGCTAGAAACATATCTGTTTGAAATAGATTTACATTTTGTGGCAAGTCATAGGAATTTTATTTTATTCTTTCACAATACTTGTCAATCTGTTTTCTGTTACAAGGTGAAGACCTCATTTCTCATGTACAAAGCTTAAAGCTACAGAAGTAGTGAGATACTGTCTTTACTGGTCAGTCACCTTGTGTTCATGGCAGCCCTTTGCTAATTCACTATCCAGAAGAGCATTCATGAATATGTCACTAACCATTAGCCATGTTAACAAATGGCAGGGCACTCAACACAAAATAAGTATAAAGCCATCAAAGGATAACTTTGCTTCTTCTTTCTGACTGTATATTTGTGCTTTGCCTGCTTCCTTATAAACCTGAAGAAAGAATACTTTCACCAGCAGAAGGAAGCAGAAGCGTTTAGTTCTTTGTACATCTTTGTATTGTGAAAATTTCAAGAAAGATGGGATGAATTGGAACAAGTGGCTTCAGGAGGCATCACATTTGAAATTATCCTGGAGTGTATTTTCACAGCAGTAAATGAGTATTGTTTCCTATTAATAGATACAATTAAATCTAAATCACTGAAAGGTCAGCCTTTTCCTGGTTTATCCCTATAGATCTCTTTAAGGTGTACTTCTAAACGTGTATTTGAAAAAGGAACACCTCTTTCAATTTTAAGTTCAGGAGTGTGATGTGCATTTTTGGTGCAGAAGAATCAAGAGCTGTGAAATTCATTTCTCCTGTAAAAAAACTCACTTCTCTTTGCTGCTTTGTGAGCCTGGGCCAGTTGCTTGCTCAATCCTCTGCAAGGAGAGAGAATCAGAAGCAAGAGAAGGAGGTGCCTTGTGGTTCACTTAAGTGAAGGCCAAGTGGCAGGACCAATACAAATGTCTTCAAACAATTGTTACACTATGAAATTGATTTACTGCTTAGATTGGTTAGTGGTTACTTTTTCATTGTTTTCTTCTTTTTTTTTTGTTTTTTAATTGTAGATTTACCTACGGCAGCAAGATAAAACAGCTAGTATTAATCAAAATGTTCGTATTGCCAAAATGTCTCTGATTGACCTGGCAGGGTCTGAACGTGCCAAAGCAACCAGTGCCAGGGGGGCTCGCTTTGTGGAAGGAACAAATATTAACAGGTCCCTGCTTGCTCTTGGAAATGTCATTAATGCCCTGGCAGATCCTAAGGTATGTGCTGCTTTGCCATGCAGTCTTTGCCTCCTGGTGTTCTGAAAACATTTTAAAAAGTGCTCAGCTGACTGAATAATGTGGTTTACATTGTTGATGCTACTACATCATCATTCTCATATAAGATTGTCTTAAGGGTTTCCACCATCTTATCTGTGATAGCTGAAAGACAGTCCCAGTGAGAGAAAATGCTCTAAAATCTTGTGCAGCTGCCTAAGGATAGTGTCAAAAATGAATGGTGCCTGCTTTTCTTATCTAGCTTCTTCAAAATCAAGCATATACCGAGAAGCTCGCATGAGTACATGAATAACCTTACAATTAACCTTTAATCTCAGAGGGGAGCAGCTTTTATAGGATAAAACAGCATCTCTTCCAAGTTGTTCTTTTGGGATCTCACATACATCCATATGCACACACATCCCTGCTCAAAGCAGTGAGTCAGTCTCCTGACCTGGCTCACCAGCTCCAGGCAAGGAATAGGTACAATTGTGTAGGAGAAAGGCAGAGGTTCAGGAGGTTTTATCAAAGTGAAGTCCATTGTCTGCCATAACACTCTTTTTGTCCTGCTGCTCAACTAGCTAATTCCTCCTTCAAATATGCCAGGAGAAAATCAGATTTAATTTCCTTTCCTGATGCTGTATGTCCCCATCACCATCTTGTTGGGGAGGAAGGTGGAGTTTAACATCTGTGCCACAGACATATGGAAGAATCACATTGATTTACTTGATATGGGATTGGGTTCCTAGTGACCAAACTTGGTATAATGAGACGAAAATTCTGTAGCTTCACAAAGCAGAGTTTGTGTTGCCTGGAAAGGTGTGAAATCTCCATCCTTGGAGGTAATCAAAACCCTGCTGGGCATAGTCGTTGCCATCTTACTCTAGCTGACCCTGCTTTGAGCAGAGGGATTGAACTAGAGGGATTTTAGAGGTCCTTCCCAATCTGGATGATTTTGTAAACTGAATGTAATTATTGTAGTTTACTTTGTCTGTTAGTTACCCCATCACAGAAATAGGAGTTACATATCCAGACATCAGAAAGTAACTTAGTTATATGTGTGTTGGAAGGGTGTTGGACAGTTCCAAGAGACTTAAACTGTTTAAGATGTACAGGTACTTCAAAGAAAAATTACTTTTGTCAAAGAAAAGTTTAATGGCTGTTTGTCATGGTTTGTTGTTACTGTTGAAATTCTAAGCAGACTTTTGTTTAAAGTACAGTTACCTAAACCATGCAAATGTCTATCACTCTTTTTAGAGCAAGGTGCACATTCCTTATCGGAACAGCAAGCTTACTCGTTTATTGAAGGATTCTCTTGGAGGAAATTGCAGAACAATAATGATAGCTGCTATTAGCCCATCTTCCTTGTTCTATGACGATACCTATAACACTCTGAAGTATGCAAACCGAGCAAAGGATATCAAGTCTTCTGTGAGTATATTGCCCTTACTGATATCTTGTCAAAGTACAATAATCTAATATTAAAAGAAAAATTATTTATTTTGGGCTATTATGTTTTGCTTCATTTCTGACTCAAAAATTTGTTCCGTTACATCTTCTTTCTTTATTGTCAACTCTTCCTTATGTGACTGATAGGTGTAGTAGATACTAAGTAGATCCCCAATCTGGCCTAAAAGCAGCATAGCTTTGTTAATGAGATGATGCTGCCAGTTTGAAACAGTTTGTTTTGTGGGCATGAGATTTAGAAATAATCCTCAGCTGGTAGATTTCACATCCTTTTTTACTATTTTGCTATTGCTTTCTCAGAGAACTTTAATAAGCATATTAAAGAAATTTCTGACCAGTTGTACCAGAGTCAGTCCAGATGTGTACAGGTAGAGTTCAGCTGGAGTCAAGAAGCTCAGCGAGATTGTCCCGATAAATGAAAAGCTGGAATGTCGTTTTCTGCTCTCTGTTGTTTGGTTTTGTTTTTCATTACTGTTTTTATTGCAGCTCCTATTTCTCTTCATGTAATGCAGAGTTCACTGTAGTTTCCATTTGTTGTATACTTAAAGGTAGCTTTTATAATAAAATGCACACGACAGACATTTAAATAGTAAAACTAATCCAAATAAATGCAAAATGTGCTTGCATATGTAAATGTAATTATTCTTGGTTTGTTGAGGGAAATGTCCTGGCCACGAGTGTGCAACAGATGACAGCAAAAGCTGACAGTCATATTCTCATTGTGCAAGTCAGAATTTTATTAATGTCTTTCCTCACAGTATAGTGTATGTGTAACTGTGTAGTACATACACACAGTGTGCTGATTGTGCATGAAAACATGAAGGAGCTGCCTTTAAATTCTAACTTGTTTCTTTACAGTTGAAGAGCAACGTTGTTAGTTTGAGCAGTCACATAAGCCACTATGCTGAAATTTGCAATGAACAACAGAAAGAGGTATGTAAAAAAACCTTTCACCCTCTTGACAACAGATAACTGTTAACTTTGAATATAAAAAAATAGTTAATGGGATTAAATCTGTAAGGTAATATGGGTCTAGTGTATTTTGAAGTAAGAAAATTTTTTTCTTCTGAGAGGAATATCACCTGCTGCCATTTGTAAAGCTGTTCAATATCAGCCCAGAATGATAATTTTGGGAAATAAACAAAAAACGTATTTCAATTAAAGGGTGCTTCTTTTGGTTTAGATCCTAATGTTGAAGGAGAAACTGAGAGAATATGAAGAAAAGCAAGCAAGCATTCCTGAAATTCGTAATACAGCAGAACTTTCAAAGAACCAGCAAGTGGAAATAGAAAGGTAAATGAATCACATTTGCTTCCAAGCTGGAGTTTGTCTAACTTGTAAAAGCATTTGTAAAACAAACCTACTCTTTCCAGTATTGGTTTTCTCATTTTAACATTGCTTTACTTAGATCTAGGTATGGCTTTGCCTAACATATTGTTTCTTTTTAGAACAACTTGATGGTGGTTTTAAAACGAAAGTGGAGGACGTAGGAAATTACATGTGACAGGAAGGAGCATCTGAGTGCTGGCTTCCAGCAAAGCTCCTGAACAGGTTGTGTTTGTGGGTAGGCAGAATGTCGTTTGCATAAATGACAGCAGCTCTGCCACTCTTGGCAGGCACTAGCTCAAGTGGGATCTTTCCTGCAAGGCTTGAGAGAGACAAAACCTGGAAGTTTTTCTACAAAGGGTTCACTTTATGTTTGTTGATTCGTTATTTTCTATTGCTTTAATACTTCTTGGCCTCTTTCTCTCCTTGGTAGTGTTCCTGTCTATCTTTTCTCATGTGATAGTTTCATCAGAGAACACTCTAACAAACCAAAATGTGAAGTATCAGTTTGTTGCAGAAGCCATTGTGTTCCATGAAGAGGGTAGGTTTTGGGGAGAGAGACTTTCTGGATGTGTCTCTGCGTATCTCATCTCGTCTTTCTGACAATTACTCGCCTAAGTTGATTCAGCTAACTTTTTTTTTTATTTGGCCCTTTGAATGTGCTATTTTTTAACCTGGAAAACTGTAAGGTATAGTAAGAAACCATGCAAAGCAAGATATTCTCTAACTGCTTTATTTTAGTGGCATTCCAGACATTTCAATAAACGCTTTCATTCAGGTTATTTAAATTAAATTTTCAAAAGAAGTGTGGGCTTCTAAGTCATGTTGATAGTTCTGACAGTTTTCCTGCATATTTTTGCACTGTATGTCTTGAAGATTGATTTTATTTCCTGTGATTTGCCCTTTATTTCATTTTTTGTGTGTGGGAAGAGTCAGTCAAGGGCAAGGTCTCTAAAATATCTTTCAAAAGGCTGGACATATTTTATGCCAAAGTTTGCTGGTCAGAGAATGTTTGTTATGGAAAATCCAAAGGACCACATGTAACCTATCCCAGTCCCTCTGGATGTCAGAAATGATGTATGTGTCTCATTCTCTTCTTTCTCCTGAGTATCCTACCAGGTTCAGATTACTGATGTGGTGTGGGTGATGAGTGGTTTTCTCCCATTCATTTACAGGTTTTGAAGATCTTGTGCTATTCCCTTTTAGCTGGGACAGGGAAGAGAGCCTTGTCCATGATCTTGTATTTCAGTCCAACCACCCATGGTTTTTGCATCACTGAAGAAGCATCACTTGCTTCTTCAAGCATTAAAATCATCCTCCTTCTGCTGAAACTTTGAGATGGGTTGTGTGCCACCCCTTCAAGTCTTGAGCCTGTTAGGGTAGACAGTGGGCACTGGCTCCAGAAATAGAACCAGCAGGTCCTTGAGCTCTTGGACACCAGGTCGTGTAGGGAGTTCATACCCTGGGTGTGCCTACAGGGTAACTTTGTAGTTTTGACAGTGCAGACCAGAGGCTCAAGGTAACTCCATGGGAACAGAAATGTGCTAATTGAAAGGCTGAATCCACAAAGGCTTCTGTAGCTGATGCTGTATTTGGAACACTGGTGAATATAAAAGGTTGCTTTACCAGCAATGGCTCCTCATAAGGAGGGTACAAAGAATCAGAATCTCCACCTTCACCTGAATTATGCCCAGCTTTTTACTGTGATGGAAACTGAGAGGATTCACTTTGATTCCTTGATGCTGTTTCCCAAGCAGCTGGGAGGAACCATGTTTCTGTGGATGCTAAGGAGGACAAAAATCTTCCAAGCAGTGCAATCAGTAGTATAGTTGTATAGATAGGAACAGTGTGGGGTAAGAGCTCTGTTACTCTGCTGCTGACTGTTGCATTATTATAGAATCTTTTAGGTTGGAAAAGACCTCCAAGAGCATAGACTCCAACCATTAACCTATTAGTGTTCCTTAAAGAAATAACTCTTATGAATTCTGTGAGTGTTTTAGTACACTTTTTTACCTAGATACAATAGCATCCTCTAGACAGTGAAAAGCTCTTGTATTACTAAATCTGCAGAGAAGAATTATTTTCTTAATTCTGTTTCTTTTTAAAAGGCGAGTGATAAAACACTCAGAATAGAATAAAAGACTCAGTTATTTAGATTGTGAAATAGAATTGCTACTTTTGAAACACTGGCAAGAAGTCAATTACATGATAAGAATGTCTCTTCAACTTGTTTTGGAGTTGATCCTGGGGTTTTTTAGCATTTTTACAGTTTTTAATTGTGTGGGCTTTTTTGATACTAAAAACTGTATAACCTCAAATTTTGCATGTCTTTAGAACACTTGAATGTTAAACTTTTATTTTTATGTCAAGTTCTAACAATGTAGGATGTAATTAAATACTTTGTGTATGAGGTTGGCTTTTATTGAGATATACAGTATCTTTTTGGCCATTCTGTACTGTACGTTTTCAGTATTCAGGAGTGGAGTGAAGACGTACCCACAGTGAAAGTTATATTGCAGTATGGCAATGCTTCCAGGTCTTGTCCTTGTTAATTCTGACTTGTGTTGCAGACTAGGGGTACCCAGATAACTGGTTACTCAATACCTCCTCGAGTACTACCTACCACAGTTTGGTTTTCCCCCCATTAGCCTAGTATGTGTTAAAATATGGTGAATGTTCTGATTTTTGTCCTCCATGAGTGATGGAAATTGTACAGCTCCTTCAGGGAAAGTGAGCATCCAAAGACCTTTGTGCTTCTCCTTTTTTTTGAGGATAGCTAGCAGGGTTTTGAGCACCTTGTGTGTCTATGGCAACAGTAGTCTGATGTGCTTAATAAAGAGATATAAGAAGTAGAGAACGTAGGTATTTAGTATCTTCTGGAATTCGAGAAAGTCATCTGAAGCTTCTGCACATAAACCTTTTAAATCCCAGTGTTGTCTTCATAGTTATAACAAGGTTTATTTTTAGTGACTCCTTCAAAATTTCCATGCCATTTTCAGTTCAAATACATAAAATTCTTGCTGATGTACTGACATTTTATTTAGTACCTATGTATATTAGGCTTTACTCATTTCCTTTTCATTTCTTTATATTTATTTTATTAATTTGGATTTGAAAATTCCCCTACCAAAGAGATGGTCATAAAAAGTCTTCAGTAAATAATTATTATCCTTTGGTTTTAGGTACAAGGAAATACTTAAAAATATTTTTGCAAAACGTGTGGAAATCAGAAAAGAGTACCTCAAAGTGGAAAAGAAACTGAAAGAAAATACACTAAAGAAATATTATCAGAATCAATGTCATGAACAAATTCAACTGATATGCTGCTCTGAAGAAAAAGTAGTAAAGGTGAGTTTTATGTAATGTAGTGCCAGGGTATCCTCTCTTCATTTTGGTGTAATTGTGTTAATTTTTCTTACATAATTGTGTAATGAATTAATACATAAATATTTCATTAAAATGGGACACACAGATTATCACTCCTCTGTGGCTGTTGATGTAGTGATCTAATTTTTGAGATCAAGGGCAGAGTATGGTTGTCCTCTAAATAGAAAAGGGTACCCTCTGCCTTGTTAGGACACTACCTTCCTTATATCCAACTTGCTGTTGCTGGGTTTGTGCCTTCTGGTTGTCATATTTCAGAAACAGTACAAACGTCAGTAGAGTTTGATGTTTGAAGATTGAGTAAAAATGAAAATCCTCTATGCTTTATACTTTAGCACGCTTTTTGTAGGACATACTTGAGTTACTAGGAATTATTTGATTATGTTATATAAAAGTAAGGAAAAATCTTAATATATAAAGAGAATTTGGTGAACATAATTTGAAAGTTTCCACCTCAAATGCTGATTATTTGGGGGGGGATTCTTTTTTCAGGCCACTTGCAAACGGGATCTAAGGCTGTCAGAACTTAACTGCCACTATGTACGCATGCAAAAGAAAAGAGAAGAGCAGAGCAAACTTTTTGAGGAAAACACCAAGTGGCTGCACCGTGTTGAAAATGAAATGCGCCTCCTGGGTCCAGATGGGTGCATCCCAAAAGTAAAACACCTTTCACTTGGTCATGGCTGGGGATGGGGGAGAAGTGGAACAAGGGAAAAACCTCTGAGTTAGGAACGGCTTAATAATTGAAATAAAGTGAAATATATGGAGGGAGTATACAGAAAGAGGCAAAGATGTTTGGACATGCAGAGATAAGCATCCATGTGTGTCTGCTTGCATCATCCATCTGCTGATTGCAGCACACATACTATTGGTCAAAGGAATCTACAAAATTATATTTATGCATGTAAATAAAAATAAAATAATTCATACTTTTCTACTGTAAAACTTGATTATAATAATATAGCTCCTCTATATCTTTACTTTTCAATATAGGCTGATCTAATAATATTTTTAGTTGAAGTTTTAGTTTCTTCCTACTGGTTTGATGTACAGCTGTTTGATTTTTATTTTTATTCCTAATTTCCTAAAGGAACTTTGTCAAGATCTGCAGTATTACCATCTAAACCTGGAAGCTGAGGCACTTAAAGCCCAGATTGGACACATGCTGACCCTGGTGTCCCTTCAAGATCGGTATAATAAGCAAACAGAAAAGTAAGTATGGTTTCATGGCAGGTGGGATAAGACTTACATTCTGACACTTGTAACTTGAGAAGACCTATTTAGAGAATTTATTTTTAATTGAAACAGAAGCAAGGTTCTTCTCAAACTTCTTGTTTTCTGGGTTAAGATTGTGTTTTCTTAAGGGAACTTGTGTGCCTCTTGCTGTTTTACAGAGTACTAAATACTGCACTTCCAGTGCTTCACAAGCAACACCTGATGTTAAAAGAAGCTGGGTTGACAAATGGCTTAAGTGAGACTGAATATGTAGAGGTTGAGCAGCTGATTCAAAGACAAAAATCAGTAGCTTGGGCTGACCAGATTGAAGAAAAGAATCAAAATCAAAACCGTGAAGTAGAAATGTCAGCTATCTTTACATTCTCACAGCTTGTGAGCAGACCGAATACCCCATGCAGTAAGTATATCATTAATTTTTTCTCTCTTGGAAATAGTTTTAAATATCTCCTGCAACAGTCAGATATCATCCATAAACACAGATGTGCACTTCTGCAGACACTGAAGCCAAATGTGAAATTGATTCTCAGACCCACTTTCTATAAAGTGCCATTCCTAATTGGATATGGGAAAGAAATTTACTTTTTCAATGGCTAGACACACACTGCAACAGATTAATTCATCCTCCTCTTGTTATAATGTAGCCCATGTATCAATGTTCATAGATCCTGAGTGCTATTAAAAATTCCATTTGAATCTTTCATGTGACATTGATGGGAAGGGAATCGTAGCGTTGGTTGGTTATAATTCTGTTAAAGTGACTTGAAACATTAAGCAGGTATAGTTTTGTGTAGTTTCTAATAGCCTTGAGGGAGATGAGATTTACTATTAATTACAGGTTCACTTGGAATCAATTTACTACAATATTTCAGGAGTTTGTTTCCAAGAATCAAAGGATTCGCCCTATCTACCATGGAACTGACTTTTGCTATATCCTGATGGTTCAATTTTTTTCCCCATAATTCTGTGTAGCTGGCTTTTCTTCTTAGCTGTGAAGGGAGTTGCCCTGGAGCATAGTCTGGGTAAAAACGGATTGAGGAATCCTCATAGACAGTGCTGTTCTGATGGATTTGCCAGATTGCATCCTGATAGTGCAACTGCTGTGGGGCCCTGCTTGTGTTTTGTGCTGTGGACAGGGAGCACTCAACACCCTGAGGCTTTCTCATTACTGCCAATGATCCATAACTGACAGACATCCGTAGGTAACAAGGGAAAAAGACATAAATACTGCTTCAAAAATACTTCAACTTCTCCAAAGCTGGTAGTTCCAAGAAGACCATTGACCCCTGGTGAAGTGTGAAATGTGTTCCCTCCTTTTGACAGCTTTCTTCTTCTTTACAGCTTGAGAATTATTGTACCAAAACCACATATTGCCCCTCTTCTAAAGAGTACCTGTGATTTTTGGCATGTGTTTGTGTTGCTGTTGATGGTACCAAGTAGTTGATACACAGTGTTTCACTCACTGTCTGCAGCGTGAAGTTCAGACTGTGCTGGCAGTGGGCTGGAGTTGTTTGGCTTGGTTTGTGTGTTTTGCTTAGTTTGAGGGGTTTTTTCATGAGTAACATTGGTTTGATTTTAGTTTGGGATGGTTTTTCTTTTTAATGTGTGTTTGCTTTTGTTTCTGCAGAGAGGAGGAAAAGAAAGTTAGCAGATTTGCACGCTTACACTTCTTAATCTGCCCATGTCAGTCAGGGATTCATTCAGCAAGGCTGAAAGCTGGTATTTGTTTTAAGTCGTAGGCATATGGTTTTAGATACTGTGGTTTTTGGGTAGAGGTACTCTTTTTTTCTGACAGAATAGATAGGGATACTGATCCAGAAGCTCTGTAATATCCTTTGTAACAAAATACTGATTTTAATGATTCTGTCTTGTCATATGTAGGTTATTGTTGTTGTGAAATTTAGTTTCTGATGCTAGTAAGTTTTGTTGGAGTTGTTGATTAATCTGCTTCTTTTCTACCTTTCTTGAAGTGTTGTGTTGGAAGAGGCCTCATTGGTTCTTAGTGAAAATAATACTGAAACAACTATTATTTAAATTGCACATGAACTATTAAAACCTAAGCATTTCATTTTATTAAAACCATTAGACATTATTTAGGGGGTTTTCTTGAAAACCTTATGTGTAGGTTTTCCAATTATTCTATTATCCTAAAGTTCTTGAAATTTAAGTTCAAGTAGGTAAATGATTTTCAGTTTTCAGCTAAGACTTTTTTCAGTTGTAAATGGTGGCTTTGGATAAAGATTAGCACAAAAATCTTCTGTGGTATTTTTATGATTTTTATTTGCTTTGTGCTCTTTGGAAGAGGAAATAGGAGGCGTTACTGTCACTCCTCTCCTCCTCTCATTAGATGTAGGATACAACATGGCAGGAACAACTGTGCTCCAAATTTTGCAACCTTTATGTCAGAACCCAGGACGTCCCTCTGGATGGCTCACGATCCTGGCAGGGGCTCAGAGACCCTGGCAGGAAGCCAAAGACACTCGGGAATTCCATCCTAACCTATGGAGCAAATGACCAATGTTATATGAAGAATTACAAGTCACACAAGTTTAGATAGCATAACAGTAGTTGTCACAGGGCGAAAGGTGAAATTTTGAAGAATTTTACTATGGGGGTCTAGGGGGACAAGGTGGAGGAATTTGGGCATTGTCCTGTCCTTCTTCCTAGCCTCCATCTTCTTGGTGATGGTGGCATTTTGGAATTGGTTTAAAGTAGACATTCACAGTCTAACACAGGTGATGGGTATTGGAACATAACTGTAAATATCAAATATGTAGTTTGTAGTACAAAAGACAACACCAGCCCCGTGGGCAGGCAGCGTGCCTCAGACCGACCTGCAGAACAGACTTTGGCAGGCCAGACAGAGAATGTTTTAGATAAGAAATAATAAACAACCTTGAGAACAACAGCTGAAGACTTCTGATCTCTTCTCGGACAGCTGGGTTGAGGAAAAGAGACTTTTTAACACTCCTCGGGATCATCTCAACAAGAGGGACCCCGAGACCTTTAGGGAAATGTTACCTCATACAAGTGGGGAGGAAAAAAGTAATCCACTTACTAGTGCTTGATTTTTTTTTTTCTGCTCAGCACAAACACAACTAAATAGCTCCTCTTCAATTGTTTGTTTGATGGCAATGGAATGATTCCTTTCTATGAAATAAAAGTCTGGAGCATTTAGATTGAGGAAGAGAGTGTACTAGGTTTGCTAGTAACAAATCTCAGGTGTTGCTTTGAACCTGTGTTGGCACATTTGAAAGACAATTTTTGAGGTAATATCCCCCTGCAAAGATGAGATAGCACTCATGTATAAAACACAAAGCATTATGAGAAAAATGTTCATTTCTCTTTAGTGTAGGCTTACAAAATAAATACTTGTATGTCTTTTGTTGAACTCAGAACTATCTAGGGATGTGTGCAGTATGCATCCCTTATCCAACTGGGAAGTTTCAATCATGAACAAACTACAGGTCCCTCTTTAGTTACCGTGTGTTGAAGGTGGGAGGGATGCAGGAAACCATCTGTATTTAAAGACACTGCTGAATTCTGTGTGTTGCAGAACATGAGGCAGTAATCATTGCAGAAACTTTTTTAATGCCACAAACTTTGTCACATTTCTCTCAAAGAGCTGCAGGCAAATGTTCAAATGCAAATTAATTGTTATTGGGTGTTTTCACATAAAAATTAAGGTCTTTTACGTCAAATAAAATGGTTGTAATCAGAAAAGTTGAGTTTCCAAAGGGTCAAAGCAGCTATGTAATTTCTGCAGAATAGGTAAAACTATGAAAGCAGGACCTTAAGGTCTTGTGTGTTTCTTTGGAATTCACTACATTTGTTTAACTGGTCCTGAAGAACAAAGTGAAACTAGTAATTGATGTGGGGAAAAAATCTGAAAATTGCAAAGAGAAGGATGACAAAGGTGACAGGGTAGGGGTATTTATTCTGGTTTTGTTGAAAGTCTTCTACAGAAATAAGTTCTTGGGATACAATTCCAAATATTTTTACTTTATTATATTAATTGATTTTGACATGGTCTTGTTGTAAGGTCCTTCTTCCAATCAGGAGTTTCAAAATATCAAAGAATTTCAGCTGATTTGCAGTTAATGCGTAAGTCTTTTGTTTGTAATGAAGATTGCTTCCTTGGAAAGGGTCTCTCATATATTAAATAGTGTTACAGTCATAGTATGGGAGGAAAACATAAAGATGTTTTCTGGCCATTCATTCAATGTCAGTTTCTATGGTCAAATTATCAAGGTGGTCAATTCTTGTGAATCAGCTCTTGATTTCTAGTGACAGCTAATTAAAGTTCATGTGCTTTGCCAGAGCACATGGAGGGCTTCACCACAGGAGCTGACCTCCTTCTATCTTCTTTTTCCTTTAGCCTTTGGAATCTTTAAACACCTTTTGTAAAATTCTGGCCTTAATTAGAAGTTAAATTTGTTGTTTTTTACAGAAAATGCTGGCTTTCCAAGATCTTCTCCTTTTTTTGACACATACATTAAAAATTTAGATGAAGCTTGCGTATGCTTAATGTAATCATAAACGTGCAATGTCATGAACAATTTAACTGCTTGTCTCAAACAAAGCACAAACTGTGGAAGCAAGTTCATTTAAGAATCTATTTGGGCACCCATTCTTAAGTGTTCATTAATGGGGAGCCATAGAGTATTCAGAGTTCAGACTGATGGGTGGAGAGCTCTGACTGGTACTTGCAAGTATTTCTTTGAATGGGGAAGTTCTTGGCATTGTTTCAAGCATCCCATTTCCAGAAGCCTTACTGTACATTACCACTGAGAGGATGGAATTGATTTATAGGGAAGAAAAAAAAAGAAAGGAATCCGTTGCCTCCGCTTGTCACAAACATTCTGATCTGAAAAGTCAATTTTTTATTCTGTATGGCAGGAAACATTGAGCTATAGTTACACGTCTTTTATAGTAAAAGATGTGATTAAAAGTAGAAAAAGCATGTGCCTTGAATAGGGAAGATTTGTCTTATTGAGTAGCTCTTCCATACTGTCTTGGGTGACTTCTAAGTGTTTTTTCTCATGCTGTGTAAAGCAGTACACCTGATCACTGGGACTTGCAAAATGCAGCCTGGATTTGAGCCTTTTTCAGTTCACAGCTGTTGTTTGTGAACCTGTTGTGAAACTTGCCACCACAGTGATGATGCCTTTGGGTCACAGGAATATTAAATCATTGAAATGCATTGACTAGACCTCATTTGCAGTTTGGAATTCCATGAGTCAGTTGTTAAAGGAATGAAAACGTATGATTAGAATTGTAATTTGATCAATCAGTGGTAGCCCAGAAATGTTTATTGAAATGAATACATTAATACTTAATTTCACTTTAGCAGAGCAACCTGCTAGACTTAATTTAGCACAGTTTCCAGAAATAATCCCTTTATGCATGTATTAGCATGAGTTCCAGAAGAAGACAAGTCTTGGGCATTATTTTGTCCCCAATGTCAATTAGAATTAACTCAATTCATCAGAGTTGTTTTGCTATGAGCTCTGCTCACTTTTCCTGTGACTCATGTTTCACACATAGTGCATTCTGCTTCTGGTATTAGTGCACAGGGCTGTAAATATCTGCTATTGCTCTGTCTCTTGTCAGATAAATCAGTACTTCTGAGTAGTCTTTTGGGACAAATGATACAGCAGACTTAGGACCAAAACCACCTCAAGTCACTGGTTGGGGTGGTTGATCGGGGGTGATGGCTTTTATGTTTAGTTTCTGAGTGAATCTCTTAAATAGTATCTTAAAGAATTTTGACAATTGTCCTTTACAAACATCAGCTTGAAATTGAGCATCAGCAAATAGGTGATCTCTTCTCTAAAATATATTTGGAATAATGTTTATTTTTAAAGAGATGCATTTTAGCTGTGAAAGTACTAGTTAAGGAAATAAAACTTCCAGATTTTTCTTTTAAGCTACTCATCAAGTTAACTGTGGCTGTTCTGTAAAGCATATAAGTGATTCATTTTTGTACATGAAATAAAGAAAGATAACTGAATTATGATGATGACAATATTGATGCAAAAGATTGAAGTAGCTGTAAAACATTAAGCAAATACAGACTATAAACATAATATCCCTACTTTATTATGGAGCACATTTGAATTTTTTTTTTTTTATAGTTGCAGCATGTTGTTTATCTTTCAACAGGAAAATAATGGCAATACTTACTGATTACCATTAGCCATCCATTCAGGAACTAGTTGGATTTGTTCTTTAAGGAAATTGCATCTTCAGTACCATATATTTAGAAATGTATGGAAGTAGTAGAGTTTCTGTAGCAACTTCTGTTGTCTGAGTCCCTTTTACATAAACTTCTCAATATTAAAAGCACTTGCAAGAAAGTTAGCAATTAGCTTCAGTATCTTGCTTCCTTAGTGAGGTGGAAATAGCAACACTGGCAATTCTTTATTTTGTGGGTCCTAATGTTTTTTCTTGCTCCATGTTAACTTACCTGAGGTCACAACTGTTTGGAGCTATATACAGTAGAACAGGAAGCTGAAGTGGAATTAGGATTTTGGGGTTGTTTTTGTCACATCGTGTTTAGTTTGTTATTTAGAAGCCAAGTATTGCTGGTTTGTTTACCTGTTTACTGTGTTAGGAGCAACCTAATATTCTCACAAAAAGCTATGGGAAGGGGCACTTACTTAAGTATCTTGTATTATTTCCAACACTTTAATGACAAGAAAAGCTTGCTGTGTTTTAACTTAGTTTTACAGTGAGCTTTATTCCAGAAATAAATGCATTTTAAAAATAGGTCTTTGTTTTTACTAACAGCTTATATTTGCCTTATATAGAATTCCTGCAACTGTTGTTATTGGTTTACTTGTATTACCGTACAAAATGCTCTCCAGTATGATGGAATTCATCAAATTATTTATGTTGGCAGTACTTTTGTGTTCTTTACGTATTTAGTTAATGATTCAAATGCTGGTATTTACAGTTAATTTTAAAATGCTTCCAATATTGAGGCCTGTAGAAGCTTCTAAAACTTGGCACTCCCACCGAAATGTTTCTCCATCAGATTTCCTTCTAGTAACTTTAGGACATTAGCAAAACCTCAGTGTCTTACAGTAAGCAAACTTTGTGAAACTGAAACCTCCCTGTCCTAATGTAACAATGGACTAATAGAATTGTAACCATTGTTTTTCCTGAAACAGACATTCAGATGCATATAAATAGGAATAAAAACTAATAAATTAATATTTTAAATGTGTCCTGAGTCATTTAATGGACAGTTATTTCAAACACTAGATTATATAAACCTTATTCTTGTATTTAAGAATATAAGATATCAAAAGTCTTTGAAAAAAGGTTTGCATTCAATTTTTGGTCGTGATGACTAGAATTTTTTTAAAAGATTTTAAAATTACACTGAGGTATATATTGTACTTATTAAAACAAAATTAAAGAGCAAGTACATAATGAAGCATAGCATTGTTGATAGTGATAGAGAGTAGATGTTTTAAATTGTTCATAAATAAGTTTCTTGTTGATTACTAAATCCAGCCAGGTCTTGGAGGATGTCTTTATGACAGTAGGTCTTTTTTATTTTGGGTGAAGGTAAAGATTATTTGGGGAGCACTCATGCCCTGTTTTACTGCTGTTTCCATTCCACTGCTCATGGGGAATATCCTGAATGAGCTTAATGTTTAGATTACAATCAGCATCTCAGCAACTGCTGGTGAAAGCTGGCTGTGGATTAGATGTGGTACAAGATAATATATTTTGTATTTTAACAAAGAAAAGGTCCTTTACATACATCAAGTGAGCTGTGCACACACAGACTAATGCACAATTCAGTTACTTCATGCTAGGTAGTCCTCTCAGGCCCAAGTTTTCCATGTATGTGTTTCTTCAAAGCTCCAAGCAATGTAATGGAATTGGAATTGTCCACACTGCTTTTCCCATTAGCAGTTTAAACTTTGTTCCTTCTGCCACTGAGCCCCTGAGTGAGGAATTAATGTTTGCTTTGTTTTTTCAATGGTTTCATTATTGAATTGTGGCAACATAGAATAGACTTGTGGCCTGTGTCTAATTTCCTTGTTACTTGTACACACTTTGGTACTACCTGTTGTATCCTCCTGGAACAGATCTGGTCATTAAATCCTTGGCTGTCCCTTACAGCTCTGTTTTGTATCTCCTAACTGGGCACCATCCCATCTAGCTGGGTATCCCATCAAGTGGCATGTCAAGTACCAAGGTGTGTACCAAAAACAGTGCTGGGATTGACCCTCCTTGGCTTTCCTTCATGAGGACCTTACTTGGGTCTTTTCCCAAGATACCAGATTTCTGAGGGTACTTGGGGAATCAGCTTTTTTAAAGCCTCTTGGCAAATTTGGATGCAACTGGGCAATGAGGTCAACATTAAATGGGGCCTGGAAATGGTAAGCAGAGAAAAAGCTACAGCTATTTAAGTCTTGCTTTCTGTAACAAATCAAGATTGTGGAGGTGAAATAATACAATGCATACATGTTCTTAATCAGTCTTTGTCGTGTTCAAAGAATATTTTTGGAACGGTTAAAATGCCCTAAGTGTTAACACATGAGAGAGAACTATAGAAGCATTCAGGCTGAGGAGTTCAGACTAGCTTTCTTAGTCTGAGGCAAAAATAGAATGAAATTTAGAAGAAATAAATATTTATCAACACTGTTTTAGGAATACCGTAGCTAATTCCCGAGTAACTTGCATCAATTTAAAAAGCAGGAGTTCTTTTTGCAGTTGGGCTGCTCATAGGCATGAAGTGGGCAATGCAGAAAGAAAAAGTATGAATCTGTGGCTGCCAGCTGAAGGGGATCCAATCCATAGGCATTTTAAGGATACTAGGCTTCATTTCTTATATTTGCACTGGAAGTTAAATATAGAAGCACTTGGGGTTTTGACAGCCCTCTCCTGCTCTTGATTTGTTTAAAAAAGATTCTGTAGCTTTTTGGTATTATAACTGTGTAAGTCACCATTTGAACAGTGAGCTGTGTCTTAAAATGATCCTCCTTCACTGAGAGCTTGAGTAAGAGAAAGGCCTTTTCTCTCTTACTTTGGACATTGCCTTTACTAAATCCAACCAGGTCTTGCTTGAAAATAAAAATCTTATGACACTTCAAGAAAAATAGTTTCAATCAGGATGAATGAGAATGGCCAATTGCATTGTATTGTTTGCTTTATTTTTGGGGGTGGGGGAAGTTGTTAGTCAAGAGCTTTGCTCCCCACAGTTGATGTAGTAGGGTGACAGGATCCTAGTAACTTTAACTTCTTTGTTTGCCCCTTTGCAAAACACTGCTTTCTCATTTGCAGTGTCAGAAAATTTTCTCCTTCTGGGTGGTTCTGTGTCATTCCTTTTTCAACAGTCTCTCATTATTCTGCATGGTACTTGCTGGGGAAAAAACTGCTGTGATCAGGAGTCAGCTCTAGGTTTCTGTGATTGTACCACCTTAAAGTATGAGTTTTGTCATGGTGGTACAATAGTCTTTGTTCTTACTCTTCCATTCCCTCTTGTCACATGTCAGATCTTAGTTGTGATTATTTCTATAACCTCTGGGGTAAACTATGCCAACCTATGCACATTTATAATACTTTGAGTGTCACAGCAAATGCCATCTTAGACAATGCTGCAATAGAAATCATTTCACTTACATGATCAAGTTGATATGCATATGAAATAAGGAGTATTTTAATAATTTCTGCTCATGTCTCACTAGGGAAGAGGAGGGAAAAAGCCAGTTGTGAGCAGTACATGCAGTTAGATGTGCTAACCATCATTACTTATGTTTGCCAGGCACCCCTTTGGGTACACCATCACAAGAAATGAATAACAATCCCCAGCAGGTGTTAGAACACACAGAACCACCGCAGAAGAGAACGAGGAGGAAGCTGATGGACTCTCCCCTGGTAGCCCCAAGTCCACCTGCCTCCAGCCACTGCAGCCTGCAGCACCTGGAGGATTCTCTGGCCAAGGAGGTGTACCCTCTAGCTGATACTCCAGACTCCTGCAGAAAGCCAGTGCACAGCTTGTGTGCTCAGCCCGTGGTGAAGGAGGCTTTGCACCTGGCAGGCCTGCGGGTGCTCAGTGCCTGCAGGGCAGACGTGCCAGGCAGGAAGGGCAGCATCATGGACACCACGTGTGACGTGATCCCAGAGAGCCACGAAGCTCTCATGAACTCCACTGTCGTTCTCTATGAAGGTGCAGAGGAAACAGCTGAACTGTCTGCTTACTCATCTGTGAAGGAGTCACAGCCATGCACCAGCAGCATTGTGCAAAGGTATTTTCCTTTTATGTGGGTGAGAAACATTACCAAGTCATTTAATCCTGTCTGTCTTTACAGCTAGGTTTTTCCATTTCTATCCATTTTATACAATAAACCCAACATTTTGAAAATCAAACCCTCAATTTTGATTAACATCAAATTCAGTTCTGCCATTATTTGAAAACAGTAGTATGTTAGTGACAACAAATGAAGTTGAAAGTTTATCTTGTTTTAGAAGATATGTACCAAAAAGAAAATAGAGCCTTTTTTAAATTGATTGTGATGCCTCAGGCAAGTTACTTTCTCTAAGCCCTATGTTCTCTGTCTTTAAAATGGGTACTGTACTTCTCACACAATGTGAAATGCCTTGCTTAAAGCTGCCGTGCATGTCAGAAGTCTGCAAAGCTGCCTCAAATAACATTAATGAAATTAATTTCCAGTTTTGGTTTTCAACTTAACATATATTTGTTTACAGTTAAGAACAAATTTACTTGACTTCTTCCAATAATATGTTTTACAAAAATACAATTCTTTTATTTCAAACTTGATCTTTCTTCCTTAAGAAACAAAAACTCTGCTCCCGTACTTGAGAAGCCTTCATATATGGCAATGACTTCCGCTGCTCAGAGAAAAAGAAAGATACTTAGGTAAGATTAAACTAACCCTTCTATACAAAATTAATTTCCATTTCTTGTGTTCTTACTTCAGTTCTGTTCTAATATATCAAATCTGAAAACATCCTATAGAATTCATTTGGACCTGCATATGACATGTTCTGATTCAAATATGCTTGAATTCAATTTAATTTTTTGTTGTTTTTCTGGGTAACTTCAGTAGATTTTTTTTCTTTAGTCTTGGTTTAAGGACTTCTGTTTTGGTAATTACAAACTAATATCATGTCTTGTGTAGCTGCTGTCTACTCAAAATTGAAAGATGGCACATAATTCTGAAAAGAGAAATTTTGTCATCAGTTAAAAAAATCCTAAGTTTTTTGAGAATGTTCTGCCTTTGCTGGAGCGCATTAGAAACTACCAAAACAGAAAGCAAGGAAAAAAATGTACAGGACAATAGTTAGGTGATCAACTTTGATTTTCTGATAATTCATTTTCAGTCTCATATATTGTGACTTAATTTTTGCAGTCTGCTTTAGGAAGAACTTTTATATCATCACTTCTGGTTTATGATCCTAAAAGAGGTTTATTAGCAGGAGCAGCAGAAGAGCTGAAACTGAATAGACATTAAGTTGAATTGTAATTTTTTTGTGTATGTATTTCTTTGGTTGGTTTGGGGTTTGTTTTTTTTACTGTATTTAAACCTGATTAGCTATGAAACAGCTGGTCTTTCTTTTATTTTTTCCTATTTCCAAAAGCAGAAATTGATACAACCATTTTAAAAATCATGTTACAAATGACCTGTTGCTAGACATGAGTGGAGCTACCACCACACAGGTCTTATGCAGAATATCTGAAGACTGTTGGGACAAGGCTATAGACAGATCACAGGACATGGAAGAAATTTAAGTGCCTTTTTGCTTATTAGCATCTTTAAAATAGAGAATTATCCTCGAAGATCAGTCATCCAGTCTAGTTTCATGTTACTGTTCTGATTGTTATCAGTTCTAAACTGTCTTGCTCGGAGGAGGAATAAACTCTTTTACTCTAGGATGAGAAAAGAGGCACTGCTCACATTTTCAAATAGTTGATTATGAATTTAGCAAAATAAATTAGCTGTTCTCTGAAACCAAGCTAGTTTTTCCTACATTCTCTCTAAGGAGAGGTATGGGAGGTATTTGAAACCTGCTTTATCTTGTCTTAAGGTGAAAGTTTGAAAGTTCTCAGACAATCTTGTGAAGTACTTTTTTTTTTTTTTGTAATAACTGTGTAATAATTTTAAATCATATATATATATATGCTTATTTCTTCCCAAAAGACTAGATGTTTCTGTTCACCTTGTTGCTTTTATGTCTCAAACATATTTCCCAGTACACAACAGAAAAATCTCACAACTTCTGTTCCTTTTATAGAGATCATTGTGCTTCTGTGACTTGTCTGTAGACTGAAATTCTTTATGGTTTTGTCTAGCAGTTGATTATGAAGAGAAGGAATGAAAACACATTTCTGAAGGAGAAAAGCAATATGCTCTTGCTTTTCAGAGTGCCTTCATTCCATTCTCTTCTTTACTTTTTCCCTCTTTTCTCTCCCATGCTTTCCCTGATTCAAGTGGCTCCCTCCAGTCATTCATCTCCTACTGCTAGAATAAAAATGTACATTTCAGTCATATGGTCCACATTAGAAGTATAATTTGAAACACTTGTATTTTCAGGATAAGGCATTAGAGGCAAGTCAGTCATAAGAGATATTTTACCAAATAATGGTATATTCTTGTTGGCATAAGTTCTCTTGCAAGAGGCATGCATAGTAGATTTTTAGGACTGGCACAAGGAAAGTCTTAGTCTTTGCTGCTTATTATATAATTTCATTTAGGCAGAAAATTATTATTAAGAAAGTGTGAGTTAGGGAACTATAAAGTGGAAATAATACAATATTTATTACAGGAATAGGAAAAGCCTAGGAACTCGGGACATAAATACAATTAGCTTGTTTACGAGGCTGTCTTGCAGAGGGGAGCCGAGGAAGTTTGTGAGGCAATTGCAGAAGGGTGAGATCAGATAGGTTCATAATTTTTGCTGTAGACCTTAAGTCCATCACATAAAGTGCTGTGGATAAAATATAGAGGTTTTGGTTTAATGAATTTGAAGCTGTAACAGTTTTCTTGCAGCTTAGTTAAAAAGTATTGTCTGCTATGAAGCCATCCCCTCCAACTGTGTTGCAGGCTGTAGAAAAGTTATTGTAGCAATAAAAAAATGTGATTTGTTCAATAAACACAGATTGGTCATTTCAAGGATTTTGTAACATGTTTTAAGATTATATCTTAGTATAATTTGTATGTGATGTCCATCAAACTGGCTTCTATGGTTTCAAACAAAACTATGACATATTGTCCTGCCTTTGAATACAAGCGCCAACATTAGTTCTTATCTTCACAGTTGAAGCATTCTTGTAAATTTTTTAAAAGGAGAAAGGGGAATAGTATCCATAGATATACATAATAAATTACTTTATTCCTTGCATTCTGTTAGGACTCTATGAACACTGGATAATATTTTAAGTATCTCTACATTGCAAGGCCAGAGCCACTGTTAGTAGTGACTGTACTGAAAGCAAACTCCTTTGTGGCCCTTTTGCAGCTCCACCTCGAACACGGTGCAGGGCAGCCTGCAGGCCCCGGACGCTGCCAAGCGCTCCCGGCAGGACGTGCTGCTGAGCCACGCCGCCCTGAGAGTGCCCCAGGGGGCTGGTGAGTGCCAGGGCTTGCCTGGGGGACACTGCCTTTGCTGCCTCAGGGTTCAGCTTTGCTGTCTTTCTGTTCTGTGCTGCTTTAGCGTGCACTTCTGGGCTCTGTGTTAGGGGATGGTGAGTTCTCTGCGCAGAGCAGGGAGACAAAACAATTCCTGCTCCAGCTGGGCACCAAGGACAAATGATCCCAATCTCAGCCCAAGAGCACAAACCCCGTGGGCTGCAGAGAGAAAAACAAGCAGGATGGGACTGCAGGGGCTGCAGCTGGAACTGGACACTGAACTGCAATGTGCACATGGAGCAGAGCTGAGCCCAGGGAGAGACCCCGGCAGCGCTCGTGCATTTTGGGGCCATTTGGGTTCATCTTGGGTGCAGCCCTGGCTGGGCTCTGGTGCTGCCCAAGGTGCATCCATGGAGGAGATCCTTGGAATGAATCCCTGCTTTGTTCTGTAGCTCTGCCCAGCCTCTGCTCTAGGACAGCCTGCACAACATTTCAGTTTCTGATGACCACAAAGGAACAGAAGGCATCACCTTGGTCACAGCAAGTGCAAAATTAAGATTGCCTCTCAATTCATTTTGTCACTTTAATAGCACGTATTGCTGTTACAGTGTACTAAGCCATTGGTTTGAATAGTATATCCCTTTTTAAGAAAAAGACTCAGAATATCAGTTATACAGATAGTATCTAATCAAAGTTCAATCCAATATTATTACAATGTTGTTGGGAAACCCTTTTTCCCAAGAGCCAAGATCTTCCACCTAAAATAGTTTATGTACTTGTGAAATTTCAACTTTTTACCAATTTTGTCTTTGCCCAAGTGTGACTTATCAAGAAATAAAATTCTCTAATAATTTCCGTACCAGTTTTTAATTCTTCACTTTATTTTACAACACTAAACTGGTTTGCTTTAACAGATAAAAGGTATTTTCAGAGATTTATTGGTCTTAAAATTTGGGGCTATTTTGGACAAAAACAATAACTGAGGCAAAATCATTTTGTTTTTAACATACTGCTGATAATATTAACAAATTCTGCTGTGTGAAAGTTTGCCTCAATTATACGGCTTCTCTCTGAGGTGCATAAGTCTTTTCTGTGATAAAATCAGTTACAAATATTTTTTTCAGCCAATGTTCACAAATGTCCTCACAACTTTATAAAAACCTCTGCCTTTTCTAGTGCATGGCACTAAGTTGCTTGGCACCTGAAGCAGATTTTAACATGGTGAATCTGTACCATTTTCCTTCATCTCTGCCTCCTTTTCCTCACTCTCTTCAAAGATATACTTAACGATCTTCTTGGGCTGTCTAGAGGAGATCCAATATTAGTTTTGAAATTTTAGTCTGCTTTTCTTATGAAATAGAAAAGCAATGTGAAAAAACATTTCCGTTGTGTGGCTTTTTCCAGTGGGATGGGCAATACACTGGTTTTACAGCACATACATGTTTTTAAGAAAAAATTGCTGTGAGGGAAAGGGTCTTATTCTGTGTTCATTGAAAGTGTTGAGGCTGTGTTACAAGAAGCTTTCTGGAAACTGAATATCTGAGTCTAAGCTCTGTCTAACCAAGTTACTTATTAGGCAGATTTCATACAGGGTTATATCAGTATTAATGTCTGCTCCAACAGGCCAGGTTAGGAAGGTACCACTCTTCAATCCTAACTCTGGAATAGAGGAACTATGTGATGCAGAAGCACGTTTTGAAATGAGAATAAAATGTTGATTATTCAGTGTTGAACTGAATATGAAATAGACTTTATTTTCAAGAGCATGCATTATAAGAGCAGAATAAACCTGAACCAAATAACTAAGAGGAGGAGTTGTTTTCAGCTTAAAAAGACAAAACTTTCTGTAATGACATAGTGTTCATTTTTCAATGCTATTCTATAATAAGAAGGATTAATAACATTTTTTCATATTTCTACATCTTTTTATAGACCACTGTGCTTTTTTAATAGCATCTCCTGTCAGTTGAGGGTCTAATCATGGGACTTTGTAGATAATTAAAACGCTGGATTTACTGAGCTAAGAGTGATTACATTTTTGCATATTAAAATGAGGCTTTCAGTAAAGGAAAGAAATGTGTAAAAATTCTTAGACATATTCTGAAAAGGAGGTCCATGTCAGCTACAGTCTACTTATGTTTATTGAATGCAGGTCTCTCTATTTCTAATAGCATTTCTTTCTTCACTAGGAGTCAGAATGATGACCAGGAAGCAAGACCAGAATATGCCAAGGAACTTCATTAGAAACCTTTCTCAAGGAAATGTCCCACCAGATGTTAAATCAAGGACATCAAAAAATCTTTGTGTTTCCAAGGGAAAAAAATAAGGTTTAGTTTTGAGTTCATCCCTATTTCAAGCAAGATTGACGGATAGCAAATGTGAATAGTGTGAATTGTGATTTCCTCTTGTAAGTAGTTTTGAGAGTTTCAGGACGGAAATATTACAAAAGTTGTTTTGACCCCCTAAATTATTTTCATTGGAGTAGCTTCCTTGTGTTAAAGTAGATTTTCATTCAGAAGCAAGTTAGGCAGATGCTAATATTAGAACATATTCATGCTTAGCATTACAATGCCTTAGATGTTCTTAGATTGTTAGCATCTCTGGATGACATGCGGAGTTCCAAGAGACAGAAAAATATTTCCAAAAGTGGGGTTTTTTCCTTTTTGTTTTTGTCTTTCTGATTCTCAGTCTGTTACTTGGTTGTAAATGTTCCTGTTCTGTTTTTTCAATTTAATTCAAATACATTTTTTATTAATTACTTCCAATAAAGTTTGATATTTTTACTAGCAATATCATGTGAATTTTATTTCTAGCAAAAAATGTTCATTATCTTAGGAAAAATTGATTTTGACAAATACTGTTATAAATACATGCTGTTTATAATGACTTCTAGCAAATTATTAATGTTCAGAGACAGGAGTTCATGTATAGCTGTGCTGTAACCTTGACAGCCTGCCCAGCCTCCAGAATGCCATTCTGCTGTGTTTGGCCTGTGCAAATGAAGTGAATTTCTCCAGTCTGGTGAGAGCCAGAGGAACAAATGCTGTAAGTAGTTTGTGGTGTCAGAACTGTCTGAAGCAAGGAGCTTCCCACCTGATCAGTTCAGTAATATGCTGCAGAATGTGCAATGCTTGACACATTGGAGGAGCATTTTTCACAAGCCTCTGAAGAAGGAAGTGGGAGCTGCCTGCAGAAGTTTTCAAGAGCACTTGTGGGAGGAGCAGACCATGGTGCATAGCCAGTCTTCATTGGGAGAGTTGAAAGAGGAAGAAATAATTTCTTAGAGAAATAGCCATTGCTACTTAAAAATACTAGGAGAGAGAAATTGAAACCTCCTAGTTGCTTTCTAAAAGGATTATAGGTGATATAGTTGTGGTGAGCCTGGAATCTTGTAGTGTAATGAGAACTGGGAAAAGGCTTGGCTTGTGTGAAGCCTAAAAACTGGGATATGGGACATGTCCACATAGCAAGGTGATGTAATTTCAGTAGAATGAAGAGGGAGGGTCACTTTAATATTTCCCTATCATGATGAAAAGCATGATTTTGGAATTAATTTTAATTTATGATTTTGATGCAGCTGAAGTTGTAAAGACTATTCTTGCCTTATGGGGTTTTTTTCAGAGTCTCAGTGTTTAGTGTAAAATGTACACAGGGAGCTTCTTTTGTTGGTATCGTGTACAAGAGGCGTGTTGGCTTTTGCTAAATGTAGTTGTTACTTTCACTGCTCTCATGACATGTAAGACTTACACACAGATGTCCATAGCAGTCTTGAAAAGCTCTTAGACAAGCTTGTGCGTGCACCATTTTGATAGTCAAAACATAAAACTGATGAGTCTCCTGTTTTCTTAATGTCTTTGGCGTGCACTTGAGCGGGATCACTTGGTCCAATTGCAGCACTTGCAGGGACAAAAAAAATTATTGAGAAAATTAAAACTTGACATGAGGTGTGATTCTATCAGAAGATGGTCATAGATTTGTTAGCTAGGCACGTATTTTACCATTTATAACTAGCATAAATTGTTTCAGAGATACAGCAGACTGAAGTGAGATTTTTGTATTTCATATTGCTATTGAGTAATGTTCTGCACTATTAATTGTACATGCATTTGTTTTATTAGGTACTGTGAACATACCTAGACTTCATAAGCAGAAAGTGCTTCCCAGCACATTCCACACACATTACTGGCACAAAACTTCTCATAACTTTTCATTGCCTAAGAAGTTTTTCTGTCAGATTGCCAGTTAGGTAGAAAGCAAAGTGTGTTTGGGAAGCAGTGGAGGTATGTTATAGCCCCTTTCATTTCCTTGCCAATCTACCTTGCTACCTGCTGGCTTGTCTTTACAAACTAATTAAGGAATAGCATTTATCTAAAGTGCACATGTTGCTGATTTCACTGTTGTACCACACACGGTTAAATTGAGTCAGTGTTGCAAGTGTGAAAAGGATGTTAAAGATCTGGTCCCACTGGAAAATTCTTGCAAAAACATTCCAGGGCTGCAGGGTATGGTTTGTACTATTATTCATTTACTTACTTATTATAACAACATTCAATCAGCATAAAATGCTTCTCAGACCATTAACTTGGCCCATTCAACTTAGCAAACTTTAAGCCCATTTGATTTTTATTCACTCAAGAAATTCCAAAAAGAGGTAATTAGAAGCAGAAGATTGAAAAGCTATCACTACCCCCTTCTGGGTTCCAGCAGTGTTCAGGCAGAAGCTCCAAGACGAAGGAAGGGTCAAGATGAAAGCTTCACATCATGTTTGGCCTTAGGTAGCCCTGTGCCTTTCCCCCAGGTGGGGCTTGTGGTCCTTTGGTCGCTCAGGAGCTGGGTTAGGGCAGAGTGGAGCATTGTGCCTGTGTTTGGTGCCCCTGCCAGGCTGGGACAGGGGCTCCAGGGGCAGTTCAGAGGCTTTAATATAGCCACAAATTATTTCAAAGAGGGATTCTAAGGTAAACTGACAAAAATTGTTGAAATTTAGTTAATCAGTTAGCAGAAACCAAAGCTAACTATCAAGGTAGACTGACCGAAATTATTGGAATTGAATTATTCAGTTACCTGAGACAAAAGTTAACTATGAAGAGGTGGAGAAGCATGTTAGTTGCTGAAGGACTGGGCAATAAAATAACAAATGAAACACAGCATCAATGAATGCATAATGATGCACAAGGAGGACAACAGCCCCAACTTGTACCTATGTGGCAATGGGTTCTCAAATAGATGCTATTACTCAGGAAAGAGACCTTGGAGTTATTGTAAAAATGCCATGAATACATCCTTCTCTGTGGTCAAAATAGCACAAAAACGGATGGGGAACAAACCATTGTGCAAATTGCTTGCCTGAATCCTGGTGGTGTCCTATACATTTCAAATAAATGGGGTTGAATTACAAAGGGTATAAAAATGCGTGAGGAGCAATTAAAGCAGTGAACAGCGTGAATACAAATAATGTAGTTTAGGAGCACTTCACCCTGGAAGTGAGGAGTTCTGTTCAAAGTACATGAAATAACGAGTCATGGAAAAAGGGACTAGGCAACAATTATTCACTGCTTCTTGCTGTATGAGACCTAAATGGCAAGTTCAGAACACATGGCATTTCTTCCCTGAATAGCATATGTGATGACGAAGTCTGGAGTTTAAAATGTGATAGATGTCAAAAGAGTTGAGTTCAAAACTGATTACTCAGATCTGTGGAATACTTTATTCTTTAACTCTTGTCTAGCCTCTGTTCTAGGCCAGCCTTCACGAGACATCAGCAGTGCCCAGCAGCAGTTGCTGATGGAAGCCTGAAGGAAGGGGAAGGAGAGAATGGTTATTTTCTACCTTGTGGTAACAACAGCAATGGAAGGACTTCCTTGCAGGGGAAAGTTGGGGGTTGTGTTTGTGTAATATCATTTGTGGGCACTCCGTTGGTGGTGATTGGGAGTGGGGCTGGTCCCTAATGGGCTGCAGCTGTGCAGCACAGGTGAATGCTATTGAAGGTGAGGAGCCATGGAGTGCCCAGGGGTGCTGCCCAACCCCACAGGGAGCAGAGGGCACACAGGGGCACTGCACCAACAGCAGGGCACTGAAGGGGGCTGAAGACACTTGCACCCTCCTGAAGAGGTGTGGTGTTACTCTGGGCTGAAGCTTTCTGAAGTTGTGTAGTGACACTCTGGGGGTCAGGACTGGGACATGTGCTGGGACACAAGAGGGTCCTCCTGGCAGCCTGTGCAGGCAACAGAGAGCTCAAGGGTGGAAGAGGCTCTTCCAGAAGGCAGCTCACAAGGGGAAGCTGGCTTGGGTTCTTTTGGCAATGCACTCACCAAGCAGGTAAGTCTTGTTCCTAGAGGACCTTAAAGTCTGGTGTCTGGAAATCTCCTCCCAAATGAGTATTATGTTTGCTCTCCATATTCTGTGTTGTTTATTATTTTTCTGTATGTGTGAGTTTATAATAATTCTGTATGTATGAGTTTATAATAATTCTGTATGTGTGGATTTATAATAATTCCATATATGTGGATTTCTAATAATTCTATATGTATGAATTTATAATCATACACCCTGATGAGGAATAAATCAAAGTTTCTGACCTTTTGGGGCATCTTTCTGAGACTGGGAGCTGTAGATGAGAGTCTGCCCTCGTGGAGATGGAGAGGTCCAGGAACCATAATGGGCACCAAATGCTGTTTCTGATCTCAGCAGGGGAATGGCTTTGTGGAAATTGGGAATTCCCATTTTCGAGAGTGTAGTGGTTTTGGTGTGTTAATTGGAGAATTTTTAAGTTTTGAGATGGACAGATTGTTAGTTATGTTGAGGTTTTTGTATTACATCTGTAGATGCCTCCCTTGTAAAACTACCACAGAGAGTGACAGAAAAAAGCTGCAGCGACCTAAAACAAGCCCAAAAAAACCAAAAAAAACCCACCCAAAACAAAACACCAGAATCCACAAATATTCCAATATAGCTATAAAACAGGGAAATAGTGATTTTCATCTTTTCATCTTGCATCATGATCTTAGTGCATAGTCTGGCTTTGCTTTTTCATCTGGCTCCCAGTCTGTCTTCTCTCCAGCTGACCTTTAAATCATGCATTTCCCAGGCTGCCTATTCTGTGACACTTTTCTGTTCTACTTCACCTAGAAGAGAAAATATACCTTGGACATCGATACAGGGGGGTTAATTTTGTGATTGCTTTAGGATATTTCATTTCAGACTCATTGACACGTTAAAAGATAAAGACATTTGTAAGCACTGAAGAAATTTTAAAGCACTGGAAAGCTCTGAAAGCTGGATTGCCTTCACAGAATTCATGCATCCAGAGTTTAAAGGTGCTTTGAAGCTCACAGGAATATATACTGAATATTATAAAATATATTGAAATTATAGAATATTTTCCTAGTGAATCAATTCCCATTCCTCTGTCCCTGGTCTGAGACTTTTCACAGATGCTCAGAATGCTCACACATGACAATTTGTATCTCTCTAATCCTTCTCCTTTGCACACAGCCATATGTTTTGGTTCCAGGTGATTCTGGGAGAAATACTTTTAAAGGGGTTTTCTTTAGAAAGCAAATTTAAGCAGCATTTTTCTAATTGGTTTGGAAAAATAATTTTTTTTTTGGAAAAAAATTGTTTATTTAATAGGTAAAGCATTTACTAGCACAAAAAAGATCAATATTGAGCAATGAAACTTCTTGTTGCTTTAAAAGACAGGATAAACTCAGAGGTTGTTTCATGGACTGTAGCTTGGTTTGCTCAGTTTGTTATTGATTTTTTTGGCATTGAAAGTGTTGTGGTTTAGGTTTGGTTTGGTGGGTTATAGGTGTGAGATTTTGGTGGGTTTTTTGTGTGTTTTAGTTTCGAGTAGGTTTAAATAGGTTTAAAAGACAGGGAAAAACCTACAGTTTAGGGAACTTTTCTGCTTTACTTAGCTAAAATTAACTAAAATAAAGGAGAGCTCCGGTTTGTTGTTTGTGTTGCATTGTTACAGACAGCATTATTCTGCAGTAGGAATGTGTAGGAGTGAGTGCAGTTTTCTTGAAAAAAAACTCTGGGAATTTGCTGGGTTTTTTTGATTTTAGAACTAATCTTAAAGGTGTCAAACTTTTTTTCGAGTTACACAGATGAATGGGGGTACAAGTATTACAGAATTACTTTAGGATATTTTACTTTCTATTTTTATATTGTTAGTTTATTACCAAAACTAATATATATTCTAACTTTATGAACACATATGTTATACATAGGTAAATACAGTACACAGGTATATATATACAAATGGCAGTAACATTTAACAAGCAGTGATATTTACCCATAGTTCTTACTTAATAATTAGATTTTTTTTGAGGTATACATTGTGGCTTTTTTTTATTATTATTATTTACAATGTGTAACTCGGTAAAAACAACTTTATGAATGGGTTTGTGTTTGAGGTAGTATTAATTTAAATTGTCATTTATAATGAACTTTTGACATGCATTATTGGGACTTTGGTTTTGCTTATTGTATGTAAGGGTTTAGGTTGGGTAGGGTTTGTTTGGTTATTGGAACTTTGGGTGTTAATTAATTAGGTGGCTTTTGTTAGATGTTGTTCTTACTCTTTAAAAGATCCCCAAGCCGATGTTTTAAGGTGGTTTTTAACAATCTATTCTACTTTTTTACTTTGTTTGTAGTTGGTGTATGGTATGTACTTATTTAGATACTTATTTAATGTTAAGACTTTTAGTTTAGGTGTTGATAAGGTTGGTTTTGAAATGAGATCTGTTGCTTGATTTAATTGTTTAGGGTACTATTCTTTTAAAGCATGTGTTTTTTAAGGTTTAGAATGGTGTTATGGGCTGTAGTGTGAGGTGGAAGGTAAGGTTTTAGTTACTTTGTGGTGGTTTCACTATTGTGAGCACACAGTTCTTGTTTTGGTGTGTTTGGGGTAGTGTAATGTCATTCATTTACTGGGGGTTTTTATATTTGGATTATTGCTTATTAGTTATAGGGGTTGTGGTTGTTTGGTTTGATTGATGCTAGTATATGTTTTACAGTTATGTACAACTTGAGAAATACTGTTTATGGTTAGCTTTACTCTTTGGTTTTGACTTTTATAGGTGGTATTTTTATTTAGTTAGGAATAACTTTGTGTTGCTAATTTAAATTTGCTTTTGCTACGTTTATTTTTGTAGCTTGATTTACTTGTTTGTTGTTTTGGTGGGTTTTATTACTATTATTTATTATTAATAATTATTATTTTATTAATTTTATTTTATTTAACATTATTGATTTATTATTTATTATTATTGGGAATATGGGTATTTATACAATGCTCTTATACAGGAAGTTTTTTTACTTTGGTAGTGATACTTTTTTTACTTATTAGTAGCTTAAATTGGTTTTTTTTATGTTGTTAATTAGTTTCTTATTTTTTAGTTACTTTTATAGAGTACTGGTTACTATTTATGAATTAGTGTAGAGGTAGAGTTTTTGTTATTTTTTTAGTAATGTTTAGAGCAGTTGAATAGCTTTGAGTTTAATAAGTTGGTTTAACTTACTTTTTTTTTTAGTAGTTTTGTGATTTGTTGTGTGGGGTTTTATATGATTGGGAGTTTTTTGGTTGATTTCCACAATGGGATAGGAATTATTAGTGAAAAGAGTGTAACATGGTTTTTTTTGTTGGTAGTTGGTTACGTGGTGCAAGTTTTTTAGTATGTGTTGCTTTTGGGAGTTTTTGTAAGTGAGAGTAAAGTTTTTACTTTTAGATTAATTTGTAATTATTTTTAAATTCTTAGGGTGATTTAGTGTTTTAGTATGGGTGTGTTGTGTGATGAGGGTGATCTGCTTTATGTGGAGTTGGTGCTATGGTGGGTAGGGGGAATCTTTGCTTTGAATATTTAGTTTTGGTAGTTGGGGAGTCAGGAGGAGTTGTGGTTTAGTGTTGATTACTTCTGAGGCAGTTTGGATTTTTTATAAGCTACTTTGGTTTTTTTGGTTTTTTTTTTTTGAAGTGCACTTGGTTTTTAGTAGTCTTTTAGTAGCCTTTTCAGTTTTGACTTTAAAATCTTCGTGGTTGGCTTTGAGATTTTGCCAAAGGTTTTAAGACAGATTATGGTTCTCGCTTGTAGAATACATTTTTTATATTTGGTTTTGTTGGGACTCTGTTAAGAGTTATTGTAGGAGTGATTTTTTGTTTAATTGGGGTCAAGGCTTGTTGTTTAGGGTTTTATTGGAAAGTGCTCTTTTTGTGGGTGATTAGGTAAAGAGGGTTTATAATATCGTTGTATTTAGGAATGTGCATTTTTTAAAAGCTTAGAGTGCTTAGGAAGGTTTGGGGGGTTTTGTTGGTTGGTGGAGATACTGTTGTGATTTTGTTGATGACATTGGTAGGAATTTGATGCCGTTTATTTTGTTATTTTATTTTTAGGAACTCAATTTTTTTGAGTAGGTTTTTTAATTTTGTTTTTTCTGATGGTGAAATTGGTTATAGGAAAATTTGGGTGATTTGTTTTTTAAACATTTTCGTTGCTCTGATTTTTTACTCAGTGATGTAATTAATGTAGATGTTTTGGAGCTTTACTCTTTTTCAGGGCAGTTTGGATGAATTTATGGTAGATTGTGGGGTTGTGTTTTTATTTTTGGGGTAGCTGGTTTTAGGTGTATTGTATGTTTTTTAGGTGAAAGCAAACTGAGGTTTCTATTTGGTTGTCAGAGGAAAGAAAAAAAATGTATTGGTAATGTTAATAGTGATGTGTTCTTTTGTTGGTTTGGATTTTAGTTTGTATTGGAGTTTTAATAAGTTTGGTACAGCAGTGTTCAGTGGTGGAGTTCTTTAAGCTATGGTGGTTTGTAGTTAATTTTTATTTGCTTTAGATTTGTGTATAGGCTAAATCGGCTTGTTAAAGGGTGAGTGGGTTTTGTTGGTTACTTTTTGGTGTTTTAGTTTATGGAGTATTTTTTGGATGGGGGTTAGAGTATTTTGAGCTGTTTGGTGTTGCTAGAGGTGTATTGTTAGGATGGTAATGGGCATTTGTTGGGGTTTTTTTAAGAAGTTTTATTGTAGATGAGTTTTTTGACAGTTCTGGTAAGGTGTTTAATTGTTTGATGCCTTTTGTTTTTACAGTTGTTATTTTAAATGTTTACCTGAGTTTCTTCAGGTTTTTGAAAAACTGACTTTGGAGGAAGTCTGTGCATAAAATGGATGGGGTTTGGGGGCCAGTTACAATAGAGTGGCTGTTTTCACTTCCTTTTAGTTAGGCTTACTTTAGTTTTAACTAAAGTAAAATCCTGTGATCTTTTTGTTATGCTGGTAAGAGAACTAGATTTTGTCTTTGTATGTTTTGGTGGGGTTAATGTGTGTTGTGTACTAGCATTGACTAAGGTTTTCTATTTTTGTGGTTTTGATGTGCTAGGTTAATGAATTTATACAGTTTAAAAAACAGTTTTTATAGCCTTTCCTTGGTGAGAGGCAGGGCCCCTCTAAGCTTGTTTTTTTTTATTTTGGGTATACTTTTTTGGAGGTTTTTTTAAGGGTATTGGGTATACTGTTATTATTATTATATTTGGTAGTTTGGTTACAGGTTGCTGTAGCTGGTTTTTTTTGGTGGCATTTTTTCTTTGAGTCTTGTTGTTTTTCAATTTAAGCCCTTGTGTTAGAGTAGTAGTAGATTTTTTTATCTTCTTTCTTTATGGTTTTTTTACCATCACATAGTAGGGGTAACTTCTCTCCCTGTTTGGGGGGCATTCACGTTTGGTATTAGAACTTTTGATTGGTATTGCTGAGATTTGAAGAAGGTATTTTTTAATTTTATCTTTTTTGTGATTTTTTTTTTGTAGATGTGTTTTTGCAGTAGTGATTTTTGTATGTGTTGGGTTATGTACAGTATTTGTGTATGTTTGGAGCACTTTTGGTATATTAAGTACAGTTTCATCTTTATAATTGTTTTCATTGTTAAAGTGCAAGTGTATTTTTGTGATCTAAGTTGTACAAGTTTTTGCTGTATTATGGATCTACATGGTACTAAATCTGGATTTATAGTCTTTAGGCTATTTGAGAATACAATTTCTGTTATTGCTATTTTTTTAAGCATTGAATTTTTTGTTTTATGGCCTTTTATTGGGTTTGTTTTATATAGAGATGGTTTGTATATAGATAAGTTTGTGCTACACCTCTTAGGACCCGTGCCCAGGGATGGGGAGAGTTAGCTCCCCTTATTATTCTTTGGTTGATAATTGGATTATGTGATAGGGATTTTAAATGTTTTGCATTAGTATTATTTAGAATTGTAGTTTTAAAGAGGAATTAACTAACTATATTAGGTTTTTGAGTGTAATTTCTTTTTAGGCTATGAATGTTTTTTAGGGAATAGGACTTTAATAGTGATTTGATTTTGGTTAGTTGCTTTAACTGACTTTGGTGTTAGTGCTGGGTTTGGAGGGTCTTTGACCTGGGTTATTATTGTTGGTCCCTGGTTTTTTGTGTGTTTTTTTTGTAGTGGCTGCCAGTGTTTAGGTTTATTGTTGGGTTTAGCTACAGGCTCAGGCTTTATTTTTTGTTTAGTTATAACTTGAGTAGCTGGGCTGTTGGCTGTAGCTTCAGTGACTGGGGGAGCTGCTGATTTATTGTTTTGTCTTTTTCCTTTTATTTGTTGCTTTACAGTGTTTAGGAATGTGTGATAAGCATAGGTTAGGGCTTAGCTTATTGTAATGATTTTTTTTTTCTCCTTAGAGTCATTATGGTACCTTTTTTTAGTTATTTCTACTTTAGTTGGGTTTTGAATTTGTTTACGTGGAAAGTTTTAGGTTAGAAAATTGTTTTAGGCTTTGGCTTATATCTTTTTATTTTTTGTGCTATTCAGGATTTTTTACTCTTGGGTTTACTATTGGGTTAGGGGGTTTATTAGTTGTTCTGGATATTTTAGGTTTTATTTTGGAGAGGTTGTAGGCTGTATAGAGGAATCTTACTAGATTAAGTACTAGGAAAGTGGTGTCTCTAACAATTAGGGGAAACTGGCCCCTTTTAAAAAGTGACATAATAGATTTAAAGGAGAAGAAGGAAAGGAAAGGCTGAAAAGCTTCATTTTTTGCTTTTCTTTCAACAAATTGGGTGCAATTATTAAAAAACCCTTAAACATGTTATTGGAATTGGGAGGCAGGGCAGGACAAGCGATGAGCAGACAGGTACTTCTGTAAACTCTATAAATGATTGTCACTGAGCTTAGTACAATGGCTATTTTAATCTCTGCTTTTCTACTGTAAAAACTACGTGTTAGGGATAATATTGGAGTTATTTTTGGATAAGAAAATAATTTTAGTGACTAGAAAGCTATTAAAACTTGAAAAAAACTTAGAGGCTAGAAACACAGGAAGGTTTTTTACTCTGAGAGACATTAGCAGTTTAATTAATGTGGTTACTGATGGCTTTAACTCATTACAGAATAAACAAAACTAAAATGCAATCAGTACAGGTTTTTGCTGCTTTCTCAAGCTATGCATTGGGTGCCAAAAATTATATTTCTTCTGGTTTAGGGTAATTTTGGGAGGAAAACTTTTAAAGGGATTTCTTTTAGAAAGCAAATTTAAGCAGCTCTTCCCTTAACTGCTTCAGAAAAAAAAATTTCTTTGGAGAAAAGTGGAAAAAATTGTTTATTTAACAGGCAAAGCATTCACTAGCACAAAAAATTAACAATATTAAACAATAGCACTTCTTGTTTCTCTCAAAGAGATTACAAACTCAGAAAGGTTTTGTTTGTGGGCTGCAGCTTGGTTTGCTCAGTTTGTTGTTAATTTCTTTGGTGCTGGAAATGTGGCTTAGGCTTGGCTTGGTGGGTTACAGGTGTTTTATATAGATTTAAATAGGTTTAAGGACAAAAACCCTACAGTTTAGGGAACTTGTCTTCTTTACTTAGCTAAAACTGACCAAAATAAAGGAGAGCTCTGGTTTGCTGTTTGTGTTTTGGACTACATTGTTTTGCAGCAGGAATGTGTAGGAATGACAGAGCACAGTTTTTTTCTGAAAACCAGCTCTTCTTCCCCCTCTTTGCTCTCAGAACCAATCTTAAAGGTGCAAAACTTATTTCTGAGCCACACAGAAGAATGGTGATCAAGTCACTCTAGGACAGCATCTTACCCAGTCTCCAGTTTAAACAGATGAGAAGGATTTATTTTTTTTTTCTTCAATATCTAGCTCTTTTGGTGGAATCAGAACTCTATCCAAAATCCCATTTCTTGCTTAAGATGGAAGAAATCTTGGGAAATACTCAAAGGAAGGGGAAAACAAATGCTGTTTTGGTTTTTGGCCAGGGTGATGGTTCCTTTCATGAAATGGGCTCGCCATCCACAGCAAACTCTGTCAAGCTCCTCTGCTTTGAGTGCTTGTTTTGAGACAGCTGAAGCTTGGTATCAAATAATGTTGAACATGTGGAACATTTTGTGTTCCCAGCAGCAACTGGTGGAATCAGGCTCTTTCCTCTGAGCACATAAAGAGCCTTAAAAAAAACCCTTAGCTCTTGGAAAACTCAGAGCCTCAGACTTCCAAAATTGGCAAACAAAATTAGCTGACACTCTGAACATTTTGGCTTTTATCTTAAATATTCCATTCCCCTTGCGTAAAATAGTGATAAAAATATCCTCTAACTTCAAAAGGATGTTGAGAGGATCTGTTCATTAATGTTTTCAAAGAATTCAGATGCTGTAGTGAAATCACCATACAAAATCCCATAAGGAAATTAATAATTCTGTATTCATTGTAGGCTTTGGGTTATGGTAAGTCAATAACACGCAGGATTAGATACTGCATGAGAGGGGTGTCAATAGAATCCTTTTTTTGGGAAGTGCTCTTCCCTAAGTGCTGCCCACTCAAGACACTCTGTGTGCCAGGAGCAGCACAGGAAGCAATGTTGAGGCTGTGGGGAAAGGCATCTGTACTGCAGGAATGGACACCCAGACACATACATATTGCACCCTTAAAAATGTGATTTTGATTGGACAGTCAAACACTCTTTCAGCATAAAATTTAGAAATTTCGCAAATGCTGTTAATATGTGTTCAAGTAAATGAGATGTATTTGTTTAATCATCCGCTGAGAGAATCCTGCAAATGTGGTTTAAAAGCAGCCCTACACCTTGTGAAGCTCGCACCTCATATTTCAGGCACCTGCCAGAGAGCTTTACACAGCACACAGAGACTGCAGGGAATGAGGATTTCTAGAAACAGCTCAGGAAGTGCATTATGATTGCTGTCATGAGCCTGAGAATCCCATGTCAGATAATCTGGGCATTTACAGACTGGGCAGCACCAAACTTCTTGGTTTCGTGGAGTAAAAATAAATAAGCCACTCAGAATTGTTCAAACTATTCAGAGCTGCAAACATTTCAGCAGAAACTCCAGTTAACAGCTGTGCAGGGTCCAGTCCAGCTGCTCTAACAGAAGATGCAATCAGAAGGGAAATCCCAAAGTGGATGGAACATGACTTTATTCAGCATCTCCTTTAAATGTGTACATATGAAGAGTGGAAAATGGCAGAAAACATTAGAATTAGTGGGAACTGGTGGGTGTAATTAACCCATGTGGTCAGCACGTGGAGAGCTGTTAAGAAAGCATGTTTAGCAGTGGAAGTCAGGTGATTAAACACTGCAATAACTGGCCCATATGGGGACGTTCTGGGCTATGCATAGGTTAAGGCAAGACAGTAACTGAAAATCAATCTGGAAAAAAACAGCCAAACAAATGAAATCAACAAATAAGGAGAAAAATAAACAAAAACACCACAAAACACAGACTCATTTGGCAATTATATAAAGATGTCAAACCAGCCATTGATACAGAAATTTAGATTAATTTCTTGAACCATTGCACTAGGCAATTTAGCCAATTAGGTGCTCAAAACTGACTTGAGAATTCAAGGAATAGGTATTTACTGGGCAAATAGTGGGAGGTTCATGCTCTGCTGTGTGGTGGGCACTGCCAGCTGTCAGGAGGAGGAAGAGGCTGCTTTGTGGCAGAACAAGTGCATTTTTCATCTGTAAGGCAGACGCTAAGGATTGTAAAGCATCGTGTTTGCCCCTGCCAACTTTCAGTAATAGAGATGTCAAAAATACAAGGGAGGGAAGGAAAAGGACAAATCTGAAACCAAGAGGTTTTTTGCAAAATTTATTTCTCAATGATTCCGGGTTTTTTTCTCTTGAAGACAAAACGTTTCTTCCTTTAAACTTTCCACTCAATAAGAATAATAGCTGTATAATGCATCTGAATCCAGGACTGAAAGAGTAAAACTGGGAGCCCAAGTGCCCTAATTTAATTTTCTCTTTGGGGACTTAAATTTTTGTTTAAGTTTTACTAAATTATGTTATAAAAAGATTAGCCCAGAAAAGCTCAATTCTTTCAGCTCCTGAGGGGAACTGAGCAGAAAAGGGAACATGCTTTCTAGGCCTTGTTCACTTTTAGGAAGAGAATTAGATCATGTAAGACACTGCCCCAACAGATTCATGCACAATTAGTCTTTTTGCTCTCAGCATCATCATTGTTATTTTCCAAAAGTGTTTTAGTGTTTGTTTTTGCACACTAGGCCACTTCAGTTACCCAGAAAATATTTTTAGATGGCCTTTCCTTGGCTTGTTTAAAGTGTCTTACTCATTAACTAATAAGCACCAAAATATATCACCTAGTAAATTAAGTTTTAAAAGTTAATTAAATTGGAAGTAAAAGTTAACAAAGAGAGAATTAATTTGTGTTCTTTAATATGTGCAATAAATTGGTGGCTATCCACAGCAAGGCATTTCTGGAAGTGTTTAGGTATGACTTTAAGAGTAGACTTGGAACAATGACAGTTTCCTTCTAAAATTGGTAGGTGAAAAAAGTAAATTTGTCATTACTCGATTCAATTATGGCCAGAAGGTAATGAAGCAAGAGATTTAAAAAAGGCTGCCAGACTGTCCCAGGATTTTGTTTTGACCACACAGTTTAGAAGAAGCCTCTGTGGTAAAACAAGGAACTAACACAAAGTGTTGGGCTGGCTGCTGGGGACAGTGAAGGTGACAAAATGCACAACTGCTCCTACACCGTGCACACTGCCACTGTCACACACTCACTGTGCACACTGCCACTGTCAGTGTCCCTGCTGCTGGCAGATACTGCTCTGAGGAGCTGCTAATCCTCTCAGATGCTGAGCTATGAACCCATATTTCTTCGTCTTTACCCTTCAGAAATCCATAGGAAACTGAAGTGTTATGGCAATGAAATCTGCTTTCTGCTGTAATTGAGGTTAATTTTTTCTCCTTTGAAAACAAATCACTTGTTACCAGGTGAAAACCCCTTAAATCCCTGCTCTGGCTGAGTGCAAGGGTATGTGGAGACAGACTGTCAGGCCTTCCCTTGGTTTTTGGGAGGAGTGGGGAGTCCCCAGCTGCTCTGCTGCTGTTTCTGTGCAGGAGCAGCTGCCAGGGTGAGCTCAGGGCACTGCTCAGCTCTGCTCGTGGCCCTGGCTGTGTGCTGCACCAGGAGCACTCTGTACTCTGATCTCTGCCACGTCTAGACAGATATTCATAATGAAATAGATGTCTGGAGAACGAAGCAGGCTTCCGCAGCCCTAATGGGATTGATGCCCACAGAGGCTGGAAAAAGAGCAACTTGCCATGCACCCTCCCGGGCTGGGGTGTCACAGGTAAGATGAGCACGGGCAGGCAGGGTGCCTTGGCTTTGCCCTCCCCTTCTCCCCACGTGCTCAGCCTCACCTGGGCTCTGGGGAGGGCTGCACGCGTTCGCTGCAACAATCAGGAGAGCTTCACACAGCGCTTAATCTCATCCAGCCTTCTGCAGAATACTCCAAGGGTCTTTTTCCAGAATCAAATTCCAGTTTTTAAATACTGTGTGCAAACATGATCTTCTAATGAATGATGGAGCGTATGTTTACTTGCATATTTTTATGCTTCTTGGCATGTGGAAATCCTTCCCAGCTAAAGCAAGAGTGACTGCAGCTCCCTAAGGCTGCCCTTTTATGCTGCAAGAGCTCCTTGAAGCAGTAGGTCAGGCTGGAAGATGTTTATAGGAGTGCTAGCAGTGGCAAGAGGCAGGGGAGAGAGTGCAGGCAATGGCTTTTTGTTCCTAACAGAGCTGGACAGCAAAAGAGAGCATATCCCTGATGTCAGGAGCAAGCTACGAGGTGTTCTCATCAACAGGGCACAAAAGAATTGCTGTGGAACAGAATTACAGTACAAGTCCTGGGCTTTTCATCCTCCTTCCATTCTCATCTGTATGCAGAATGGCTCCTTGGTTCTTTCTATATTAAGCAAACCTGAAAAATTTAGGAGTTGGGAAATTTTTGGAGCAGTTAGGGAAATCTTTGGGCATTTCTCTAGTGGTCATTTTAGGAGGTAGCGTTAGAGCACTTTGGGGTCATTTCCTTTGGCTCTTGTTGAGGGGAACCCAGATGCCCACTGGACCTCACCCTGCCTGTGCTGCATGAGAGCTCCCAGTAACTCCCCAAAATTAAACAAGTTCAGCTGGTGTTCCCAGCTCCCTGCTTGCTTTGCCAGAGCAGACACAGAGAACTGCTGCAGAGAACTGGCAGCTGTGTTCAGCAGGCATGCATTATGCAGCTTCACTTGTAGCTGATGACCTTTCATAACATACCTGTGTGTTGGGCATTCATCAGCTGAAATGTGATACAGAACTCATGTAAGTATATCTCTGCAGAAGTCCTTAAATAATACATGGACCTATTGAAGAAAGAAGAACAAAAGGAGGGGGGTATAGATTAATAGCCTCCATTTCCATTTTTTTTTTTCTGTGAAGGTAAAATTGTCCATATTTCAAATTTAAAATTTTTGAAATTCTTTTTAAATCAAAATAATTTTAAAATTAATTTGCCAAAAAGTACATTTTCAATATGCCAAAGTCTATAAACGTATTTTGTAATATTCATAAACACGTGTGTAGATTTAAAAGGTTTAAAACCAAGGCAACAACAGAAGAGAATGTGAAAATTTCAGATCCTTTGTATTGAAATAGTTTTTCAGAGATTTTTTTTTTGGGTGGGGGGGTTTGGTCAGCCCTTAGTGTACATGTGTGAAAGAAAATGCACTGTGCATTTCCCACAGCATTTCCCATAATCGTGTGCTTCCAGGTAAAACCTTTTTAAAGCTTCAGCTATACTGACAGCATTCAGTCAATAGAACTGTTTACACTGAATGAAATGTTCCCCATGATTAACAGGGCATCCATTGACATGAATTTGCTGATAAAATACATCACTAAAAAACGTGTGAAACAATATTTACATTTTTGGAGTACTTTTAGAAGTAGGAAAATGTTTCCTCTTGGGCAGGAAGGCATGAATAAAATGCATTCAGCTTTAGGAAAGAATGCTGCAGTAAAACTTGGGTGTTAATACTAACAGTCTTTTAATCCTTTACTGTGAGTTTTTCTGCTCTTTGTTGTACCAAATTCCGTATATAGAAGGGTTATTATGGATGGACATTTATGGTCTGATTTTTTTTCTGAAATCTACATGCATTATCACAGTATGCTTGCATAATGAACTGAATTCTATGGTTTTGGGCTCTAGCAATGTGTAAATCATTTGAAGATGCCACACTCTTGAAAAGTTAAATACTGACATCAGTGGCAGAATGCTAATCCATTAACACTTATTAAAAGGACTACACTCAGTTCATTTTGGGGGAACCTTGAGGGAAATCTTTCATTTAAAACTTGTAATTCTTTAAACTTCTCTGGCCTTTTTGCCTCATTGTTTTAACTGGGGAAAATAGTACCCAGGCTGAGCTGGGGCAGTGATCTTGATTGTGTGGAATAACTGCAGTGAGCAGAATTAAAGCAGACACAGAAAAAGTTGCAGAAGTGCAACAAGTGTATGGTCCCCTCTTGGGTTTGTTCACCTGGTTTTCTCACAAAGAAAGTATTTTTCATTGCAATTAACAAAGCCATCATAAAGCAGGTCTCTCATGTCTGTCATCACAAAAATAAACCTTTTTTTCAAAATCTTCTTAAATGTCAAAATTAATTTTTTGTTAGTACTGCAATCTCTTTATTTGGATATAATGAAAACATACTTTAAAAACAGCTAAATTGTTACTAAGTTTTGATGTAATTAAATCTTTTTAATGAGGACTGCTTAACTTCTGTCTTGTCTTCCTATCTCATACTGGGAGGTATTTCACAGCATGCTCCAATTTTCTAATCTGCATTCCCTATACAAACACAGTTTGCCTGGAACTTTACCATCTTATTATGCTGTATTTTTTGGTTGCCTCTTAGAAGAGGAAAAGGGGCTGATTTCTTGTCTTGGCTGCTGGTCTGGGACCTTGGTATGCTTTTAAGTGGCCAGTAGTGTTAAAGAATGATGTTTCTGTGTGGGCTAATAGCATTCTTTGTCTTCTTTAATCAGGATAATCATCAATAACTTCTTGCAAATGTGTCAATAAGACTGACACCCCCCCTTTATCAGTAGTGTAATAAATATTCTTATAGATAATATTTATCTATTTTATATTTTTATTTTATATAGATACATATTAATAATAACATATATTATTTGTATATCATTAATATTTATCTATTTAAGATATAGTATTTATATTTAATAATATTATATATATATATTCAATAATATTTAAATAATATGAATCTATTTAATTTTATCTATTAAGAGGAGGACAGCATGGGCTGCCTGTTTCTGAGGCTGATATATTCCTCACCCCAAAGGATATTCTGTTCCATAAACTTCTTACTAAAATGAAGTAAGTTTTTTCTTGTCATTTTCATGGAGATCTTATTGATGGGAGTGAAGTTGGATACGTGTGTGGTTTCTGGAGGTGAAACTTGCTTGGCCAAGGCAGCAGAAGGCCACAGAAGAGCAGACCTTTAATGCATCCACAATGCATTTCCCTCATCTGTTGTGAGTACCAGGCCTTGTCTCCCAGGATGTTACGTTGAAAACACTAGACCCTGTTTCTAATATATGTCACCCTTCTCAATCTTTTCTGGTGCTTTGACATGGAAAATGAAAATGTGATCCTTGAAGGTGGGGGTTGTTTGAACAGGCTTGCTAGAACTAATGGATAGTGTGTGTAGATATATATTTATATATATATATGTATGGGAGTTCATGTCTCTCAAAAGTCACCCAAGATCTTGCCTTACTTTGCAAGCATGCTTATTTTATAAAACCATTATGATAAGAGCAAATGTTGATATCTAAATGCTGTTTATGTTTAAATGTTGATATCTAAATGCTCCAATGCTGTGGAGTGTTCAGAATTTGCTTTTTGTTAATTCGCATTGAAAAATAATTTATCAGATTTAGGTCAATGGATTTGGTTTCACTCTTATCAAATACAAAGCATTGCTGGTAAGTCAGGAGAGCTTAGCATCTGACATTCTTAACATGGCTGAAGAGACATTACCTCCCTTCTTTTAGGGTTAGTGCTCAACAGCAAATTTAATTCTAATTTAAACGCCGACAAGATGAAGGTGTGCTAACCAGCGAGGCACTGAAAGTCATAAAGCAATCTTTAGGATGTAATGGGCAAAATAAGGCTGAAGTAATGTTAGTGTGCAGGTTTTGTGCATTTCCCCTGTCCCATGAGCGCTGGGTGACACTTTGCCCACCACAGACACCCCTTCCTGTGTGGCCAGCTCCTCTGGGCCAGCAGCTGGGCTCTGCTGGTGCCAGGGCAGTGCTGCCTCCTGGGCTGGCCTCAGGAAAATTATCTTTCTCTTGGCCTAAAGGAAGGTCTCTAGTCCTAATTCTCATCAAGTGCAAGGGTTTCTGCCCGAGTTATCCTTCTTCTCCTGAAGGAACAGCTGTGGCATAGGCTGGGTTTAGTGTGTGTGGACAAGGAGGAGCAGGAGCTTCTGTGCATCTCAAAGCATGCACAGGGTCTGTGACAGCTCAGGGAGAAACACCAGGGAGCTTCAGCCCCTGGCACCAATAACTGCTGTGCAAGGATGTGCTTTAAAGTTGTGTTTGTTGTCCTGATGACAGATCTCACTCTGTGGCGAGGATTTTGCTTTCAGCACTGATCTGTAACATCAGAGCATCACCACATAGGGGTCTGATGGCAGGGCAAAGGCACAGGGCAGAAATATCCCTCAGCATTAGACTCTGGTTTGTAGGAGGGATTCAGTCCATGGAATGCTTTCAGGTGACCTATAGCCTTGTCCATCTGCTTCACACTTCCTCTCCTGAGCTCAGATGGGTCTGCAATGGGAGCTGGAGTCATAAGGACATGAGTGTTCCTGGGCTGTGCTGGCCCTGGCAGAGGACAAAAGCTCCCTGTGTGGCTGTGCAAGAGTTCTGCTCCCTGATTTCAGATGTCAGCCTTGCCCAGGATGAGCAAAGGGAGCCCAGCTGCCCTGGCTGGGAGGGGGCTGGCTGTCCCTGGCTGTCCCTGCAATGGCAGGCACGCCTGCTCCTGGCTGTCCTGTTCCACAGCAGCAAAGGCTTTCTGTGCTCTCAGACACAGCACAGCCTGGGGACAGGAGTGCTCCAAATGCTCCTGTGATCCTTTCCCTTTGAGCACACCATGAGACAAGGAATCCAGGGGACGGGAGGGATGTGTTTGCACTGCACCTGCTGCTCCCCTTGCTGGGCTGATCCTGGGCCAGCACTCCACTGCACGGTCCTGCTGAGTGTGGCATTCCCCGTGCTGGGAAGAAAAGTGTGTCATGGGCTGCAGTCCTGCTGCCTCTGGACCATTTGCCATGGTTTACTGAAATGTGGAACATCAAAGGAGCAGTGAAATGTTATCTGCCAGCATCTCTGCCTGCTGGAGATCACTGTGGGTCAGCCTGAAGGACACTGAGGCAGCCTCAGATGAGGTGCTGCCTCATACTCTTTCAGGTTCAGGCCTCGAATTCCTCAAATTTTATGTTGGGGTTGTTTTCCCTTGTAGGTTGAGCCTTTGTAAATAATGAAAGTGAGAGAAACCTGATCTGGTAAGGTAATAATTGAACACTTTAGGTAATATAACATGAAAGCAGCAGTACAATACAAGATTCCTTGCACAGCTCGATCATTAGGTGATTCTCTAGGGCAAATTTTGCAGACACAAATGTGTTTCAAATTTGGGGTTTGCTGTCAAAAGTGTTATAATAGACAATTTCACTGGCCTGGGCCATGATTTGACATGTGCTCAGTGGCATGGACTGAATTGTTTGCAAAATATTTTATCCTCTGACACGTCCTTAAACCCATCACATGGGCAATGAGGGAATGAGACTTCACTAACATTTAGGGGAGTGAAGGGAAGTCTAAGGAAGGGAGTGTAGGGAAGTGGAGTGTCTCCAAGTCTCATGTGCGTGGAAGAAAAGGTCTCTGTGCCATTGGAAGGAAAGAGAACGTGACAGGACAAACAGCTGTGGTCAAACACCTCCAACAGTGCCAACACAACACAAGATCTCTGGGAAGGGAGATGAGGGATGTGGTTTGGTTGAAATGGCTTGCTCTTACTCCCACCATGTAGAGGTGCAGTGCTGTGGACTGCACTGCAGTTCCATTTATATGGAACATAATTCCATATAAATGTAGGGTTGAGTACCTGCCTGTGTGCACTTGTACCTGCATACAGGGAAAGAGAGGAATGTGAGTAAAAGACATGAGGGACTGAAATGACTGCTAGCCTTTATTTCTATTTCTGATCAGTTACTGAAGGCTGTGTTACACAGAGTATTCATGTCAAGAAATGCTTGTGGTTCATGGCAGTTGTAGACACAAAAGTTGTAGATATGCACTGTTTTGTCTGTTATTCTATGGTTTATGAGTTTGATAGAAGAGATTACAATATTTTATTTGGAAAAGACCAAAAATGCTCCTCTAGTGCAACTAGATGTTCCCATGAACATCTAGATCCCTCTGGAAGGGGTCTATATGATATCCCTTCATGAGAAATTTCTCTCTTATTTCCTCGCAAGGGATTTTTTTTTTTTTCTGAGTTATAGGGTAGTGCAGCAACATCTTGTCTGCCTTTGTGGAAATATTAAATTGTCAGGAGCTGTGGTCTTCCTCTGGCTTTCTGCCCAAGGTGCCTGGTGGAGCCTGAAGCCACCCAGGGCAGAATTGTGTTTTTTTTCTGCTGGATGGCTGGCAGGCCTTGGCACACTCTGTGCTTGTTTGCAGGGATCCTCTCTCTGCACCCCTGAGGTGTCAGCATCCTCTCCAGCTCAGGCTTTCAGCACTGCCACAAGCTCACACACTTCATTCTTCTGTCACCTTGCCTGCAAGTCCAAGCTCCAACACTCCAATCTTATGGCCAAAGCCTTCCCAGAACGCTCTGTGACACGGGCACTAATGAGTAGGATAAGTGATTTAGTGCAGGCAGGTGTGAGCAGTGACAATTCCACTCCATGCAGAGAGCAGGGGCTGTGCTTCCCTCACCTCACCCTAGCACAGCATGCTCAGTGTCCTGGTTGCCACCAAGGACAGTGCTCATTTCTGGCAGTGGCCAAGGGGTGTGTCCAGACCCTGATGTGGTTTGATAACACCCCACACCCTTCCTTGCTGGGGACAAGGGACTCTCTTGCTACTGATAAGAAGGGCAGGGCTTCCAGGGGACAAAGAGTGGCAGGGGAAGCCATCTGCCATTTGTTCACTGTGTTCTCAGTGAGCAGTTTTTCATGTGAATCACTCTCTCTTCTGCATACTTTTGTTATCACTATTGTTGCTGTTCTTATCTCATTGCTGTTTCCAGTAAATTGTTCTCATCTCAGCCCATGATCCCTGCTTTCTGTGCCTCCCACTGGAGAGTGCTGGGGAGGAGAGACTTTGATCTTTTTGCTAGGAGCACTAAATTGGGGAATGCCATTCCTGAACCGTGGCTCTGCTTTACCTGAGCCTGGGGAGGATGCAATAACACCTCCATGAATACTCTGCACGTCTATTCAAAGGTTACACCACACGTTTTTAACAGGTGCTTCATTTTTCTGCTCAGTAACTTGAGCAAATTACTTGGCACAGCATCCTACACCTCTCTCCTTTCAAATTTAATTTGCCCTAACTAGATTAAGTAAAGCTTCATCACAATATCATCATCACAGCATTGCTCGAGTTCCAATTTGGCAGCAGAAGAGAGAAGCTCAACAAGAAGTTCCATCCTTGGAGAAATTACACTCTGTGGTAAATGTGTTTCTAGGGGAAATGGTTTTCAGCCTTAGACCCTGAATCTTAACTAACTCTGTAATCCCAGAGTTCAAACATCTCAGAAATAAGAAGAATGTTTAAAACCTATATGTGAGTTAAGAAGTTAAAGATGAACCTGACTGCTCAGTCTTAAGAACTTTGGAACTTCAGCTTCTGCTCTTTGCAGTTTTGTTGTATGGTTTGATTTGATTTTTTGGTTTTGTTAATGGACACTCAAAGCAGTGGAGTTGATTTTATAAGCTTCAGAGTGTCAAAAAAGGGGTAAGGTGTAAAAGCAATATAAGGTGATTTTCATCTCTGGGAAAGATAAGTAAATTTAAGAACAGCAGAGTTTGCTGCAATTAAAACTTTCAATGTTTTGGTGCCCACTAGCTTTGTTCTCATCACAAAAACAGGTGTTTCTTTATCAGTGTAAAAGATTTTTTTTTTGTATTTTTTTTTTCATATTAATGATTATGAAAAATTCCCTGAGGAAAAAGAATCCGATGCAATCAGACTTCAAGCTTTAAAGGATAAGCACTAACTATGCATTTAGATAATAATTTCACATCAAAAATCGCATTATGGATTTGTACCCACTATTATGATTTTTCAAGTCCTATATTTATGCGTTTTGGAAAACCAGGATTTGCTCAACAGGAACAGCAGCTGTGCAGAGTTTGGCTCTGTTTCAGGTACATGCCTTTCTCAGGGAGACCCAGCACATTCTGCCTGGCCTTGCACCCTGGATGGATGGGTGTTCCTAGACAGAAAACAGAAGGCATAAAACTAATAACTTCTGCTACTACCTGTTCTTAATAAGCACCAAGAACGTTGTGCTCTTACAGTCTGCAAGGATTTGAAAAGTTTTACAAGCATTTCAGCAGAAAGCTTCTCATGCTCACTCTGGGTTGGGGTGGAGGCAGAGGTTTAGTGCACTGTGCACTGGTCTCCAGGAAAGGATAGAACACTGCCCATTATCACATTTCTGCATCCCTTTGTGTTCTGAAATTCCCTGGTTACCTCATGAATAACTGTTGTTATTACCTATGTTTTTCTGTGTTTGGGAGTGTAAACATGGAGCCAGACCCAAAACCAGTGTAAGACACAGCAGAGAGAAAGCCCTTCCTGGAAATGGCTGAGAGGTGAGGTGGCAGGGGACAGGAGAGCCCTGCAGGTCTCCTCCAGCCTCAGGAGCTCTGTGGTTTTGTACCCCAGGGAAGCAGGCAGCACAGCTGGGGCTGCACACAGCCGCAGCCCACACCCTGGTCGTGTAGGCATCAGGACAAGGAGGGTCCCTGCTGCTGAGTGGCAGCAGATGTTGTCCAGAGGATGGGGGATTGGAGGCAAACCAGGCATCCCTAGCAGCTGGCCACTTGGGTGTGATGCTGGAGGGAAGAGCAGTGTCCAGCAGGAGCAGGCAGAGGAGAAGCAGCACGGGCAGGTGAGTCAGAAGAACTCTGGTGGTGGAACATTCAAGGTGGGATCAGTGGGGCAAGGCTGAATTTGTCAAGGTGGGAGGTTGGAATATTTGAGATAAAGAAAAGTGTTTGGATAAAAGCTCAGTGTGTTTGAATAAACTCTCTTTCAGGGGCCTTGTACAGAGAAAAACAAGAGAGGTATCATTACATTAACCGAACATCAAAGTTGGAATGAGTCTGCCTTTCCTTTGTCAGGAGAGCCCACTAACCTCTATTTTTAAATTTAAAAAAAAATATTTATGAGTTAGTTTATTTTGGTTTTTTTGCCTAAGGCAGAAAAAGCACAATTCCACTGTATTATCATATTGGTTTGGGTTAATCTTGTTGGTTTGACAAGAGTCAGTTTTATGGCAAAACTCAGAATATTGCTGTCTAAACTTCCAAATGACGTGCCAGAAACACAAAACTTCATATGAATATCAGCAATAATTTTTTTAGAAGTTCTGGCACTGGGATTTCACTAAAAGCTCAAAAACACTGCTAAACTGTGCAACAAATTAGAAGTGGGCACTTATTCCTTGATGAAACTCCTGAGTTTTTAAGTGACTTGTGTGACTTTTGTCATGTGTGTAGAGGTTACTGAGTACCTGAGGCTAGCATTGTTTCTCATTGTACATCTGTCTATATAACCCTGTTATTTGCCAACAGACCTTGTTGCAATGCCAGTTTTATTTTTGCACAAGTGCAGTGGTTTTGGTTTGATAATTTGAAATTTTATTCATTTTGAGATTTTTTGGTTAGCGTATTAATGAGTGTGATGAGTTTAGTGTTGGTTAATTATTAGTGTATTTATTTTTTTATTGTGAGATAGGATTAGGAGAATAGGTCAGGGTATAAATATCAGTGCTTTCCAGCCAAGCATGCCAGTATGACCTTGATACTGTTGTTTTGGAGATACAAACTCCTAAAAGAATGTTTGGCAGCTTCACACTGTGCTATACAACTACAGATGCTTTCACAGACTCTCAGGATATGCCGAGTTGGGAGGGACTGATCAGGATCATTAAGTCCAGCTCCTGGCCCAGTTCAGGACACCCCAAAGATCCCATCATGAGCCAGAGGGCATTTTGCAATCACTTGTTGAGCTCTGCCAGGCTGGTGCAGTGAGCACTGCCCTGGGGAGCTGTTCAGTGCCCAGCCCCTCTGGGTGAGGAACCTTTTCCTGACACCCACCCTTCTGCCTCTGCACTTAGCCAGTGTAGGCTGCTTCCCCAGATATTCCTGGTACTTTACCCCCGAAGAAATGGCTTTACTAGCATTTAGTAGATTGGGGCACCTTAATCTCTAATGAACCATTAAGCTGTAAATTACTTGAGGATCTCATTAATCTGCTTATTAATTCTATTCTGAACTGGCAGCAAAACTGAAAGGCAAGCCCAGGTTTTTCCAAAGCTAGGTTTGTACAAAACTTAGATATTTGTGTGGGAGCCCACATCTGGTCAAGAACTGATGGTTTAATCTCCAGATTTTAGAAATGAGACCGGTTAATACTTATCTAGATCCCTGCAAAAGCCACCTCCTCATCTTCCACAGTGAGCTCTAGCTTCACTTTGTGAGAAGTTATGGGTTTAAACATCAGGTAGACAAGGTATGGACAATGAAGCATGGTGTAATTTTTGTGTGATTTACCAGGTTGAGTCAAAAGCTCACATCATAAGAAACTTGGCTTCTGCTCAGTGATTCACAGGGAAGTTTTAGACCGCCTTGCCTTTGCCAGGATATTTACTCAACTGACTCCAGTTAGGAGTTCACCTTTGCTGGGCAGTGCAGACATGGCCTGGGTTGTGTAAACTGACTTCTTGACCTCTGGAAGCTGCTTGTGATTGCATGCCACTAAAGGTTATGGTTTTACTTTATTAAACACCAGGTTTTTATGTACTTCACACCTCTTGCTCTAACCTCCTTCTAAAAAAATTCAATACCATCTTAATCCAGTACCATTTCCATCTGGCTCTGGATTCAGAGTGCTCCCTAACCTCGCATGGCAGGGCCTGAAATTGCAGTCCATTGGTAAATCCTCTCAGCTGCAGTGTTGACTAAAACCACTGCACTTGTGGTGTTTGACCCTGCTCTGCAGAGGGCCAGGAGCTGCAGGGGCTGTCCTGCTGCTCTCTCTAACTCTGCTGTCTGCCAAAAGGCTTGTGAGCACAGCCTTCTGCTCTCCAGCAAACCAGTGCCTTGAGAAAGACCCTTTAGGAACTGTTTCACTTGGGTCATTTAGCACAGGAAGCGGCCACAGAGGTGCAGGGATTTTCTCACTTTCCAAGGGGACTGGATAGGAACAATGCAGGTTTCCTCTCTTTCACCCTCAGTTTTCATCAGCCACACTCATATTTAATTATTTGTGCTCCTGTGATTCAAAATAAAGTAAGAATTGTAGAATCATTGAAAGGGCTGGGTTAAAAGAGACCTTAAAGATCATCCAGTTCCAGCCTCCTGCCTTGGGCAGGGATACCAGTCATAGACCAGTTTGCCACAAAATGACTAAAGTAAAGCCTGTGGAGGAGAGCTGGATTTAGCTGTTCAGATGCTTCCCACATGTAAACAATGGTGATTGATGTCTTGAAGTAATGGAAACTAATTTAGCATTTCAACCTGACATCAGCAGAGACTACCTGTGAGCTGAGCCTCATCTGGTAGGTCAGAAATAAAGCTGTTGTTCTTGACCAGCACTGCTTGGCAGTAGAGATGCCAACTTTTACAATCACTAAAATGAGAGGTTAATCAATTTCTTATCAATAAAGCAGAAGTTAACTTGATTCTCTCACCCTAGTAGCAAGCTACTGTTGCAGTAGGAGGGGAAAAAAGGCAATGTAGAAAGGACAAAAGGATCTGAAAGGCAGAGGAAAACAGTCATTTAATATTTTATCTTTATCTTTTAAATTGTTGCCTTTGAATTTCCTGAATCTTAATTTCAGAAATCTCTTCAGCATTATTTTGGCTGTAAATTATTTATATGTTTCCCCATCTTTTATGGTACTCTGTTTCTGGGCTTCCTGCAAGATCTCATCACCTTCTAGCAACAAGCTGAGGCACTGCTGTCAGAAAGGAAGGGAGAGAATGATGCTCTGGGATTTGTATTAGAATGAATTGTCAAAGATGAATAACTAATGATGTGTTTCCTCACTTCTGAAAAGCTGCAGAAAATCCCTAAATTTTGTTAGAATAATTCATTAACAAGCATTTTTGCACTTTGTTTTTAAATCTTGTGTATCTCCCTTTTTTTCATCAAACTTAGTGAAGAATTCTTACATTTGTACATCTTCCTGCTTGAAGAAATCTATTTCCCAGAGCACGTTTATTGGTATTTTGTTCCATTCCATGTAAAGTATCTCAATGAAGAGAGATCCCGTGTCTTTCAGAGCTGGTGATATAGAACATCTCACTGTTAAGTATATTTTCCTGTGTGAGGTATATTCACTGTTAGGTCTATTTTCCCTGTGAAATTAGGGAAATGGTGCTCTCTTCTTTGCATGCCATTCCAGACAGGGCTGTATACACATTAATTCTTCTTGTCCCACTGTGTTTCTCCTTTCAGACACTCAGACAAGAGAGGCTGTTATTTGGCACCTGAGAATTTGCCAAACCTAGCCAAGATTAGTTGGGGCAGCATCCCCCTCAGCAAGCACAGGCTGAGCAGACCTCCATGGGAGCTGCAGCGCTCCCAAGAGCCCCTGTCCTGCACAGTGTGCCTTGGCAGAGGCGAGTGCACACAGGCTTTCTCCATTTCCCTGGCCACATTTCATTGTGAGCTCCCCTTCCATCAGCCCTCCAAACTTCTCTTAGGTCCTGAAAGCAGGACTCCTGCTTTCAAATCTCCCCCCAACCTTCTGAGTAAGATGTCAGTACTTTGCTGTTTTGGACTTATCCACTGTAATGAAATCTGTTCAGGCTGTGCTTCAGTCTCTGGACATCTTCATTTTTAAATTAAGAGAACTGAAGCAGAAGAGCTCTTTGTGTTTTATGACCAAGAGAATCTAAAATGTCACTGATGGAGCTGGGAAGCCTTCTGCAGCTCACAGGACAGCTGGGATTTAGTTCCTCCAGTGAAAGGTATCTATATTCAGAGCCACATCACTGTGAGTAACTGTGGAAGAGCTCAGGAGTGTCTGTACCTGTTGAATGTAAGCTGAGCTCTTGTTCTCATGGACTTCTCTAGTCCCACAGCTGTGTTTTTCACTGCTGTGGGAGATCCCAGCCTGAGCAGAAAATTTTCTGTGTCTGCTTTTTAATCAGATTTATCAGCTATGGTAGGCTGAGTTGAAGAAAGTGCAATAGAAAAACCAGTAACTGTGGGAAGAAAAGGAATATTTTTTCATTACTAGTAGCTTCCTTGCTTTGACCCTTTGACCTCCTCCCAAGGTCAATTAAATGCCTCAGTGGAACTGAAGTGGTTACAAACCAACTGTCATTGTCCATTGGGTGGATGGAGAATGTTTTATAAAAATTAAAACAGGTTTCCAGGGAGACCTTGTCAGTACGTGACTTGTTGGTGAATTGAAGACCAGACCTTTTCACAGGGCAATGTACTGATTTGCTCAAGTGCTCTCACTCAGACTTGGTGCCCCCAGATGTGGCAGAGTGGTGTCAAACCAACCATCAGCACATCCAGCTGGAGTCCTTCCCCTTCCACTCTCCCATCCTCGGGCCCAGCACAAAACCTGTTTGAGCACCTTGTTCACCCTGTGCTGGAGAAATCATCAGGGAATAAAGCTCTTTGTCTGTGCCTGATGGGAGAAGGAAAAGGCACAAAAATGAGCACTAAATGAAGATAATCCTGTTGACTGCAAGAACTATCTTTGAAGAGTTCTAAACAATCAGAAACTTGGGTTTGTTTTCAGCATATGCTCCCAGGGGAAGGTCATCTGATTCATATCCGTCAAATGTTGGAAGGATGAGTCACAGTCAAACAAATCACACTTTTCTGACTGTCTTTACACATACGGGAAGGAATCATCTCTCTTCATTTAAAAGGACTTCTTCTTTTTCTTAGTAGACAACACTCAATAACTTAGCCCCATGTTATCTGTTTTCCTTGAATTATGAATATTTATTCCTCTCTATATCCATAAATAATACATAATCTACAGTTGCCTCATTTTTCTCTTATGACCTTTATACACATCCTGTACTTTAAATCAAATCCTCTCTTAGTTACAAAAAGCTCTAATTCCCACTTGAAACTTAATTCAACATCCACCCAAAAAAAGTCTCGTCTTCAAATAATAACTAATACCAGATCTTACATTCTTTGCTGCCAGTCAACTAACACTGGACATGAGAAGAAATATATTACCCCAGAAGCCATCAGCTAATGGCACAGCATTTAGGGTGTGATAAAATGTATAAGTTTCTGTGCCTGTGATCCCAATCCCATGGTTGCAATATTAACATGTACAAGTGCCTGCTGCATGCGCAGCTCCCACAGAGCTGGCAGGACACCAGATCCTGCAGGTGCAGGAGGCTGTGATTGCCCTTTAGCTCTTCCATGGGGTCCTTCTTCTTCATAGAACAGGCTGGAAGGAACCTCAAAGCCCATCCAGTTCCAGCCCTCCACCATGGGCAAGAGCACCTTTCACTAGAGCAGTTTGCTCAGATCCCATCCAGCCTGGCCTTGGACACTCCCAGGGATGGGCCCTCCACACCTCCTCTGGGCACCCTGTGCCTCACCACCCTCTGAGCCAAGAACTTCTTCCTACATCTTCTCTAAACCTCTCCTCTCTTGGTTTGAAACTTCTCCCCCTTCCCCTCTCACTGTCTGCCTGTGAGAAAATCCTTCCCCCTCTTTTCCGTAAGCCCCTTTTAGTTACTTCTCCTTGCACAGCCCCTGGGTAAGGTTTTACTTGGGGGTTTATATCTGCCTTGCTTCACAGGTGCCAGTGGAATGTGTTTCAGAAATGGAATGCGTTTCCCAGAGCTAGGGCTGTGTGTTTGGTGGCAGCACTGTGTATTCCAGCAGTGCCTGCTCCTCTGGTCCATGCCACCTCCCAAAATGTGTGGGTACAAGAGGTGGGGCTCCCGGTGGGCCAGGAAGCTGTGTGAGGTGGAACCAGCAGACAGAACCTCTGTGCTCAGAGCAGTCCCCCCTGGCTGGAGGTGGCAGGGAGGTCCAAGGGTGCTGCTGGGTGGGGATGGCCTGAGCAGATCAAAAACTGATAGAGAAAATCTCTCAGAAAAGTGTGCCCTGAACCATGACCTGGATGTAAGAGATGTGTTTGCAAGGCATGCTCAGGAAATTTCTGTCTGCAGGGAACGGAAAACTTCTTCTCTCCTAACGTACACTGAAGTGCCCTGAGGAGTAAATCTGAATGAGACAACTATTTTAACAGTAATCATTTCACACCATTTAAAAAATGCATTATTTTAGGTTCATCACTGTGCATCACAAACAATGCTCAGGGAATGTGCAAAGGTATTCCCCCAGCTTCTACTCACCAACAACTCGAGATGCTGTCCAAAACCTGAACTATTCAGAGTTAGGTAACTATTCCCATTTTAGAGAAAAGAAACTTGATACTCAGAGAATGCATTCAGAGCAATTAATCACAGGATGTATCTGGGGCCAGAGCCAGATCTTCTGACTCACTGTGCTTCCTTTTTTGTTGAGAAAAAACCCATACTTATTTTTCATAATTATGTCCTAGAATAAGTGTTTAAAAAACAAGCTTAAAAAAATTATACAGGTTGTAAGGTAATCCTGTTTATTAATTCCATTATGAGAAGCATGATTTTAAAAAGTATTAAGTTTAATATCATCTACACTGGACAAATGTGTATCTTCAATCTTTTAGTTTGGATATCCACATGAAATATTTTTAAATTATGTTTTAAAATTCCTTGAAACTTATCCTATGGAAGACACTGTCATTTCATATTTTATTCTGAACTCTGAGTGTTTGTATTTCTAGAAGACTGGATTGTGAAGGGATGCCAATCTCCTTCCAGCTCCTCTGATTTCAAATGGCCATTTGCCAATACCAAAAGTAGTTGAAAGAGTTCTACTGATGTGTAATTTATAGTAATATAAAATATCAAGGGGCAAAAGGAACCCCCCTCAAAGCTGGATTTAACAACAAAGCTGATTTATCAGATATGCAAAAGATTTTTGGCCCTTTAATGTAAATTGGCAGGCTGTATCTTTCTATGGTAATTACAGAGAAGATTTCATGACTACTTTCATTAAGATTCTTTGCTTAATTCATATGAAACAAATTATGTGATTTATGCACATAACTGACTTGGAAATGTCATTTTATCTAGGCAAAAAAAAAAGGATGTTTCATAACTTAACTCATTCTGTCCTACCCTATGTCCTACCCCATTTTCACACCTGCAGCTTCAGTCTTAGAATTTGTATTATTTCCTACTTAAAAATACATAGATAAACATGAATCTGCTGCTGCCCCAAGTCCATCTTTTTCACAACTGTCAGGTCCAAATGTTTTTCTTACTGGGTATTATGCTCTTAAGTATTCCATGTGCCAAATATATTCCATAAACACCAAGGACCAGGGTTTTAAAACCTGTCTGAAAAAGGAGGGAGAGTGAAAAAAAGAGTCCACCTGTGCACCCAAAAGGACAATTGAGCTCTTTTGAGAGTTTAACCCCAGCTGTACATGCTATGCTTCTGACAATAGCTGTTTGTTATATAATTTAAAATATTATAGTATCATAGAATCTTATTATTTGGTTGTGATATACCATATGAATGTAAATTTCTCTGAAGTAGCTCTGTTTCAAAACTAGAAAGACTTAAGCAAGTGATATTTTTTCCAAAAAGGTAATAAAATCCATCCCAGTGTCACTGTAAAACATGGCAGTGTAATATGAGAGCAGGCAGACAATTTGGGGATGTAATTCCTACAGGCCAAGCTGCTGGAATGGTCACTGGGAGAAAAGGATCTTGTCCCCAGTTTGCTGTCTGATTGTAAAAGTCATCTTGATGCAGTGAATGAATATCTCATTATGTGAAAAATATCTCTGAGATAAATGTTGAAAACCAGAAATTAGTACTAAAACCTTTCATTTCCTTTTTTTTTTTTTATGGTTCTGTTGAGTTCCATGTTGAAAGAACACGAGGTGATGTAACAAGCAGAGTGAATGGGATTTCGCATTGCTTTAAAACAAGGATGACTTGCCTTAATGTCTCGATACTGCTGTATCTGTAAGGAACACTTCCAGAGCCCCACTTGAGAGCTGCTTTAATTTCAAGTTAATTCACATTGATGTCTATTTCCTCTTAGTCACCACTTCCAAAAGGAATGGTAGTGACTGAATACTGAAAAAGAAATACCACTGCTGATGATTTGCATTATGAAAAATGCCAATATCAGATCTATTTTGGTGTCCTTGAAAATGTGAGCTTTGAAAAAAGGACAGGTGGAGTTCAGAGTGGCTGGGCACAGCGGGGGTCTACTTGAGGGTCCCTCATCACAAAACTTTCTAAACACTTGGGTTTTGGAAAGAAAGCCAGGAACTGCTCCCTCCATGCCTTATGAAGGCTAAGCTAGAGCAGAGGCTGGGCAGAGCTACAGAATAAAGCAGGGATTCATTCCAAGGATCTCCTCCATGGATGCACCTTGGGCAGCACCAGAGCCCAGCCAGGGCTGCACCCAAGATGAACCCAAATGGTCCCAAAATGCACGAGCGCTGCCGGGGTCTCTCCCTGGGCTCAGCTCTGCTCCATGTGCACATTGCAGTTCAGTGTCCAGTTCCAGCTGCAGCCCCTGCAGTCCCATCCTGCTTGTTTTTCTCTCTGCAGCCCATGGGGTTTGTGCTCTTGGGCTGAGATTGGGATCATTTGTCCTTGGTGCCCAGCTGGAGCAGGAATTGTTTTGTCTCCCTGCTCTGTGCACAGAGCTCACCATGCCCTAACATGAAGTTCAGAACTGCAATTAAAGCAGCACAGAATGTGAAAAATAGAAAAGCTGAACCCTGAGGCATTACCCTGTGATGTGGCTGGAGCTATGGGGGTTTGCTCCATGCTGTTCCCGTACCTTTTGTTTCCCAATCTTCATTATTTAAGAGAAAGCTTCAGCAGGACTGGAGGGTGTGTCTGTGTCATGGACTCAAGATGAAACTCATGGGTTGGATCTTTTACACCCAGTGATTGCTCTGGAAATTGGGCTGTTTCACTCATCTCCTCCTCACTGGTGCTGCCCATGGCCAGAGAAAAGGTCTAGAGAAATGCAGAAGTGGGTCACAAATGAGCTGAAAGGATGGAATCTTAATAGGGCAAGGGCTGACAAAATAAAATGAAACTTGCAAGAATTGTTGTCTTAGGTTTAGCAAGTGCAACAATACTTATATCACACTAAGATGTACAAGTCAACAACTTTTGAGTTTATTTTATTCCTTATCACCCTTGGCATTGTTAGTGAACTTATTCTACATATAGAATAAGTTAAGCATAGGGCAACAAATTCTTTCTCCTTGGATTCATTGAAACCTTTTCTTATGACTATTAAGAAGTTTAAGAATTCTCACAGAGTGGTTTGTAGGTACTCAGTTGGTGGTGATTGGGAGTGGGGCTGATCCCTAATTGGTCCCTAATGGGCTGCAGCTGTGCAGCACAGGTGAATGCTATTGAAGGTGAGGAGCCATGGAGTGCCCAGGGGTGCTGCCCAACCCCGCAGGGAGCAGAGGGCACACAGGGGCACTGCACCAACAGCAGGGCACTAAAGGGGGCTGAAGGACAAAGATAAGCAGATGCCTGCAATCTCCTGAAATGACATGATCTTACTTATGGACTGACACTTGAAGCCTTCTGAAGAGGTGAGTTGTTATTTTTATTGGGTTGAAGCCTTCTTGTATGGTGACACTCCAGCTGCTGTGGCTGTCTCAACTGTGACATGTGCTGGGACTGTGGTTGACTATATTGTGCAGTGGAAAGAGGTGGGAAGGTGATTTACTGCCCATCCATGAGAGTGCCATTTGATTAGGAGCTAACACTTCACAAGAGAAATTGAATGGAGTGATGGCAAGCAATGCAGGGGTTAATCTGGGGAGGTGCCCTGAATAAGAAGAAAGGAGTTTATGGTATGGAGTTTAAGCAGCTAAAATTTAGAACACTACCTTTGTAGACTCAACAATTTGCTAAATTTAAAATACAGTTTAAGCTCATATTCATTCTATGACTCCATCAAAACCTGAGAAGATCAGTAAGGCAGGAAAATATCTTACAGGAGGTCAGTCGTCTTTCATGGAATTTGGGACATTAAATGGTTCTGTAGATTTCAATCTTTTAAAATTTGTTACAGAAGTCATCCTGTCTCAGGGGATCAGTTGCTAACACAGGAGGGTTAAGTGAAGGAATAAGGTCTGCAGAGGAAGCTGTTTGCAATAATTTTGGAATGTAGTAAACAAAAGTCTATCCCTTTCCTCCATCATCCTGTCCTTCCTCTCTCTCATCAAACCCCTTTAAGCTCACATGACAGCTGCAAAAATGTGGTTTCAATATTTATTTTGAATAGAGAAATGCAAGTATTTTAGAGTCAACTTTTGGTATTACTGCTCAGATATGCAAAAAGCATCACAGTGTTTTAAGGATGGCACTTCAGGTAAAAATCTTGAGTCAAATCTTGCAGGATGCTGAGGAGGTTGTGAGCAAATTCTTTCCTTCCTTCCCAGCCCCACACCACTTGTGTCTGTGCAGTGCCATATGCACTGTGGATGTGAGACTCCATGAGCCACTGTCACATCAACAACAAAGAGAACAGACTCTAATTAATTTTCTCCTGGCTTTCACACTGATAACAAGATGTAGTTACAACTTTGTCACTATTGTACTCTCTGTAACACTTTCTTCGAGAACTCCCTGAGAGAATTTCCCCCCAGAAAAAACAGTGTATTGTTCCTGCCCTCTGTGCATCAGCTGTCAGATTCAAGGATGCCTGCCAACGCCACTCAGCCTTTTGTAGTCTGAAATTCATTTCCAAACAATGCTTTCCAATTCCCAGCTAATCTGTTGTATGTTATTCAAACCTCTAATGTATGTAATTTCTCAAGGATCAACACAGTCAAGCACACAGAAGCCTTGAGCTGGCACGTCAAACAAAATGTTCTCTCTTGGAAATGAGCACAGTTTCACAGTGATTGAATAATTGGTGTTTTGAGCGTTTGCTTCTGAGGGTTTGCAATGTATTCCAAAGTCTCATTTTATAAATGCATCCTGATTGTGACTATACAACAGCTGTTTTGTGTAAATTAACAGCATGTGCAAAAGCCTAGCCCTGATTCAAGTCAGCTGCATGAATCTCTTGTGCTACTTCAGTTTGAGAATTTCATTCCATCAGTTCCAATAACAAATCAAGTTTTAAACTTGCAGTGAGGTCAGTGGCTGTGGAGGGGCTCTTGACATTTTCTCCTCTGCTAAATCTGGACCGAGGTCACACAGATATGACGTGGTCTGCCAACTTCTTGCAACCTCAGTGAAGTCCTGCAGTCTTTCAAGAACCTCTCCAACTAAAGCTCTCATGACAGAGGTGGCTGTGGAGCCAGCAGCCTCCCTCTCTTACACTAGCTGGTGAGTCAAAACATGATCAGATATAATCTGTGTTACTCATTACTTGGTCTTGGAGCTTAAATTCCCAATTCCTGATTTGTCACCTGGACATTTTGTTTTGGGAAGCTCAGCTTTCCCAGGCTGGCCACCCAGCCTTCCTTTTCACTAAAATTCAGGCTACATCTCTCTTTGTCTTTTGGGGAATGGCAAGCCTGAAAGAAGCAGGGAGATACAAAACTCCTTAAATTTACTTTAATATCAGTATTTTATCCTCTCAAGATTGCAGCCACTAACCTGCAAAAGCAAAATTCCCGCATCAACCTGAGCTGCTACATGTAGAGCCCAAGTCTGTCTCATTTTGGGCAGTGGGGCTTCTCAAATGGTGGAGGAAAGCAGGATTTGGTGTTCAGTCTGTGAGCAGAACAATTGAATTGTCCACCTTGGGCTAGTCTGATGAAAATTCATGAATTGGATATAGAAGCTCCTCTCAAGGAGCTCTTTTCATTTGTCTCATTAAGGTAATAAACATCATGTTAATACATATACTGAAAAATGTGGGTGTGTCAAAAACAAAGCTTTCCCCATCAGTAAAAAGACAAATTCCAAGGGAAACAAGTGCAATGACTTGTGCAGTGATAACACTGCTCCCAGAACAGCTGAAAGAAACTTTGCAGGCCTTTCTTCAGCAGCAGTGTGGCACTTCTACAAGTACTTGCTAAGCATTACAATATATTCCATCAAGCTCCAAGGCTTTGGAACTTGCACAGCACATTAAAGTTGATAATGTTGGGTGTTTCATTTCATCAAGAGAGAGAACTGAGCAGCAGCTGGAAAAGGGGAGGCACTGAGGTGACCTCATTTTGGTCTCTCAGTACCCAAAGGGGGCCTCCAAAACACTTGGAGAGGAACCCTTTCCTCTCAGGGAATCAAGAGGGAATGCGTTTTAAAGGACAAAGGGTAGCTTTTGAGCAGGTATTGGGAGGAAATTCTTTGTTGTGAGGAGGTGGGGCCCTGGCCCAGGCTGCCCAGAGGAGCTGTGGCTGCCCCATCCCTCAATGTCCAAGGCCAGCTTGGACACTCCCTGCAAGGAGGGCTGTGAGACAGTCCCCAGTTCTCTGATTTATCCCCAGGGTGATGGCACATGGGCCACAACTCAAATTCTTGTGGTCTTAATGGCCTCTCCTTTGATTATTTGTTATAGCTGGAGAAGGCAGACACAGAGGAGCTCCCTCAGCCAGTTCTGAACACCCTATGGCTGTACCCCAATGGAACACAGTCTCTTGAACATGAAAGCCATTGTTTAATTAAGAAGTTAGAGTACTGCATTATTTGAGGATCATTTAGCAGCATCTTCAAATCCTTATTTGATTTAGCTTGATTTCACTAATGTACATTTTGTTGCTTGTTGATATCTTTCTCTTTGAATCTGCTTAGAAATCCATTTAGTCAGGGTAATTGCTCCTTCACAAGGCACTTCTCTGTAACGTTCAGCACAATGATCTCATGTCAGAGGATGATGTTAAAATTATGTAGCTATCATGATAAAGTCTTGTTTAAAAAAACAAAAAAGGAGAATGAAAATATATTTGTCCCTGTTTATGGTTTTCCTCCATTACTGGTACTGAAACTATGTGAATAAAAGTTGTAAGTAACATACTAAAGGGAGCTCAGACTTATCAATAATTTCAGAAATTACAAACATAATCTTGTTTAGTTGCACATATTGCTGTAGTTGGAATTCAGTTATCAGATTGCAAGAAGAAAAAGAAAAAAAGGAAGCATCAATATTGCTGCTAAAGTCTTAGTCATATTATTTCTGAGTTAACAATATTGCTGATGTACCTGAATATAAAATAATCCCTCTGCAGCGAACAGAAGGAATTCGAAGGTGCTACTTCAGACTTTTTGTATTGTCAAAACCCAAAAATAATAGTAATTGGATGGGTGTTTCACAGGTTCTCACTTGCTGAAAAGGAAGCCTGGCTTTACAGACTCCTGTGGCAGTGGCCAGCAGAGGCAGTGCCATGTCCTGCAGGATGATTTCATGAAAGGGCAGCTCTGATGTTTTAATCAGCCCCCTAAAGTCTCATTTGACTGGGAGCCACAGGTCTTGGATAAAGATGTCTGGAAAAGGGGCACAGTCGGTTTTATATTATTTGTTTTGAGTGGCATTTGATTCATCCTGTGTTTCTGCCCACATATGTAGAAGTTTACACTGTAGAGGGCAGGGAATTAAAGTAAATAATCTTGCAAAGCATGTGAATAAATTAAATTACTCACATGCTTTGCAAGATTTTTTTGATTGGTAGTTTATTTAAATTCCATTTTAACAAAACTTTTTCATCCCAACTTTAAAAAAAAAAATCACTTATTTGAGCTCATCTGTGGAACCAGGGATGAGACAGGAAGAGCTCACTCTGAGGAGAAGCATTATTTTAAAGGGATCTGGTTACTCTTAGATTAGCATACCAATTTGTGATATCATTTGCTGCGTGACTGCACTTTGGGGATGTTTGTGACTTCTTTGCAGTAAAGGAGACAATGCAAAATGTGACAGGAAACCCCCAGGGGCGACAGGGAGGATGAAGAGCAGGGGTGTGTTACTCTGCAGAAATACACTCTGCAAACCTCGTGTCTCACTGCTGCATCTGTGCCACCACACCTTGGTTTCTGAATGCCTGTTAGCTGTCCCTGTGCAGCAATAAGGAGATTTTGGGCTGGCCTCAGACATCTGACAGGCTGAATGCCCAGGCAGAGCTCAGAAGGGAAATCATGGCTCATCCCACAGCTGAGCACCTAGAAAATTCCTTGCTGCTGCACTCGTGACCTGGATCAGCTCTGGTACACAAAGGGAAAATAAAACCAGCATTCATGGTTCCTAAAAATGTTATATTGTATAGTACTGGCACATGCTTTTGGCCTGTGCCTGTGACAGTGTAACGGGGTGTGGGGAGGATGGATTTTTCCTCCATTTCTTCTTTTTGAATTTGTTTTTCTACTTTGGTTTGGGGTTTTTGCTATGGCATTGCTAGTGCCTCGTTCTGGGGCAGCCAGCTCCCCATAAATAAGAGAGGTTGGTCAATACAGCCATCACCTGGTGCTCACAACCCTAACAAAGTGTTTCCCATTAGTGCTCCTAGCTAGGAGAAGCCGTGGTGGAGATGGTGTGGTTCAGAGCCCATCTGGGTTTCTTTGGGCGTTATCAGCTCAGTTTCAGGACATTTTCCAGCACGGAGCAAGGCAGATGTGGATGCCTGTGGCCAAGGACCTGCCTGGAGCAGACAAAGTGCTACATGGTATTTTCATGGGAAGATTGATGCTGCCGGTTCTGAGAGGCTGCTGACTCACCCATGGCACCTAATGGATGCACTTCCCTGAATTAATTCCTGCTTCCAGTTCCATAAATATGGCTAAAGTAAGTGATACCTCTTAGGAAACATCCTGTCTTCCTTTTAATGTACTTATTCCAATGGTTAATTACTCTTACTGTTAAACATTTGCATCTCATTTCTAGCTGAAAGTCGTCTAGTGTCAGATTCCAGTTATAGTTTATTATCTTTGTGTTGTTTTTTCAGCAAGCTGTTTTTACTTTGGAGGTTTTGAAATCAAACATAGTGTGGCTTTTTTTCCCTTCAGTAAGATTTTAGTGATAACGTCACCAATCTTTTCACTCGAGCACTGTTTTTTCCCATTCAGAATTCTTCTTTTTACAATAAAGAAGCATTCTGGAATTGTTAAAGCATTTTAAAATATTTTATTTTTTAAAAGAGTGGTAATGATTTGGCTTTGATAATCCAAAAGTATAAGAGACATAAGGATCATAAGGGTGTATTAGTATGTTTTATTAGACCAGCTGATCCAGACTGGGGAGGAAGGGTGTGGAGATATGGAAAAAAAACTGACACATAAGCCTTTCCTGAGATGCCAAGAGGTTTTTGTGACCAACTGTTAAGTAGTCAGTTTAATAAGAAATTAAATTCTTACATGTCTTCCTTTTTTTTTTTTTTTGCAATATTTCACAAAACAGGGGTAGAAAAATCTATATAAAGAATATTTAAGTAACTTGTAGCAAAAAGAAAGTTCCTTTGATAAAAATAAATTAATATACAAGATGTTATATTTTCTGTGAGGCTGAAAGTGTTGAGCTAGAGAAAATTCTCTTGTCTGTCATCACCTCGAGGCTCATTAAGGGGAAATAAATACCACTAAATGCATTCACTAATAAAGTGTTATAAAAAGGTGCCTAAAAATTCAGTGGTGGGAGAAGAAAATTGGTAGCCAATCATTACAGTGTTTTTTACCCCTTTGGAAAAGTGCTTTTGCCCCCTCCCCTGTTTCCACCTCTGACAGTGTCAGAGGAGGCAGCAAATTGGGCTGGGTGATCAAAAATATAATTACTTTTAAAAAACACCACAAAACCAAGAACTGAGCTGGTTTTGTTTGAAATGAGGCAAGGAGGTGTTGAGGTTTTCTCGTTCACAACATTTACTAGGTATTTGACATTTGAGCTGCTGTAACTGGGAGGAGATGACTCCATCCTGAGGGGAAGGATGTTATTTCTGCAGCTAATTGGCTGCTGAGACTCTAATTCATAAATCCCCGTGCCTGCTCTCATTTACTGTGACTCAAGAGCCCAACCATTTATAGCTGCAGTGAGGACAGGAATACTTATATTTCCTGCTTTCTTTGAAGTTCATTCTTAAAAATCACTGAGACGTAAAATTCCTTTTCAACAGGCTTTTTTTAAACCCAAGAACCATTTAAGATGTGTATCATATCAAACCTTCCCTAAGAAATCTGCCACAATGACTGAGAACAACTTCAATTAAATCCTCTTATTGAGTGAAGAAGTAATTTACATTCAAATTTCGCCAGATGAGGTTAATGTAATTATGCCAGGGATGTTCCAAAAACTGGCTGCTCCCCATGGCCTTATCATGACTTGCAAATCAGAGAAGGAAGCACTGTTGGTTTCCTTTTCTCCCTTGTGTGTTGCATACAGAAATCTACGTTTCCAGAGGAAGCTACACCTCCTGAATGTTTTTTTCTTTTTCCTTGAAATGTCTTTGGTGGTAATAGCCACCCTTCATTCTTATTTTTTCAATTTTATTTTTTTTAAGTTTGACCCTATTGTTAATGTTTTTTCTTAAGGCTTGGAAAAGTTTATAAGTAAAAAAATAAAAAAAACCACCTAAATGATGAGAACTGCAGTGTAGATTAAAAAATAAGCAGATAATTACAAAACAATAGATGATTACATCATTTATGCAGTGAAATCTTTATGTCAGAGCACATACCTTCTAGATAAAAAACCCTATAATTTAATTAGGATTGTTCTCTCCACATCTCATACAGTAACTTGGCATTTCAAACTTATACAAACATTTTCTTAAGCATACATATAAGAACCCAAATGACATCTAAAAAACAAAAACTATTGGCTTATGATTATTGAAGAAGCCTCTGTCTAGTGGGAAAAAAAAAGATAGATATGAGTTATTCCTAGTTTTGATGTCTAAGTGGAAAAACTGTTGTACACTTTGGTGGTTGGAGCATATTTAAGCTTGGTCCATTTTAAAAATTCTCTTTAAAATTCTACACAATGCAGTCTTTAAAAAGTTTTGGGACATCTGTGCACTGACAGTGCTCATACAATTTTGTGTAAGATAGGAGAATGTACAGCTGGCCAAATGCTTTCATTCCTTCTTCTGACAATGGTCACTGGCATTTTTAATATTGCATATTGCATGTGTGAAAGTGGAAGAGAGAAAAAATGTAAGAGTGTCTTGAATTCTTCAGGTATCAATGGTGAAATAAGTATTATTTTTATATTTGCATGCTATATTCAGCAATTTACTTCCAATCCATGGGTTACTGGCTATATATTTTCTTCATAAGGAAGAATCTAGGCTGAAAAGGAGCTCTTTGAGGTACTGATTTCCTCCTTGATTTCCCTGATGCACCGCAGCAGGAATTTCCTTAGTGATATTTTATTCATTTTCCCCCTTCTAATTGTCTTTGATTTTTCTTTCTCTATCCTTCTTTCCATGCTCTGCCGCAGAAAATGACTTTGTGGTGAGCAGAGGGGAATTCCTTCAACATATTTCAGGGAGCATGTAATTCAGCCTGGGATTTTGCTGCAAATGCTAGAGATGAAAAGTGCTAACTAACAAAATCTGCTTGAGGGGAAAATGCTTTCTCACTTTGGTACTGAAATATTCATAGCATGAGACTTCCCCCTATGCTATGACAATTGCATGCGGATTTCAGATGGAACTTTTGTTTTCTTTGCAAGTTTTGTCTTGGCAGGGGACGCTGGCACTATTCCTTCTGCCAGGATTTTTCATCTCAGCCCTGGATGTGACAGAGGTCACCCAGCCACGTGGGATTTTGGGGTTTGTGGCTCGGGGTGATGCGCAAACTCCTTCCTGCCACAGGTCTCCTTTTCTAGGAGCGCGCTGCTGTGCTTGAACCAACAGCAGCACAAAGAGATCTAACCAAAAACACATCTCAGCTTTTTGCACCATTGCACCACAACAGAAAGCTGAAACAGGATTTTAAGTTGTGCGTTTGGGATCATTTTTTGTAAAGCCTGAATTATTCTGTCATGTGCATTAATCATTTTAATATGGGTGTCCTACGCAGCACATCTTCAGGGGTTGCAGGTAAGACTTCTGCACTGGAATTCCTACCTTAATCAAATTCAGGATACTGGAACAGGAAACGGGAAAGGTACAAGGTTGGAATGCAAATTAGCATATTAGCAAAAAGATATAAATTACATTCTCAATAATAAAAAAATAAAAACAACCAAACCCAGAAAAAAGTTCTGTTATTTAAAAAATAACAGAACACATAAAAATACTTCTGTTTATATAGTAATATATTTTATTCTATTCTAAGTATAAGCACAGGAAATTATTTATTTGTTTTGTGTAGTATTAGCTTAAGAGGTTTGTTGTTGCACAGTATTCAATGTGTGACACACTTATTACAGGCAAGCAACAAATGTCCAGAATTTCTAAGCTATCCCTAAGGGGCGACATGAATATATTCATTAGCAAGCATCAAACACCAAATAAATATATTCATCATCAAAAACAATTTTTTCCATTTACTAACTACATTTTTTATATTTTTGTTTTTATGTGTGCCGTGAAGATGAACACAGAAAATGTTTTCCATTCCTAGGTGGTGTAATAGGAATGTTTCTGTGTTTCTGAGTGAAAATTTATACTACATGGATAATCCCAGGCTCTGATCAAAAAGGGGATGTATAAAACTGAATGTTTGGTCTGATCCATGGTTCATTGGATTCCACCTGAGAATGAAAACAAAATGCCCCTCACTGGGCTTTGAGACTCCTCCTGCCTCACCTCAAGGAAGTACATATTGTAATTTTTTGTGCCTTAATTTATGTGAGTGAAGTTCCTCCTCTGCTGAGACAGTGGCACAGCCCCTGTGCTTTCAGCTGGATGTAATCCCACGTCCAGAAGTGCCCTGTGACTGATGGTGTGTGTCACACACAGCTCCAGGAAATCTCATTTATATACATTTGTGCAGGGCCCTGCACAGTAAAACTTGGTGTGGTCAAAGTGAGCTAATGAGCTGGTAACGTAATATAAATAATAAATTATTCCTGCTAAACAGCTTTGTGTAGAGGGTTGTGATTTTGTGGAAAGGAGATTTATACGGCATGAAAAAATAGTATTTAATGGCTTCCCTTTTAGTTATTCTTTAGCTTACTTGCAGATCAAATCCACAGGTCAACACAGAACATCACTAATTATCTTGGTTGCTCAAGGACCTCACAAAAGCTAGGAATAAATTATTATGATTTGGATATTATTAATTTAACTGACAAAGAAAATTGGCTTGAATATTCAAAATTATTTTACCCTGAAAATGCAGCTCTTGCCTTTGGTTGTGTTTGTCTCCTACTGCTGTAGATCCATCTTTCCTAGAAGAGGCAGGGGAAATAAACTGCCTTGAGAAATCATAATGACCTCATAAAAGGAAGGGGTGAAATGCCTTAATCTTACCTCCCAACTTCTGCTCCACCAGTGGAGGAGAACCCCAACATGGGGTTCATGCTGATAACTGGAGGAAACGTTTTTATTTCTATTGCTCCAGAGCAGCAGGAAAGAGGCCCCCTCTCCTCAGCTGTGCTCTTTGAATCAAACTGCCAAAGTCCAGAGCAAATGGTAGAAATCATCAAAAGTGTAGTTATAAACCCCAAGAACCAAACCAAAGAGCCTCTAGCTGCTGCTTTATCCAACCCAATGAGTCCGTATTTAAGGGGGAAAGTCCAATTCTATTCTAGATAATTGGACTTTTTTTTCCCTTTCAGTTTAAATACATAGTGGTAAGTGAAATGGAGGGGAGGATGACAAGGAAAGAGCCCCACACTGCAATGTAGGTAACATCATAATTTGGAATTGGAGCAGAGAAAATAGAAGGAGGCATTGCAGGAAATGTCTTTGTGCTGATCAGTGATAAAGTGAAATATCATCTGGGTACATGTTCTTTGATTTATTGGGAAATTAATTCACCTGCAGGAATTTACCCCTAAAATGTTTATTTTTATTATCTAGCTGGGACACTTGTGTAAGCTTGCAGAAACAGAGGCTGGCTCAGAGATTGTCTGTGCCTTGTAAAAAAATTAAATGCTTGTTACTGTTTATTGCTTTTGACTAATATAGGGAAAATTATCCTCTGAGCAGGCTTGGCTCCTAATGCTGTGATTAAATAGAGGTGGAGATAAACTTTGTGACTGCCTTGCTGCTGGAACTACCTACGTGCTCTGAGTGTCTTTGTCACAGCCACACACAGGATAGAAACTTCTCTTGGCACAAGAATTTCACTTGGTGGGAAGAATCTTGGAATTTTAATTTTTTTTTAGACACAAGAGGCTGCATATGCCAAACCCACACAATAATGGTGAGCCTGGTGAGTACTATTTTAAAAATCCTGGTTTGAGAGAGCTCTTGCCTTCACACTTGTTTTTGCCTTGGGATTTGCACACATTTTTCTGAAAAGACGTAAAACCTCTCCTAGGTATTAAAAGGTTCATGCATACTTGGATATTTGGCCCTACAGGTAACATAAGTCAACATTATTGATTTTATAAGTTAACATTATTTTATTTTTATATTATTTTAAATATAATTATAAATGTTATATTTTTATTATTATAACTACAAATTACATTATAATTATAAATTATAAATTAAATTATCTAAGATTGTTAATTTTATCGTTGTTGTTATATATTTTATTGTTATTATTATATTTTTTGGTAACGTCCATGCTTCAGTGGTACTACCCAAACACATTGCAGTACCCTCAAATTTAGTGCCTTTCTCCTCTGCAGACAGAAAATCTGACACTGACATTTGCAAAAGGATGCTGAGGCCTCAGAAGCATGACTTGGAAATTAGATGAGGACATCAGGAGCTGGGGGCAGAGCTGCAGACACTTGGAAAGAAAAGTTCCTAGCAGGATGTTAATGTCCTTCCTCCAGGTATGCTGTTGTTTTATCAAGCACACCTCTTAGCTATTTGCAGCCTCCTCTGTCACCTGTGGCAGCTTTAACCTGTATGCAATGATCCTGTGCTGAGATCAAGCTGCCTGCTAATGTGGCTAAAAACCTGACCTGCATGGCTCCCAGCCCATTTCCTTACCTTGAAAGGTCTGTCAGTTAAAACAGTTTGCCAGAATGATAGCATTTTGCTCCTGAAAAGTAATATTGCAAGCATGTGGAGAGCCATTATTGTCTGACTCGTGGCATCCTTCATCTCTCATTCCCCTCAGAACTCAGTTTTCCACCTGCACTTTCTCCCAGTGACTGTCTGGGAATATCACAATTCCATGAGCAGCAGGTTGCTGCTTCCCCCCAGTCCAGAGCAACTTCCAGACTGCTCTAACCAGACAATAATGAAGAATAAATGCCTAATGCCCCAATGTGGTAAATCAGATTAAACAATTGAGCATATCCAAAGAAATTAAATGTAGCCCAATAATGCTTAATGGCTTGGAAAGTTATAGAAGGGGGAAACTTCAGAACCTGGAGTAAGTTACTGACATACTCATTCAGAAATGAATGACTGCATTATTAACCTGCTGAACTTAAGAGAAGACTTTGAGAAATGAGAATGTCAGAATGAGACTGACAGGGTGTCATCTACCCCTCTGTTTTAGTGTGTGTTCTCTGGGTTGGCACTGGTCACCTCCAGCTGCTCATCCCAGTTCCACACTCAGTGCTCACACCCAAACCACTCATGGGGAAAAGGAAACCAGGGCACAGGACACCGACAGAGGTTCACCACCAATTTTTGGCTCAGCTTTGTACTCAAGCCTCATAAATGGAGAATGAATCCCAAAACCCTGCTCTTGACTCAGGTCAGCCCTTGGCACCCTTGGCTTTGGTGGCAAGGAGAAGGGTGGGCCCTGCCCGAGTGTTCCTGCCTGGGTGCTGGGAGTGATGCCTTGGGGAGGCTGAGCTAGAGCAGAGGCTGGGCAAAGCTACAGAATAAAGCAGGGATTGATTCCAAGGATCTCCTCCATGGATGCACCTTGGGCAGCACCAGAGCCCAGCCAGGGCTGCACCCAAGATGAACCCAAATGGTCCCAAAATGCACGAGCGCTGCCGGGGTCTCTCCCTGGGATCAGCTCTGCTCCATGTGCACATTGCAGTTCAGTGTCCAGTTCCAGCTGCAGCCCCTGCAGTCCCATCCTGCTTGTTTTTCTCTCTGCAGCCCACGGGGTTTGTGCTCTTGGGCTGAGATTGGGATCATTTGTCCTTGGTGCCCAGCTGGAGCAGGAATTGTTTTGTCTCCCTGCTCTGTGCACAGAGCTCACCATGCCCTCATGTGAAGCCCAGACCCACACACTAAAGCAGCACAGAATCTGGAAAATAGAAAAGCTGAACCCTGAGGAATCAGGCAGAGGCTGACTGTGTTCTGCTCCAAGATCATTAAACCTCGCTAGGCTTGGGCTCACAAGAAGACTTTTGGAGCTGACAAGTGCTCCTCATCTCCCTTCTTCCCATGCTTACTGGAGCCTTTTGGATGGTGCATGCATGTCTATCACCCCCTCAGCTCCCAAGGGGTTATTCAGTCCTAACTGCCTGACATTTATTTGGCTTTAGTTCTTTGAATGAGCACTCCCATTCCTTCACTCCTCATGGGTCTGTGCTGTGATTTCCAGCAGCTGACACAGCCACGTGGTCCACTTCTGCTCAGAAATGCCAAGTACTGGAAATTTCAGAGCCGCCTTTTTCTTTGGGGGAAAAAAAAAAGGAAATGCAGCCTACATTTGTGGGTATAAATATTTTCATTTAGTTTTACAGTTGATGGTAATGTCCCTGATGATTTGAAGGTTAAATCCTATTAGCCCAATCTCTTTTTTTGTCCATTTGACTGTGATGGGAACAGATAGGAGATGTGAGAAGAACTTTAATAAATGCATTTCAGTGCTAAAAATGTTGCATTAGCAATTTTACCTGCCACTAGATATCCTAGACCTCTCTCATCAGTACATCTGGCTCTGCTTCTTTTGTGCAGATTTAATAGCTACCACTAATGAAATGAAGACCATGGTCATTATATTTATTTTTTTTTAATAAATAAACCATAAATACTTATGGACCTAGGTTTCATTAAGTACAGTTTCCTCCTTTTGTAAAAAATTTTCTTGATCTCTTGGTCGAGGTGAGAAGTTAGAAAACTGTAGTCACAGTACTTTGCTATCCCAATATACCCAATAGTTGAGGGGTATTTATGGCTAATTATATAAACAGTGACAAGGATCAAATAATTTGCACTGTGGGCTTTCACACGCTCCAGGGAAATTGCTAGGATCATTTAAAAATATGGGAAATCCCGGCAAGTAATCTGCTACCTTCACAAATATTTCTCTTTGCATCTAATTCCATGCAGATGTGCAATAGATGGAGGAAAATGTGCTGAAATTTGAATTTCTACTTAAACGCAAGTTTATTTTTTTTTATTTTTTAATATTCTGCCACCTATTGGTAACTGTAGGTGCTTGAGCTAATGTACATGGCACAGTGATATACACACAAGAGCCAGCATAATCCATGTCCCTGTCCCTCTTAATTAACACCACCATTTACTCTTCTTCCCATGCAATTTACTCGGCAAAACTTCCTATGGATCAAATTATGTCAGGGGAAATTATTCAAGCATTAAAACAATTCCACTGTTTTCTGGTTGGCCTGAAAACAAATCACATTTTCAGATTCTAGACTGTCCTTCAACCTAGAAATATATCTTAAATACCAGGGCCTGTCTTTCCCCGTATAATATGAATACTTCCTGTAAATCTTGTATGGTAAAAACATTTAGGAGACCAGCAGCCCTTCTGTCTATATGTACCTCGAGACATTAATTTACTTTGTTTATGATGAACATTGAATAGAATTGGATATCCATTATGTCTGGAACATCTTTTAAGAGCTCCCTAATCCTTTGGAAATCATATAGATTCATATCAGTCTTGATGAGCTCTTCATTTTCAGAAGCAGAGAAATTTTTACTGCACTTGGATGAGCTTAGTATTTGCTTCTGGTTTTTGAAGATAAATGAGAAAACCTCAGAGATTTTGATTTTTCTATAATATACCCCATCACTTTATTGTTTATTCAGAAATCCACTCAGTCAAGCCATGCACAATGTTATCTTTGTCTCATTTGTAAGTCCAAATGTGTAATTTAAATGTTAGCATCATTTTAAAGATTTCCTCACTGTGGAGGGGGGAGAGCTCAATGGCTGGGACTGGTCCATTCCTCAGAGTTTGTTATCAGGTGTTAATCCCCCTTTAAAGGTTTTTATCTGTGGCTGCGAAACTTGGATGTCTAAGGCAGCAGGTGTGGAAGTGTTTGAACTACACAGTGTATATTGGATTCTGAGAATCTTCAGAAAACAGGAGGGGAGGAACCAGTGTCAGAGTATTGGGGCAGGCAAAAATAGGTCAATCTTTTTATTTTTGGGTGTGAGCCAGGAATTCCAGTCTAAAAATAAGCTGCAAACATCAGAAAGAAAGCCACAAAGGATGGGAAAGATGAACAAAAATCAGGGAAGATGGGTGAGTAAAGCAGAGTTATCAGCACAAATGTTTAGCCACTAATTGGCCCTCAAATGTATTTGGGCAGATAAAACAAAATAAAACCAAAAAAAAAACCCCCAAAAAACAAGGAAAAAAAAAATTTTTTGCGGTTAAATAACAAAAGTACTTTGGGCAGACTGTGAAGCCAAATTCTGAGTGATGTAAGAGCAGATTTAGAAAGTTGGAGGTCCAAGTGTGAAAACAAACAAGGAGCTCTTCGGAAGAGGAAAGTAAAGATTGTATTGTGACAAGTAGGCTACCAGCAAATAAAGGTGAGAGGTAATTAAAGAATATTGTTGAGGACCTCACAGATGTGCTTCTGTCAGTCTCCTCTGGGGAGGCTCTGGAGAGGCACCAATTTTCCTCAGGCAACAAAGATGACACGTTCCGGGGCTGAGGTGCTGCTTTAATGCATTTTGAAAAAGAGTAATCAGCTGTGGATAACAAAACACCAGAGTTAGTCAGGGAAATACCTGAGGACTTGGGCTCCAGAGAAGCCTGGGTGTAAAGCCTCAAAACATTAAGGTACCAAAATGTCCTGGATGCATATTGTACGTATGTTGTACTACATCTATCCACGTGTAGTAGATACAATTGGTACAATATATATAATTACAGGGAAATTCAAGCTGTGTTTTTCAGTGTCCTGTAAAAGGAATGATGATCCCAATGAAGTACAAGTTGCTGTTTGTTACCTCTAGGCAAACCTGTAAAACCAATCATATGGATGTTCAAAAGGTTTAGCAGGGAACATGAGCTGAAAGGAAAACCAGCCTCTTCCTGAAGGGAACATGTGCCTCCTTAATATCTTGATTTTTTGTATTCACAAATGACTGTTAAGGGAGTAGAGAAAGCACGAAATGAGGGGTAAAGTGCTGTTGAGTTGAAAAAGGCTAGTGGCCAAAAATTAGAACCTGCTGTAAATCTAAACCTAAGTCTAAACCTGGCAAGCTGTGCCCAAAAGGGATGAGGAAAACAGGCAATATAAATCATGTGGGGGGAAAGTATAAATATATGATTTTATTTTAGAAATCAGTCAGTCCCTTTTTTTTTTTTTTTTGAAAGTGCCATTTTTATTTCTTGTCACCACACCAAATGTGAAAAAAGAGACAGCTGAAGTAGAAGTGATTAAGATATGAAAGAGGAAAATGATGGACTTTGAGACAAAACCACATTAATCTAGAACTGACATAGATGCATCTTTCAGTACCTTAGAGTGCATTTAGAATGGCAGCTGGGCTGTCTTGGTGGTGCAATTCTGGAGTTGGAAGAGGAGATAGCTAACAAAAACAAACAAAAAAGTGTAACAAAATTCTTGCCAGCTTTCCATTAATTAAAGCTGAAAATCTAGATTAAAAAATGAAAGGAAATGTGCTCTTCCAGAACACAGACATTGACAGATAGATGGAGCACAGACAGAACTGATCCATCTGCACTGTCTGGGAAGAACCATGGTAGGGGTTTTAAGGTGTTCATCCCAGTGAGCCCATAGGGTTTATATGTTTATAACTGAGTGGAGAATGATCTGATCAGCTGGCCCTTTTTTGATCAGCTGCCATGGTGCTGTGCAGTCATTTTCTTCCATCCCTTAAGCAGCCACTAGACAAATTCCAGTTAAGGATGCTGTCCTGTGAACAAGTCATGCATGGTAGGAAATACTGAACACCTGCCCTTGCTTTGGGACATGCATGGCAATTCCAGCGCCTACAAAACTCCCAGTTTTCTGGGCTTTGGCAACAGAAAACACAACAGCAGTTACGATTCTGACGCTGGTATTCAGCTGTTGGGACAGAAGTTTACTTGATGTGGTTGTGCTTGGTACTGTAAGGGCACAGGTTTGTGAATTCACTCCAAAATGTAGGTTCACATGCAGAAAATGTGAACTCAAACCCTGCTTCATGCAGAACATTCAGGGCAGGGAGTGCCTCTGCTGACCCATCTGCTGAGCAGACCATGTAGAAATGGGTTTATTTTGCAGGGAGCAAGAAAGAGATGATGGAAACTGAAGACTGCAGCACATTATCCTTCCTTCTGCTTTGCTTTCATCCATTTTCTCCTGTGGTCCACGAGAGTTTGTGGTGGGAGAGAGGGTCAGAGCCTGTGGCACTGGTTAAGCATGTCAGTGCAGCTTTCTCCAGTGGTGGTGGAAGGGCTGATGCAAGGTCACATGCTATTGCTTTGGTGGAAAAACTACAAGTAACACCATAGAAAACCTATTTTCCCTCCAGGAGAAGTTTCATGGAAATGACTGCATCTAGTGGGGAGGAGGCAAAGCCGTGGTGAGCAGGTTCAGCTGGGCCAGTCCGAGTTTGTAACCCACAGCCAAGAGCTGTGACAAAGCCCAGGCCGGCTGCTGGGCCAGTCACTCTATTCCCAGCAGGGCAGAGGTGGAGAGCTGGGACAGTGAAAGCATCTGGGGATGGTGCTCAGGAGACAGAAAACAGGCTCCAAACACCTCTGACTGCAGAAGGGACCAAGAAAGCTGGGGAAAAGAGGCAAATCTTTCCTCAGAGCCTTTCTAATGAAAGGAAGCACAAAGAGAAGTGCTACACCCTCTCTGTTGAATCTCAGCCAGCCTGTGCAGTGCACAGAGTGTGGCCCTGCGAAAACTGTTCCTGAGCAAAGTGGATGCTTTTGGAAAGGCTGAGCCCCAGTCCCGCCCTGCTGTGTGCCCCCCTTGCCAGCAGGGCCATGGGGTCTGTGGTGGCTGTGTGCCCCCCTTGCCAGCAGGGCCATGGGGTCTGTGGGGTCTGTGTGCCCACCCTGCCAGCAGGGCCATGGGGTCTGTGGGGTCTGTGTGCCCACCCTGCCAGCACAACCATGGGGTCTGTGGTGGCTGTGTGCCCCCCTGCCAACAGGGCCATGGGGTCTGTGGTGTCTCTGTGCCCACCCTGCCAGCACAACCATGGGGTCTGTGGGGTCTGTGTGCCCACCCTGCCAGCACAACCATGGGGTCTGTGGTGTCTCTGTGCCCCCCTTGCCAGCAGGGCCATGGGGTCTGTGGTGCCTCTGTGCCCACCCTGCCAGCACAACCATGGGGTCTGTGGTGCCTCTGTGCCCACCCTGCCAGCACAACCATGGGGTCTGTGGTGGTGTGTGCCCACCCTGCCAGCAGGGCCATGGGGTCTGTGGGGTCTGTGTGCCCACCCTGCCAGCAGGGCCATGGAACTGGCCCAGCCATGAGCCCTGGCACTCAGAACCCTCCTTCCAGCAGCCCTTGCTGTGCTCTCCCCAGGTGGGCCAGGATGGGATGGGAGGCACAGCAAGAGCTGGGCTTGTGGCTGGCTTTGTCCAGATTGACTGAAATAATGCTTGTTTTGGTGAGCTGTATAAAGAGTCTGCCTGCAGAGCAGGCACCTCTCTCCAGTCAGACAACACGGGCATGGCAGCACTCAGCAATACCTGTACCACTGAGGACTGGAAGAGTTGTGTTTTGAGCAGTCCTCACTCCAGAGAAGTTGACTCATAAGGAGGAACACGTGTGGGTTAAGAAAAGAAGCAAAGAAAGGTATGATTATAGCAAACATCCTTCACCCCACTCATTACTTTTAGAGCCAAAGCTCTTTGCAATCCTCTCTTGCTCAAATCTCACCTCCAGACGTGTCTCAGATACATTTCTCCTGCTAGTTGTCGCTCTTACTCTGTTTAACCATACATCTTTTTTTGGCTCAGCTTGGAGCACCATGATGAAAGTTGCCTGACATGGCCCAGTAAGAACCATCTTTATCTGTTTTTTAACTTTAGTAGAGTTTTGTTACAGGGAATGGCATTTTCTCTGCTGAAGATCGTGTAAAGATGATTTGTGTATGTGTGAGAAAGAAATCAGAATAACCTTTGGAGTAAAGATAGCAAGAAATGTTTTAGTTTAGTACTTTATTTTTGTTCTGGGAAAACTTGTTTCATTTATGGTGCCTTCCTGCTTGAGAGCAGGAATTCAAAAATTGGCTAAGTGTTATTTGGTAAGTAAGCAGGTCTGTCAGCCTCATGTTGATGATGTTCTTTTAGCCAGCCTCATGAAAATCTGCTGAAACTTGGCCAACTTGTAAATCCCAGGGAAAAAAATCCTGTTTGATTGTGCTCAGCAGCATATGTGAGCAGCGGTGAAATTCTCTGCTGCACCTGTAGCTCTGGGCAGGGTTGTGGTGGGCTGTCCTCCAGTTTTCCCCCATCAAGTTCTCCTTCTGTTGAATCTCCAGAATAATAATTATTATTAGTAGCAGTGGTGGTGGCAGTAGTTGTTAGGCTTTGGCAGTATAGCAATAAAATATGGTCCAGAGACCATAATGCTAGCATAGGCCAGGGCTGAATGTGTGGCACAAGTCCTTGTCTGAACCAGTTCCATTTGCTAGCCAACAGGATGAGTTTTGGATTTTAAGCTCTCATCCTTCAATTGTCCATAAGAAAATGTCTTAAGGCTTTGTTTCCTTCTGGCTGCTCGCCATGCAGGTGATTTTCACAAGGTAGCTGAATGCCAATGGGGGTTTTTCACAAAGAGCAGTTCAAGATTTATTCTTTACCATGAATTTTGAGAGGGATTATTTTTTTTTTTTTTTATAAACCTGAGGACTTAAAGTCAAGTCATCCCTAATGAAAAAATACTGCACTAATATCTTATGTATACTAACTGTCAGTGTGAAAAGACAACACTGTGGTCAGTTCAAATGCATCAGATGTCAAACTCACTCTAAAAAGAAAAAGTCTGAAACCCACTGAATAGGAGAGATATCTCATTCTTTTGTTTTCCATCACAAGCAGGATGTGATTTGCAGGAGTTTCTGGTTGCAGGAACTGTCAGGTGTGTGCAGTGTGCAAGACAGCTGAATATTACAGGGCTTCTAATTGATGTGAAAAGTGTCACCACAAATGTTCTCTCCTCTGTATTTTAAGTATGAGCAGTGTAGATGAACTCATCACTTCAGGAGAGGAAAATTTGAGAGTAAGGAGCAGAATAATAGCACTCACCCTGTAATACAATGCAATAATCTGGGTAGTATTTGATATAAATATAACCCTACATAAAATATAAATAAATTCTGACTAGATTTTTCACCTGCATGGCAAGAGCTGGAGAGCCAAGACCAAAGCCTGGCTCTGAGATCCAGCCTCCCCAGTGAGCCTGAGCTCCCAGCACTCACACCACAGTCACCAGCTCTTCTGTGAAGAGCGGGAAGGTTTTGGAGAGGCTCAGGGAGTTAATCATGAGTTCAAGGGGCAGGTTGATGTTTAAAGAGGACCTTTTGATGTTCACAGTTTTAGCCATGGCACTGCTTAGACTCAGAGGCAGCAGCTCCAGTTTTCTGCCACGTCCCTTGAGCTACCAGTGGCAGCAAGTGCTGCTGCTGCTCAGCTGGGTGTAATCCCCCCACCACAATTATCTGCAGCACAACAGGGATGAGAGCAATCCTTGCCTGCTGTCACCTCCAGTCCCAGGCTGCACTGGCCCTCACTGTAGGACTCCAAGCCTGGCTGAGCCCCTAAGCAATTTGGTCACACAAATAAAGATAGATTCAGCCATTGTTTACTAAAGACAACAGGGACACAGCCACCTCACAGACATTTTAAATCCTCTTAATATTTGCATTTATTTGTTTTTAATCCTCAGTGCCATAGAGTTCATGTAATGGATGTGGGACATAAGAGATGGGAAGTTTTGGCCCTTTGATCGGAATGGGAAAAATCCAGAAAACCAAGATTTCTGCTCAGATTCCTATTGCTGTACAATTTCAAAGAACATACATTCTCCCTTAGAGAGATTCTCCCTATAGTTTGTTTGCTGGGACGTGTTCAATAACATGTCAATATGGAGAAATCTGGGAGGGGGCCTTCTGCAGCTTATATGTCTTCTTTCCACCTTTCAAATTTGAGAAATTGAAGTAAGGGAGCTGATGGTTGAATCACAGGGATAAAATGGAATTTTGAAGTCTGGTCCTTTCCTTATTGAATGGCCATTGTTGTCAGCATTGGGAGTTTTCTGCTTGTTTCAGCTAATCCTGGAAGCTTCAAGGTCCTTTTTGAGTCATTTGCCTCATTCTGAGGCATCTCTGCTGAAAAGCAACAGCTTCTTATTTTCAGCTTCTCAATTCTTTACAGGGAGCCTTTGTTGAAAGGAGAGCTCACTTTTTTTTTTCTTTTTTTTAATGGGTTAAAATAAGAATATGAAACAAAACTGATCTGGTATCTTGAATGAATGGATAACTGTGCAAGTTCTAAAAGTGTGAAGATTCTCAAGCCCCAAGGAATTATTGCTGTTGTGCTATTTCTTATATAGGACTACATCCTGCCTTCCTCAATTAATTGGACACAACTGCTAAAACATCCTTTACAATAAGCACTACTTCATACCAGACATATTTCCTGGATCTATAAAACAGCTTTTAGAAAGGGAGAACTGTATTTAAGACATTAATATAGTTCCACAGAATGGTGCTTGCTGATATATGGAGCACTTTTTGAATAATTCACTTTGAAATTAACACTATAATACCATTTACCTTTAAAGTCCTATTTACTGGAGCTGGAAAGAATTGTTCTCTGGAGATGAGGATATCGGCAAGCACCAGACTTCCAGAGCTCCTCTGGCTTGATGAAAAGGGTCAGATGACTTCGTGCAAAGAAATCAGCAGGCAGGGAGAGGGTGGAAGTGAGAGGGGAGCAGTGCCAGCCTCTCCTGCCCCATCAGGCCATGCATGGGCAGGGTTTGGGTCTGGCAGCGGAGGGGACCTGCAGAGCTCTGCCCCAGCTGCAGCTCCTGCTCCCCCCGGCTGCAGCCACAGGGCCTGGGGGGGCTGAGCCCCAGCCACTGGCTGCAGCCATCTGGGTTGGGTTTAATCCCTTGAAAAACAGGGATTATTTCCAGGGCGGATCAGTTCCCACTGGGATCTGCAGGGCCACCCTGCAGGCAGGCAGCCAAGCCCCTTGGAGGTGGCCACTGGGCTGCTGGCATGGCTCAGCTGGCACCCAGCACCCTGCCCCAAAAACTGCAGCGAGAGCACGCCCAGCCTCCTCCATCAGCTCCAAGCAAACCTACTTCAAAGATAAAAGTTTGTGCTTCTCTTTCTTTTTTCTGCTTCCCTTCCACCTCTCTGCCACCCCCGGAGTTGATTATTGTATAATTTACGCAGAAAGAGACTAATGGAACCTTCTGCCCCTTAACAGGAGTTGGAAATCTTGCAGTCAAACATTCAGAGCCATGTGTGGTCATAGCATCATAGCTGCAACCTGATTTTTATGCAGCTCATTAATTACTTGCTCTTTAGCCAATTTTAGGTATAAATAATGAGGGGAAAATGGGATCTTGGTGGAGTCCTTTTCCATTGATTTCAAAATTACCTTTAATTTGAGTTTCTTTGATTGACAGCAAGTCCTATGAATGTTGACTTTTGAGGTAGAGTGCTAAATGTTATATTTATTGAACACCTGTTTAGCACTACTGACAAAAATGGTTTTGGTAAAGTCATATGATGTTATTTGACTGAGCTGGCTCTATCAATAAGGATAGCCCAAGTGGCAGCTGACTATTTTTTTTTCTGATATAAGAATACAGAGCATAAATTTATGCACATTTCCCATTACAGTTCATGTGGACAAATTTTTATTTACCATTTTGACTAGTTTCGCTATTGCCAACCCCAAATATTCAAAAAATTGTGAGTCAGCTTATAAAAACAGTGGGATTAATTTAACTTTATACACCTGTGGATTTTGGTTTTTCAGTAAGCTCTAAGATATAAAAGTAAAAATAATTTAGAAGCATGTAGGCTGAGCTATTTGCCAGTCAGAATATTGCAGAAATTACCACTCCCTGCCACTGTCAGCCAAGGCTGCTGATAATCTGGGAAAACTGGTACTGCTGGTACTTACACTCAGCCTGGAATAACCTCTACAGATTGTCCCATAATTTCATTTAGCTGAAATGTAAACCCATTTATCTGTGCTCCCTTTCAGGTATACCAGTCACAGCATACCTTGGCCAGAGTGAGAAATTGTCTGTTTCAGACACTAATGGGCTTTTTCTTAAAAAAACCCTCTGTCTTCAGTGGGAATGACAATTTCCGCATCCCGGTGAGAGTGGAGAAATGAATAATAACATCTAGATTTGTCTGAATTCCATAGGTCCCAGAGGGATCAACTTTGATTCCCTCCCTTATTTACAATGGTACAAGGAAAGCATTTCAATTCTCCAAATGCTCCCTCATGTGGCTTCTTAGTACTAATACTGAAACATTTATGTGTTCTCGGAGATTACAGCTCCCTGCCAGGAAAGGGGCTGAGACAACATGAAAGGTATTTCATGTGAACTCTGACACTGGAAAATTATGGTTCCAGAGCCTACACGTAAAATGTTTGGCTTTTTTGTTTGTAAACGAGATGGAAGCAGTTATATTTGCCTCTGCCCCTGTGTGGGGGAAGGGAAAAACCTGAGCTTTGATCAGGCTTGCCCACTGGATTATCTAATCAGATGGCAATAGGTAAGGGATACAAATCTGAAAAACATAGAATCACAGAACTAACTAGGCTGAAAAAGGCCCTTAAAATTCAAGCCCACCCTATGAGCTAGCACCACCTTGACAACTAAACCATGGCACTGAGCGCCACATCCAGCCTTTCTTAAACACCTCCAGCACGGTGATTCCACCACCTCCCTGGGCCACCCATTCCAATGCCCAACCTCCCTTTCTGTGAAGAAATTCTTCCTGATGCCCAGCCTGGACACTCCTGGTGCATCTTCAGTCTGTGTCCTCCTGTTCTGTCACTGGTTGTCTGGGAGCCCGACCCTCACCGGGCTACAATCTCCTTTGAGGGAGCTGTGCAGAGTGGTGAGGTCACCCTGAGCCCCTTTTCTCCAGGCTCCACAGCTGAGCTGCTCTTCAGAGGACTTGTGCTCCAAGCCCTTCATCAGCCTTGTTGCCCTTCTCTGGCCATGCTCCAACATCTCAATGTCCTTCCTAAAGTGAGGGCCCAGGACTGGACACAGCACTTGAGGTGCTGCCCAACCAGGGTCGAGCACAGGGGAGCAGTGACCTCCCTGCTCCTGCTGGCCAATGAAAAGGGATTACTTTGGTGTAATAGCTCAAAAAGGGAAAATCTGCGTACACAGGCAAGAGAATTTGCTTAATGCACAATCTTGCTTCCACAACAGTTGTGAGTAAATAGAGAAGTTGGATAAGAATAGGAGATGGAGGAAGGTGAATGTGCTGTTGCTTTGAAACTGTGGCACTGTCTTTCTCCTTTACCACAATTTGGGAGATGTTTCTTGGAGCTCTGACACTTCCAGCTTCGTTACAACAAGGGAAGCCACTGCTGAAGCTTGGCGAGCAGGTGGTGCAAGCAATGCACTTGTTTCCAGGCATTGTCAATGGCCTTGGGTCAGCTTCTCTGTTCTTCTTTAATGACAGCTCTATGTCAGCACTATTCCTGACTCTGCTTTTCCCTTTTAAAATCATAATTCCCTTGATGATTTAAAGGCTTCTGCTGGTCCTGTGTGATGAGCAGGGAGTCCCACCTGTGGGCAGGTTCATCTTGTGAGGCAGGAATGGATGCCATCTGTGCTGGGGACTTCTCATTTCCATGGTGAGCTGTCATGCTGAAGAGCAAGGAGTGACTAAGGCTGGACAGTCTTCTATTACATAAAAATCTCTGCAATAGGAAGCTAATAGCTCCCCCTATTCTTTAATATTTGAGGAGCATGGAAATGTATCTCATAAACTGGATCAGAACACAGATTGCTCAAGAGGACCCCAGGTCCAGCAGCACCTCTCCCTCTCCGAGGGGACCAGAGAGGTACAGGTGGGGCAGGAAGACAAACTGCATCAAAGAGAAGGGCTCAGGGAAAAGGCTTTGTTGTCCCTGTGGAGAGCCCTCACCTGACCCCAAAGCATTTGCATGGTATGCAAAGGCACACATGCAGGTGTTCTGGTGTACATTTTTGCCTGAGGTGAAGGAAAATAATACTGCTGCTAGGTCACTTCAACAATCTGGGAACACTTGATTTGCCTCTCTGCCTCTCAAGTCCTTTTGGAAAGGGCAAGTTTTACCTTCAGGAGGTTGATTCTGGAATTGCTGGCTCACTCACAAAAAAGAAAAAATTAAAAATCAAAGGACTGCAAAGTTAATAATTAATATGTTTCATACTGGACAAAATATTTCTCTCAACAAGAAAATTTTCAGTTTTATTTTGAGCTTTCTAAAGCCTGTACTAATAAAACTCTCTGACCCTGGAATAGTTTCTTTTGAACTTGGATGAAAAATCTGACAAAAGTGAGAGTCATCTGCAAGCCTTGTGGGAGCACTCCTCTGCAGTTTTTACCAATAGAAGTACCAGGAATTACCCAGGAATGTTCTGTATCCAGATGCTTGGAACTGTTGCAGAAACATGCAGTGTTGAAACCTCCCCAGCAAAACCTTTTGCCAGATGATGTTGTGTCTGTAGACACCTGAAAAAATATGTTCAACATGTTCACATTGCTTGCTATTGCTTCTAACTCTTTTGGAAAGCAAGCCAATGCCAAAAGAAATGCAACTGTTTGAGAGAAAGGTTTTGCACATTGGAGATTTTGGTAACATATTTTTTCCCCCTTGTTATTTAAAGTAGTATCCCTCAAAATGCTTTTGATTTGATCAAAAGAAGAAAATATCACGGGATTTTTTCTCCATGTTTTTGCTTTCATCCAGTATTCTGAATTGTTTTTTCAGTAACTGAAATTTTGTACCAACTGTTGAGGCATACATCCAGCATATTTGGGGGAATTTATAAACCAGGGAAGACCATTTATTTTCACCGGAATATCTTAGATTTCAGGGGTTATTGTTGAATGTGGAGAATGGAGCTTTTTCTGAAAGAAAAATATACAGTGTCACATCTTGGTTTGTAGGTATGTCCTTCTTGTTGTGACAGAACTTCTGTCCTGCCTTGAAGCCAAGAAAAAACATTGAGCCTGCCCCACCTTACTGGGAAATGCCAAGGCCCAGAAGAGCACCTGCTCCTAAAACTGCAAGGTAAAACATTTCAGTACTCCCCTCTCAGGACATCTCTCAGTTTTTCAAGGTAAAATATGAACAGGCCAAAGTTTAATAACCAAGACTGGCCTTTCCCAGAGGTAGTACCAGCTGGATTTATGGCAACTCCAGTTCTTCTGTTGGTGAAAACACAATAATGAGTGGTGCAGGGCAAAACCAAGTTAGTCTGATGGGCATTCCAGATATCTGCCAAGGAAAATGTGAGAGGAATGGAATTTAAATACAAAATATCAGTGAAACACTTCTCTTGGGTTAGCTAACAGTGATATTTAACTTGAGCTTTAATGTACAGCTGGATGTGCAATTGCAGCATATACAAAGTTCTTGCTCCTCCTCCTTTCTTGCCTATCTAAACATCCCACTTTCAGTTATATTGTGAGATTTTGGACTTCTGTCAGTTTGAAATACAGAAATTTAAAAAATAAAATATTAAAATAATTGATAAAATTTCTCTGGGATGCCATGGACAGCTGGATGCACAGTTTTCCAAGGTAGGAAGGTGTAAGAACCATGTGCATTATTCACCAGGTCAGTCATTTGCTGATGCCCTCACCCAGGGTATGCAGGTGCCCCTTTGCAGTGGAGCAGGTGACAAGGCCAGCCCACCTCCATCTTTTTACAATACTGAATTTTGCCTTTTTCACAGGAATGGTCCCTTCCTTCTGCTTGTGCCAGCCCCAGCAGCATGGCAGTGCTGAAATGCAAATGGAATGGCCCAGCTCCTGAGGACACACATCTGCCTGAAACTCACTTGGAGCTCCTGGTAAACAAAATGCAAATGAAATATTCAAAGCTTTCTTTGCAAACCAGCTAAAGCAATCTCTACCTTTTTCTTTAATTGGTCTTACAAGCCAGTGTAGCATCCCCATAAATTCACTGTTCTCCATGACCTGAATTCATACTACTTGCATGTGGAATGTCCAGAAATTATATGGCTCACTGTTTTCTGTTTATTTGGGTATTATCCTCATAAGATCCTTAAAGCAACATGAAAATGTATCTACATTGCAGGCATATTAAAAATAGGCAACAGGGACTCTAACAATGGGAATTAAAAGGGATCAGGGACTCCTAATAAGAACACCTAATACAATAGAAATTTTAATTACTAAAAAGGCAGATCTAAGTCTCCATTTCTGTAATCTCACATCCAGTGATGTCAGCATGTGTATACATGATTTAGACTACTTGGGCATCCATCCAAAAAAAGCAAATTCCACCAAAGCTACAATTATTAAGTGACCTATTCATGTTTTGCCCTTACACAGAGAACAAGATAATATGGTTTTTAAGTACTCACTTTATTTAAATTATATCTCTTGTCACAAATCCCAGAGACCATGCCTTTTTGAAAAGCTTTCACCTGAATATTTATTTACAGTAAACCTCATTTCACCTCTTTAGCAAAGTAAGGGGGCTTTACCATAGCTCCAATTCCTATTTATAGTTACCCAAAGACCCCTGGAGCTGGGTAAAAGTATGTTAAATGCCAACTTAGACCTCAAGGGCTGTGGCTGATAAACACAGATGACTCAGTCCATGATGAGTAGTGATCTCTCAGGCAGAGGTCCACGCTGCCCTCCTTCCACACTTGCTGTGGTGTTGTCTCCTCTCTCCACGTGGCAGCTGCTCACAGTCTGTGGCTTGCACTGAGGTGAGGTTGTACCAAGTCTGGATTTCCTCCGCTGCAAATTGGTGACTGAGGCAGCTCTGCAGAGATGTCCAAAGGACAGCTGGAGACAGCAGCCACAAAACGGGTCATAAAATGAACCATTCCCTTTTGTGATTCAGACCCCTGAGCACATTTTAGGGAATATTTGTTGTGTGGACAAGCAGTCCCACAAATACATTACAGCACTGTAAGTACTGTCCCAAACATGTGAAAAGGGCTTTAGTTACATAAGGCCATTAACATGGGGAGAAGTTATGTGGCTGACGTCCTGGGTATAAAAAAACTTGAAAAAGCAGAAATCACAGTCTCTTGACTTCTGGTTTTTCTTTTGTTGTTGTTGTAGTTGTTTTACTTTCTGGATGGTCATCACCAAAAAGCCAGCATAACATTGCGTGATTTACTCTAATATCATCAGAACACAGCAAAAACATCTGTGAAAAAAGCCAGACTAATGAAATTTCAGAGCATTCAAATATTGTAAAGGCTGTTGGGATCGATCTGAAGCAATCATGAGTCAGATCAAGAGGGTTTATATAAACTCAAGCTTTTGGAAAGTGTTAGGAGGGTGAAACTAGTAGCAGTACACCAGGCAATGTTCCATTCAATTTAGTCCATTATTAATGGTTGGTTTTGAGTACCTTTGTGAAGGTCTCGCTCAGAAGAGTTCTGTCCCCGTGCTCAATTCCACAAAGAAAAGGAAGCTCCCTGCTGGATGTATCATCCTGTTCCTCACCCTGACAAACACTGCAGGCGTGAGCTGGAAGCACAGACTGACCCCTCTCCCTCTCAGCACCTTGTGGTCTCATTCCTCCAGGAGAGTGGCCAGCCTGTACTTTTCCTCAAACTAGCAGGTTTAAGCAAAGAAGCACAGACATTCTTCTTGCTAGGAAAGTAAATAGAGCAGGGTTTGTGAAGCAGGGGAAGTGGAGCCTGGGTCATACCAGCTAGGGCAATCACAGGAGTCAGCAGAGTGCCTGCCAGCAAACTCTCCAAACTCTTTTTTCCCTTTTTGGGGAGGAATTTCAAACAGAGCTAAGACCATTACCTAGGGCTCTCAGCTCCTCATTCCTTACTGTAATCATTACACAAGGTGCCTTTCTATGGGTGAAGTGCTGTGCTGGGATCAACCCTGTGATGATACCTACGGAGGACAATGAAGGATTTGATCTGAGGTGTACCAAGCTGAGTATTTATTGCCCTGTTGGGTTTAATTTCTAAACAAACAAGCAAAAATCTGCATGATAGCCTGGCTTTCCTGGGCTGCTGGCTGGGCTGTGGTACAGTTGGTGTGTTCTGTCTTCCACTTGGCCACTCATCTCCTACAAAAGTGGAGCAAACAGAAACTGCTCAGCCTGAAGCTGCTGTTGTTCAGCTTGCCTCCATGTTAGCCGTGCCCTTATTCTCTCCTTATGTGCATTTTATGTGTCTGGGGAAGAAAAAAACAGTTCTGAGGTCACTGTGTGAGTGAGAGCCACATGTTTTTTATCAGGGCACCACAGTACATGCAAACAACGACATCTGTGGCACCGACATCTCTCTGGGGCTTTGAGTCCAGATTTTCTCTGTTACTGTGATGTAAATCTGGGATAACTGGGAGCTGCTTGGTACTTTTGAATATTTGATCCTACACTGAACTTCAGGACAGAAGATAATTAAACATAAGAGAAATTGCATCCCTAGAACAGGCAAAGTGAAAAGGTTCTGAAATAGTAGTTTAAAGGGAAAGTTTTAAAATGGGAATAGAAAACTTATATTCTTTATCCAACTTGGGCAGAAATGCCGAGTGGGCATGAGAAAAAAATGGTTACTTTTAATACTCTTCTGATTGGGTGGAAGGCAGGCAGGGGTGGAGAATGGATAAGAGGAAAGAGGGGTTTTTTTTAAGGTGAAGTATTGCTGCAGACCGAGTTGGGATCTTCAAAAGAACATGCTATGGGGGACAAAAAGTGCTGTTACCTGAGTGATGCAGAGAGAGAAGGTGCAGGAATCCCTCCACTGACTATGAAACCAGAGGGTGGTTGACTCTGTTCTGTTCAAGAGAAGATTTAAACAAGAAGAAAATTAATATGCTCTTAAGGGGGGAAAAAAAAATCAAATCACCAGCAGAAACAAGTGATGGAACAATGGGGAAAAGTGGCATATTTGTAAGAATATCTTTTAACAAAAGGTGAACTTGTGTTGCAGAAAGTCCTGGGTCATCAAGAAAGTGGTGCTGACTGAAGTCTGCCAACTGCTTCTGATCTGGCTGAAACTGCAGCTGAAAAAGTAGCACAAGATGAAAGTCTGTGTCTTTTATGGCCAGTTTTCTGAATTGCCTGCAATATGCATTTGTTGGATTTAATAAAAAAGTAGCCAGTCTGGAAGAGATTTTTCTCTTTCAGACTGCTCTGAAGTTCATTCCTGAAACCCATTCATCTCCAAGACAGAAAGCAAGCAGGAGGGAAAGAGTGGCTAAGACAAGTCTGAGGAGGCAGAAATCATGACTAAGAAGAAAAAAAAGGAGGATAATATTTTCAAGATGGAAAAGTTAACTTGCAGCTTTCAGTAAGTCTTCATTTTTTCCTTTTAAAAGACTCTTATTTTACTTACAATTACCAAAAAAAAACCCCCAAAAAGTTAGTATAAGTCAGTGTGTGCAGATGTGGGTGTGTTGTAATGATGATAACAACATGCTCTTAAAAATTCTGGATTATTTGGGGCTTCCACTTGCTCCACTCATGGATCTGGATTCCTACAGGGTCCTGCCCCCTGCCTTTAATCAGGTACTCACTTTCCAAATAGAAGACAGATATGTATAACTTCACAAGATTTATAGTTATATGCACTTCTTATTAACTTAATAGGCAGGCATGTTTTGCTTGGGTTTGCCTTGTAAGTGCCATATCTAACAGAGCTTTTAGGCATATCAGCAGCCAGCTTTCACCCAGCTCAGCTGTCAGTGGTTCCCCATATCAGGTACAGAGATAAAATAATTTTTCATTATCCTTCTCTTATAAAGTAATTTATAAGGCATGTTCTCATATCCAAGAGTGTTTTGAAAAGCACCCCTCTAAGGCTGTCTGCAGTGTGACTTAAGCATGCTCCAGTTTATAAGGCACTTCATATAGCTGCATTGACTTTAATGTGTCTGTTCATCTCTTTTGTCTGGAAATATTTGGTTTGAAACAGGACAATAGGAACACATTAAAACTTGACCGTGGCTCAGTACATTCATGCACATGAACATGAATATACATGGATGTACATGAACATGAATATCTGTAGGGTTCACTGGGGAACTTTCTCTGGAGAAGTTCCCAGTGAGAAAAGTGCTGCCGTTTCTTAAAGAACATAATTCTGAATAAGGGCTTATATATACATGAGTACATATGTCTAAATAAATCCGTCCATTGTGCAAAACACAAGCCACACAAAATCACTAAGAAAGAAGTATTATCAAAGAATAAGAAGGGGTTATTTTCTGTCTTTTAATACATTGTAGCTACATACTTCTTTTTTTTCCATAATGCCACAAGGTTAGAGAGATGATGCCGTGGTTTGACACTGGCGCAATGCCAGGCAGCCACAAAAGCTGTTCTCTCACCCTCTCTTGTTCTCAGCTGGGCAGAGGAGAGGGGAAAAATTAACACAGGGCTCATGAGTTGAGGTGTGGACTGGGAAACAACACTCTAAGGACAAAGCAGCTTCAAATTTTAAGGTGTAAAGTAGATTTATTATTAACCAAGTCAGAGGAGGATAATGAGAAGTAAAATAAACCTTTAAAACACCTTTTTCCCCCAGCCCCTCTCTCCTTCCCACCGACAGTACAGGGAGGCAGGGCAGGGGGGTTTGATCAGTTCATCACTCGAGACCTTCTGTTCACTCAGAGTTTTTTCTCTGCTGTGCCATGGTGTCCCTCCCATGGGAGACAGCTCTCCGTGAACTTCTGCAGCGTGGCTCCAATCTCATCAGCAGCAGTCCTGCCAAAACTGCTGCAACGTGAGTCCCTCCCACGGGCACACAGCCCTCCCAAAACTGCTGGGCTGTGGGTCACTCATCCACAGGGTGAATTCCTCCAAGGGTGAAAGCAAGGGCTCTCTGTCTCAAGCAGGGCCCTCTCTCTCTAGAAGAACCCAGCTTTCTCTGGCATCCACCTGCTCCAGTGTGAGCACTTTTCCCATGGGCTGTAGGTGGATCCCCGCATCCCCCTGGAGCTCGTGCCTTACAGCAGGACAGTTTGTTTCACCATGGTCCTCACCACAGCCTGCAGAGCAATCTTGGCTCTCATCGGGGCACCTCCTCCCCCTCTTTTTCCACTGCCCCTTGGTGTCACAGGCTGTTTTCCCTCACATGTCCTCATTTCCTCCTCTCCTCTGACTCAAAGAGGATCTGCTGCCTGTAGGTACCATTGCCAACGAGTTCCACCAATCCAAGATTCTTGTAGGCTCCCACAGCCCCAGAGGTCGATCTTGTCCAGGTTCCAGATCAAGGAACCAATGGCCATGTTTCTCCCACCAGCCACTACCAAGAACTATTTTATTTTGTTCATATGTTGTATAAATATCATTTGATATGCATGTTTTATATCTCTTACTCGGAGTTTTATCAAGTTTTCCTTTTCAAATTGGAATTTTTAAGTTGTTCTTTCCATTGAAGTTAGTACAGTGTACCTTTGCTGTGTATTTTACTATCAGCATATAAAAATCATTACCTTCAAAGAAGTAATCAGGATTAGGGTTTTTCTTTTTTTTTAGTACATTCAGTGATACTGCTAGTGTCCGGCAGCAAGTCATCTAAGATTCATTTCCCTTCCTACACTTACCAAAACCACCAGGTAGAGGAATATGCTGCTCTCCAAACTGTGGCAGAAATCCCAGAAAACCATCAAGCCAAAGATCTGCCCCTTTTGTAATATAAAATCAGACTAGGACCTTAAGGGCTGATGGAACTGGAAATGTTGCTTGACTGCAAGTGGCAGATCAGGCTGTGAAAGTATTACTGAGCAAAAGCTTTTAAATAAAAGCAAATTACATCTACTTCACCTCTGGCAAGGCTTGTGTGTGTTAGTAGCAACCGTAGTATGACTGCTGTCATCCATCATCACCATGTTTAATCAGAAAATCCTTGGAAAAAACATCAGACAAAGAGCAAAAATACTGTACCAAGAATGTTTCCCTAGCAGAGAAATGTGCTGCTCAGCACCACAATCTGTTTCAGTTTTGACAGAAAGATGTTTCTTGAGAGTTTGCATCTGTAGAACAAAAAAAAAAAGGTTTACAGCTATTTTTATAGCAGTGTTTTTATGCATTTCCGTTGCAGTTTAATAATATATTTGTGGGTCTCCATATATATTCCTACTTCCCTGCAAAGATTTCCATTGATGTGCAGGGTGGGAGTTTGTGGGAGGGGGAAATTCCTGGTTGGGTTTTTTGGTTTCTATTGGCTCTTACAAGAGAAGGGAGGCCTGAAAACTTTGAAGAAAGGATATATTTTTAAAGGTGTATTCAACATTTGGCATTCAGGTTGTCTAGCCTTTTTTTTTTTCTTTTTCCTTTTTTTTTTTTCCTGGAAGACTCTATGGATCACTGAAGAGCCATTAAGCTTATGACATCAAAGGTGCCATGGAAACAAAACCTGATTAAAAGTGATTTTGGTTAGTCTGTTTTAAGCTTTTTTTTTTTTTTTTTTTTTTTTTTTTTTTTGTGTTAGCTGAAATGTTTGAATGGGCATCCGGAAGGAAAAACACCTCCAAGTGTTTCCTCCTCTTGTTGTAGATTCTGTTCTGTCCTCCTTGTCAAAGGCTGCAAGGTCCATCCTTCTCCACCTCTAAAGGAATGCACCCAGAAACCAAGGAACGTTGTTTCCCCAGCATTTCTCAAACAGGGGAGAGCAAGCACACAAAACAGCACCATCCCTATGGCCCAACACTGGCACCTTTTCCAATTCAACTGTAAAAAAACAGTTTTGCTCTCTTTGACTCCCTGGAAGGGATGGGGTGGATTGGCTCTAGGAAGAGATTCCCCATTCATCATCCCTGACATGAAAACCACATCCTCCTGTTTATGGGGAGTCTGAGGCTACAACAAACAGCCTGAATGCCTGCTCCACTGAAACCACTGGGTGCTGTCCAACCACCTTCAGAGAAACAGATTTCTTTTGTAATGAAGTCATCTTTTGCCTTCATACAGCTTCTTGTTGCCTAAACATCTTTCTAATATTTTTATGTTTTGTGCATACCCAATTGGAAGATGTGTTGGTTTTATTTTTGGTCTGCAAACCAGCATCATGCTGAAATGACATCTAATTATGACTGCATCTTTGCTCCTCATGCTGTAGTTTCAGTCATTCCCTTGCTTTGCCCAAACCCTTCAGTCCTGGCTCTGGCCAGGACATGGTTAATTCTTCTGTACCACTCTGATGCCAGCTTCAGGGTGGTACAGCAGAATTATCCCTAAGATACTTCCTTTTGAATAAAATGCTTCAGCTGGCTGAATTCCAGCTTGCTGTTCAAATATTTACTTTAAGGCTACACTCAAAATTCACTGCCCTCATCTTCATGCTTCTCTCTCACCCTTTATCTCCTCAGGAATGGTCCTTCAGGCTGTCTGAATGATGGTTGGGTATTTGCACTTGTGCGTGCACTTCTGAATTGCATGGCATGAGACACAGGCATTGAAAGGACTCTGCTCCTGCTCTCCTGGAAGGAGGCAGTGATCTTCAGAGCCTGACCAAACCCAGCAGGCTGTAACCAAGCTCCAGCCCCAGTTCACTGTCACCAGGGTACAAAACACAAGGAGCCACGCTGAGGTAAGAAGAGTTATACCCCTGCAAATCCTTGATTTGCCATTATTTCCCTCTGTTTTCTTTTTGTCTGTTAGCAGGAAGGTTGGAAAGATAAAGAACACCTGTTGAAACACTCCATTCCAAAAAGAGCCAGCAAAAATCTGGGCTGAGAAATGGGAAATGCAGAGACTGAAAATTTGCACAAATTTGTTATCCTGTGAAAATACCTCCAGGTGTGAAAATACCTTCCTAACATGTAGTCCCATCCTGTAACAGCAGCTACATTTCAGTCACTTTGCTGACAAATGTGTGAGAACAGTTTGCTTCATCAGTTTTGCTGACTTACCCATGTTTACCCCAGGGCTTTGCACTCACCTGGTGAAGTCTCTGCAGAGACTTTGTCATGTCCTTGCAACACTTACAGGGGGCCTGGAAGAAAGAGGAGGACAAACTTTTTAGCATGGCCTGCTGTGATGGGACAAGGGATAATGGTTTTAAACTGAAAGAGAGTTGAACTGGATTAGGGAAGAAGAAGGTCTTTCAGTGAGGCTGGTGAAAAACTGGCCCAGATTGCCCAGAGTATGGGGTAGATGCCCCATCCCCAGAAAGGGGAAGAAGAGATTCAAGTCCAGGTTGGGTGGGGCTTTGGGCAGACTGATGTAGTTGAAGATGTCCCTTTGTCAGAACCAGACTTTCTTAAGCCCTGGTTTAAGCAGTGAGTCAAAACTGCAGCCTGTCTTTCACTGCTGGAAGTCTTTTGCCTTGACTCTGCTCTATTCCCTCCACTCTTTTTTGTACTCCTGGGTTTATTTTTTTCTCCTCTTGATAATGTTTTCATTTCCTCTGCATTTTGTGTTCACCTGTTGCATACATGTGTTTCCACCAGCCCAGTATTGAAATCCAGCCCTGGCTCTTCTCAAAGCTATCCCCTCTGAAATGGCAGCAGTGGTTGTACAACTCTGTGTGGAGAAAGAAAGATATCCTCTCATTCTTTCTCAATCTTTCTTTCATTCAAGCCAATCTTTCATCTGTCCATACCGTTTATTCTAACAAAGTCTGACTGTCTTATCACTTTCACTGCTCTGATTTTTTTGACTGGAAGGGAACAAATTATTCCATCTTTTCTCTGTGTGTAGGGCCTTTTCACTAAACATGATGAGGAGTTTCTGGTCTTCTGCACTTGTGACCATTTGCAGGTCTAATGCACATGTTGGTTGTAACTCTGGTGTTCAGCAAATGACTGCAAAAGAAAGGGGGAAGAGAGTTTCTGGCAGCTCTTGCTAGCTCTCATTGGTCAGGTCCCTGAAGGAAAACCATCTACAGGGAGGTGCAAGGAGGCTGAGGCAGTACATGCTAAATCAGTGCCTAGACTCTGAAAGGTTTAAAGTCATGACACCAATGGCAACTTCTGCTTGTGTGACTGTTCTTCTGAAATCTCTTCAGCTTTTGCCTGTGCACTTTTGGTCTTTACAGTTCATGAGGAGCAATGGAGCCATGCTCTTACATGTTCCTAAAAAGTCTCCCTGTGACTGAGCTACCAGGAGTGGGAACAGAGGAACAGAAGGAGAAGCAGCAGTTTCAGACTTCAGTTCAGCCACAGGTAGCTTAAGTCAGTAGCACTGCTTGTATTTCAAGGACACAGGGGCTGGTTTTGACTCCTCTTGTTCAGCTCTGCTTAAAAAGGCTTTCTGTGGTGTTGGAGATGTGTTGCCAGACTCTGTTTTATAAACTGCTTGTGTAATCCACATTCAAAGTTTGTGAGGCTTCCTTGGGTAAAGCAGGAGCTGCTTTAAATGGCACTTAAACCCATCTGTTTCACTGGAAAAGGCCTTTCTCTTGTAGGTTACAGGGTACGCAGGTTCATCTATTTCTACCACCTTCAGCTGACTGGTTTCCCTCCCTCCTCTAGGAAGCAGACAAGCCCTCCCCCCTGCTGCCCTGCCTGAGCAGGGCCCTCCAGGAGCCCACATCCCTGCAGGATTTGGCTGGCTGCAGGTAGGCTGATGTCTGCTCTGCGTGTCCTTGTGAAGCCAGGCAGGCTATAAGTGGCAGAAGGGCCCTGCCCACATGAGCATCTTGAACACATGGTCCCCTAAAGTTTGACCACACACAGGCGAGAGATTGGGCAAGCTGTGTGCCAACAGAGCCCTTCCCACACTAGCCAGCCCTGGAAAAGGAACTGCTGCAGACATGCAGCGCCACCGAGATATTTGGCTTCGTGATTTGTGGTGGGAGAAAGAGCCTCAGCACAGTCACCTACTCATTTGGAGGCTCTAAAAACTGCCAGTTCTTGTGCCCAAAAAGCGCCTGCCCCCACACCCTCTGCTGCTGCTGTGACTATTTTCTGCTGGGGGGACAAGCAGCCCACTTTGGGGAGTCACATCTTGGGAGCTGAGGGGAGAAAGTCACCTTGGTGATTGTAAAATGCAACAGGAGCGGTAAAAAGTAGGGACTGGGTGACAGTTCAGTCCAGACTTTAGTCTGAGTTTTCAAGGATTTGGGCACAACTCCTCTTCCAGGTTCCAGCTTGAGGCCAAGCCTGGATGCAGCCCTGAGCCAACCTGAATCAAACCCTCTTCTCCAGCACATGAAACCAGGTGGGCCATTGCTGTAAAGCCTTGGATAGACTCACCTCTGTGATGTTCAGTCCCTCTTGGCTGGGGTCACCCCTGGAGCTGCCTTTCCCTGTTGACAAAGCTGGAGGCATTTAAATAAACTGGAGCTGGAGGCATTTAAATAAACATGACCAAGATCTGACCCTCCCTACAGAGGGAGTGCTCCTCCCAGGGCTGTGGTGCTGTGTCCATGGCCACCTACCCTGCCCCTCCAGGGAAGCTCCTCTGGCACCAAAACTAGCAAATATAGCAGTGCTTTTGGCTTATGGAAATGTAGAGCAAACAAATAGGAAACAGGAATAGGAAGAATAGGTTCTCTCTTCTAAACTGGGAAAGGGAATGGAAGGGGGTTCCTATACATGAGGAAAAGCATCCCAGTCCCAGGATAAAGTCAGAGTTACAGGAACAGAGATGCTGCTGACCCCAGGGCTCAGTGTTTGCTGCCATCCCTGCACACCTACCCCTTGGGGTTTGTCTCACCACAGTCTTCTAAGATGCCCCTGGCTCCATCTGCTCTTTGTTATGTGTGTGCCCCAAACAGGATAGGAAAAAATACTTTTTTGTTTGTTTGTTTGTTTCCTAAAGTAAAATACTCTTGCAGGAAGTAAGCAGCTCTTCTGCCCTCACTGTTTTTCCCTAACAGGCTGCTGCTTTGAAATCCTTCTTAGCAGAAAAACTCTGCTATGTCCCTGGGACAGCAGCTCCACATTCCCGGGGCTGTGCTGGCAGCTCTGTGGGGTTCAGGGGGCCAGGCACCCGACCTGTGCTGGAGCTCTGTGCTGACTCTGCACCCCTTTCTTGGTGCTCACCAAAGATGTGGCAAGTTTTTAGCTGCTCCCCACCCTCTGAAAGCTGGAGACAGTTGATTTTGCATGACTCCTCAAAGCTTCTCCTGAAGCCTGTTTCCCAAATCCCCAGAAAAAAAAAAAAATAAGGGGTAAGAGGAATTAAAAGGGAGATGTGTTTCTTTGGATTTCCTTGCCATCAATCATCTGTTCTCTGAATGAAAACTGCTGTCTGGTGACACCCATGGCATTGGCATGATGTGTCTGACATCCCACAGTCAGCAATTCTCTTGGAACAGGCCGGTGAGTCTGGAAAGCATTTCCTGTCCTTACAGCAGTTGCTGACACTCGGAGGCACACATTGAATCCCTTAGGTTGTCTTTCACCAGGGAGCTCCCAGAGGCACCAACCAGCCCTGAGAGCTGCTTCCCCAGCTCCTGGCACCTCGTGTGCCGTCCCACTGAACAGGCAGACCAGCAAAGCCCCTGCAGGGCTGTGTTTTCCCCCAAAAGAGGGGTGGTTTTGACTGGAGAAACCAACTCTTTGTGAGCCTTGGAGCCTTAGGGAGGAAGCTGTGCCTCTGAGCTGTCTCTCCCTGCAGCAGCAGCTGCTCCTCTCCATGGCATGGTGATGGCAGACTGGTCTGGAGGGGACTGCTGGCAGTTCTGCCTTCCCTCCTGGTGTGCAGGAAAAAAGCCTCACCCCTAAATAGGCTGAATAAATAATAAATAACACAATAATAAACAGTTCCACCCCCAGATAGGCTTCAGGAGCAGCCTGGCAATTTCGGGGCAGGCAAGAAAATGAAACCCAAATTTCTAGAAGTTTGAATTTCCAAAGGGTTGTCAAGCGTAAGTAGAAGTTGGCATGTATTCCCAGGGCCAAGGGGATGTGGTGAGCACCTGTGAGCAGTGTCCTGACCTCTGGGAAGAGCAGTCAGCAGGGAACTGCTCAGAGGAGCAGGGCTTTGCCAGGCCTTGGAAGTCCTCTTTGTGTTTAAATGTGATGTACAAACAGTAAAAATGTTAAGGGTAGTGGTTTCTTAGAGAATATCACCAGCCTAGAAAAAATCCATATAGATACCTCATAAATTCATAGGAATTTGCTGCCTGGGTCAGTTTGTGGGAATGCAAACTACAGAAAGAGAAAAAGCTCTAAATGTTTCATTCTGACAAATAAATGTGTCAGATTTGTTTCAAAGTGATTGTATCATTATTCTTGAATACTTTTTAATTATTACAGTCACATCTTAGCCAGCTGGAGTTTTTATTGAGTTGAAATATTTGCTATAGGTCCATTTGAAACTATGTGTGTTAACCTGATCTGCAAACCATATTTTAGGCCACTCTTTGGTTAAAAAAAATAATAATATTTGCCTTGTGCACCACTTCAAGTGGAGTATTTCTATTGGTTTCTGATAAGCAAGTATGTGAAATTCAAAACAAGAGTGTTTATTGGCAGCTATTGTACCAACCAAGGAACAGTGAAACAAGAGGCTCTGAAAATATCAATATAACAATATCCCTCTGCACTTGCTTGGGTGGAGGCTGCCAGTGGACAGCCTGGGGCCCAGATGCAGTCTGAACTCTCTTCTGCTGTTATATTGGTGTATAAGGTTATTTTTGCCCATTAAAGTAGTGGGACACTCTGGCCTGCTTGGTTGGAAGTAAATCCAAACTTCTGTCCACTGTTGGGTATGTGAAGTGGCTTCTGGGAGTATTGAAATATGTCAACACGTTCTGGCAAATGAGGTATTCAACTGGAAGCTATTTTTGCAGTTGTGATAGGAAAAAAACCCTCTTAATGTAGATGAAAAATATAAACCAATAAACTATTGTTTATTGGTTTATATTGATATTATTTGAATTGTATTTATTTATGTTATTTAAATTTAGATTATTTAGATTATTTAAACTATTAGTACTTTTTAAAAAAAAGAAGAAAACCCAAGAAAGTCAGGAAAAAACATAAATATAATGGGTTTAAAGGAGAATTAAGAGGTCCCCCATGCTTTTGGTGGTGAGACCTTGTTTCATCTGTGTCACCTGCAGCTCCATGTGCAGTGGGCTCCCATCCTGGGCAGTTCACTCCTTTGTGCCCACCAAGATGACATCAGTCACTGTCACTCTGCTGCCCACCTGCTGGCATTTCAGAGCCTTTCTTTACTCTTGTCAAGAAAGATACAAAAGATCTAAGGGGCCAAAATGTAAAATCTGCCACTGCCCCATCACCTCTCGTGTGTTTCTCCCTGGCACTCCCTGACAGAGCTGTGGGGCAGGAGCAGTGCCAGTGTTGGCTGCTGCCTTTCCTGGGTAGCTCCCAGCTATTCCAGAACAGGTCTTGCCCAGTGTTTTGCAAAGGGCAAACTGTATTCGTTTTATTTGTGAGAAGGTGACTGTGCAGGTTATGTATTTACTGACAGGACACACCTGATGTGATGTGTTTGGAGCTGTAAAGTGATCCCTTGCTCCTGGCCACTGCAAAGGCTGTTTTTGGAAAGGTCCTTACGTTGTGGAGGTGCCCCAGCTGAGTGCCCTGCTGGGTGGCTCCCGCCCTTTGCAGGTGGCTGTGCACATCAGGGAGCACGCTGCCCATCACAGGCACACCAGGAAAATTCAACAAGCCAAGTGAATCCACACTGGCATGGGTTTGCAGCGTCACAGGGCTCAGCACACAGCCTGCACTGCTGGGATCTGGGCCCTGGGCAGGAACCCAAGGGATGTTCACAACACCCAGTCCCTGCAAGGCACAGGGGTGCTATGGCAGGGCAGGCTGTGTCCTGTCTCCTTGGAGGGTGTGAGCTGCTTCCTAAGCTGGGAACAGCTCTCCTGGCATTGCCCCTGAGCCTGGGAAGAAATGCTGCACCACTGTACTGGGGTGAGGAGGGCTGGCCCAGAGAGAGGAGTAAAACCCTTAAATACAGGGCTTTCTAACTTTCACTCTGCCTTAACTAAAGGGAAGGTATCAAACAAGGGTTGTTTGGGGTTTTTTTTCCCTAGTTTAAAATATGTCTGTGTCTAGAACATCATGCCCTTTTATTTTCTGGTATGCTGCTTCCCTTCCCTGCCAAGCAGCTCCCACCTTTCCCCCAGCCTGTGTCTCAGCTGTGGTGGGTGCCCAGGAGCCCCTGCTCAGCCCCTGCTGTGCCACTCTTCTCTCCTGCTCCAGGAGATCGTGGCTGCCAGACCCCACTGTAACTTAGTGTGGAGAACTTGTGGGAAATCTGGTTTCACTGAATTAAAACAATGCATGAGCATTAGCAAAGAGGAGACTCTGAAAATCCCAGATTTCCTGGGAAACAAAATCTCTTTTGAGGTGTCCTGTGCATTAAAACTTGTATGGAACCTGAAGGAATTAAGTTTATCAGCTTCTTGGCTGAAACTGCACTGACATGGCTGAAGATAAACTAATTTCCTCCAGCTGAAGGGATGGGAATTTCTGCACAGAAGTGCAGAGAAGTGCAGGGGCCTTACCAAAGCCCTGTGCCCCAAGGCAGCCCCTCCAGGGCTGGGAGGAGAGCCCAGGCACAGCTGCAGCAGCCCCTCCCTCCCAAAAAGCTTCTCGTGCCTTTAGTTACAAGCAGTTGGATCTCATACTACCGAGTTGTTAGGAGCAAACTTTGCAAATGTGCATTGTCATGGAGACAGTACAGATCAGCTGAAGGACCATATGGTTCTTTACTCCTTCAAGCTATCACTGGAAGGAGTAGACTGAGGAGTATATTTAGTGTTTTCTTTTCAACAGATGACTAAAGATAAGGAAATAAAATTAGCTGGAGAAAACCCTTCCTATGGGAAGTTGGCTGCTCTTTACTCTGCATTAGAAAAAATATTACTGGGATCTCTTGTTTTACAGCTGAACATTGACAGGTGTTTTGGAAAGGTCATAGCTGAGAGCCTCACTTCACAAGAATACAAAGGAAAATGTGATTACCTTTCTTTCTTTGAAATGGTATGAACTTTATCCCTTTAAAAACAGGGTATGTGTATGATTTTCACAGATGATTCTTCCTTAGAAGAAGACTCCTTTGATCATAACTATATGCTCCCGTCCACTTTGAGACCACTTCACCATCTCAAGGTGAGTGACAGCCCTGCTCCAAAGTCCTTCAGCAACCAGAAATTATGTGATGCTGACACTGGTGGAGTGAGTAGTTCCCTGCAACCCTGTTAGACATGCGTCTCCCCTGGCCTGGAAGAGCTCTTGGCTGCCCCTCTGCTCTTTCATCAAGAATGCCACTTGTTTTAATAGTGGGGTTTAATAGAGCTGAGGTGGAAATAAGGAGGCCCTTTGTCCCACAGGGTTGGGGAGAGGTGCACTGGGCTAAAAAAGGACAATGAAACTGTTGATGAAAGCACCATTTCTCAAGAAAAGCTTTGTTTTAGGTGGAGAAAAAATACACTTTAAGTGTATTTACAAAAGTGTATTGACCAAAGTATAATGTAAAAATAATTGACCAGCTTTATGAGCCCTGTTCACTGGCAAGTGGACCACTGAAATTCATACGAGCTGAGCAACAGGTGTTGTCCTTGAGCAGCCAACCTTTAGTACAGAACAGTGTTAGTATAATTCACCTGCCAAAAAACAGTTTGTGCAAGCAGTAGATTGTTCCATGCCTTTGTGATGCACGTGCTCAGAAAAGGCATCCTGGCTGCAGTGTCTCAGCTGGAATTACTTCAGGGAAAATATTCCCCTTGCCAGTCTGAGCCTCATGTCTCCTCCTGGAGGGCAGGTGGAGGCAGAATGTTCTTTCCTCTGGTGTGATCTGCTGGTGAGCAGTTATAATCTTCCCCATAATGGAATGGTTAGCATGGCATCTGAGGAATTCCAGGGCTGATGCTGTGGGGTCTCTCTGAAAGCAAGAGCACATGCAAGTGAAAAAGGAACATCAGCTGGATGAGCAGCCTGATGGAAACACAGCAGGAATCGTGTTGTTCTGGTTCCTTGATCCCCTGCTGCCAAGGACAGACTGGCTGAAAAGGCTCAGATGCTTGGCTTTGGGGTGACAGCTTTGCCCTTTAACTTTTCTCCATGTTTTTTACACTCATCAAGGCAGCAAGTGTCCTGTCAGGAGCAGCCTCAATCAGGTGAGGGTAGGAGATTACACGAATATTTGAGAACAGTTGGCAGCTGTGCCAGGCAGCACGAACAGAAAGATGCGTGAACAGGAAGGGTGTTTGGCTGCAGCTTTCGGATACTGGGAGGCTTTGCTTCCTGATGTTTCTGCTGTTTTACTGGCAGGTACATGACTAGGTGTCCAGGGAAAAGGGCGAGAGCAAAGCTGCCCAGACCTCCTTTCTTCCTCCCTCCTCTATGTCCAAGGTCCTGAGCGAGCTACATCTCTAGGCAAGATCCTGATTCCCTGACTGAGGATAGGTCTGTCAAACTGGAGAAGGGAGAAGACACTAATTTGGTAATGATAAAACAAATACAAATTTTACTTTACTTATAACCAAAAAATTGTGACATTCTTCTGCCTTCTGCCTCAAATCCTTACCCATTTTGCACTTAGAGGGTTTTTGTTTAACACTGAATTATCTATTTTGGTTTAAGTTGTGCCATGGAGTGCTAAACCAGAACACTAAATAGGACATCCATAAGCCTGCCAAGTTGAACCAAAAGAGAGGAGATTCTTGAATTAACACAGCCAAAGAGTTGAAGTTTAACAAAATTTCTAGCTCCTAAAAGTCAGTGGTTTTAATGGGATTTTAAACTGTTTTATAACAGGGCAATATTGTACTCACAAAAAAAAAAAAAAAAGCACATCTTATGTGACATATAACACAACTTGACAGTTTTAACCATGTGTATAATTAGTGATATTGTCTCAGTAACAGTGAGAATGACTTTTTGTTGGCAGTTCATCCCATTAAATTGAATCTTTCCCAAGGAGGAAAATCTAGGAGGCACTAGTCAGTCACTGACTCACTATCAGCTGCCTCCTTGCTAAAGCCTGAATGCATTCCATAGTAAGATATTTGTCACAGTGACTCAGCATTGTAGGCTCCTTTTTAATTTCTCTCTCACCACAGAGCCAAGAAAATCTCCCACCTCCCCATGCCGTATGCTACTGAGATAGCAGTTTGTATCATCGGCCAAAGGATAACATATTCAAATGTATGCACAGAGCCTTATAAGGGCAGGAGCACTTGTCTCCAGGTTGGACGTCACGATGGCAAGCAGGGAAGAGGCACCAATAATAGCTCCTGGTGTTGGTTTGTGTGTGCACGGTCAATAACAGCTCCTGGTGTTGGGTTGTGTGTGCACGGTCAATAACAGCTCCTGGTGTTGGGCTGTGTGTGCATGGTCAATAACAGCTCCTGATGTTGGGCTGTGTGTGCACGGTCAATAACAGCTCCTGATGTTGGGCTGTGTGTGCATGGTCAATAACAGCTCCTCGTGTTGGGTTGTGTGTGCATGGTCAATAACAGCTCCTGGTGTTGGGCTGTGTGTGTGTGCACAATCAGTAACAGCTCCTGGTGTTGGGTTGTGTGTGTGTGCACAGTCAATAACAGCTCCTGATGTTGGGTTGTGTGTGTGTGCATGGTCAGTAACAGCTCCTGGTGTTGGGTTGTGTGTGTGTGCACGGTCAATAACAGCTCCTGGTGTTGGGTTGTGTGTGTGTGCACAGTCAATAACAGCTCCTTGTGTTGGTTTGTGTGTGCATAGTCAATAACAGCTCCTGGTGCTGGATTGTGTGTGTATGCACAGTCAATAACAGCTCCTTGTGTTGGTTTGTGTGTGCATAGTCAATAACAGCTCCTGGTGTTGGGTTGTGTGTGTGTGCATGGTCAATAACAGCTCCTGATGTTGGGTTGTGTGTGCACAGTCAATAACAGCTCCTGATGTTGGATTGTGTGTGCACAGTCAATAACAGCTCCTGATGTTGGATTGTGTGTGCACGGTCAATAACAGCTCCTGATGTTGGATTGTGTGTGTGTGCACAGTCAATAACAGCTCCTGATGTTGGGCTGTGTGTGTGTGCATGGTCAATAACAGCTCCTGATGTTGGATTGTGTGTGCATGGTCAATAACAGCTCCTGATGTTGGATTGTGTGTGCACGGTCAATAACAGCTCCTGCTGTTGGATTGTGTGTGTGTGCACAGTCAATAACAGCTCCTGATGTTGGGTTGTGTGTGTGTGCATGGTCAGTAACAGCTCCTGGTGTTGGGTTGTGTGTGTGTGCACAGTCAATAACAGCTCCTGCTGTTGGGTTGTGTGTGTGTGCACAGTCAATAACAGCTCCTGGTGTTGGGTTGTGTGTGCATAGTCAATAACAGCTCCTGATGTTGGGCTGTGTGTGCATGGTCAATAACAGCTCCTCGTGTTGGGTTGTGTGTGTGTGCACAGTCAATAACAGCTCCTGGTGTTGGGTTGTGTGTGCATGGTCAATAACAGCTCCTGGTGTTGGGCTGTGTGTGTGTGCACAGTCAATAACAGCTCCTGGTGTTGGGCTGTGTGTGTGTGCATGGTCAATAACAGCTCCTGGTGTTGGGTTGTGTGTGTGTGCACGGTCAATAACAGCTCCTTGTGTTGGTTTGTGTGTGCATAGTCAATAACAGCTCCTGGTGCTGGATTGTGTGTGTGTGCACAGTCAATAACAGCTCCTTGTGTTGGTTTGTGTGTGCATAGTCAATAACAGCTCCTGGTGTTGGGTTGTGTGTGTGTGTGCATGGTCAATAACAGCTCCTGATGTTGGGTTGTGTGTGCACAGTCAATAACAGCTCCTGATGTTGGATTGTGTGTGCATAGTCAATAACAGCTCCTGGTGTTGGGCTGTGTGTGTGTGCACAGTCAATAACAGCTCCTGGTGTTGGGCTGTGTGTGTGTGCACAGTCAATAACAGCTCCTGGTGTTGGGTTGTGTGTGCACAGTCAATAACAGCTCCTGGTGTTGGGTTGTGTGTGTGTGCACAGTCAATAACAGCTCCTAGTGTCGGGTTGTGTGTGTGTGCACAGTCAATAACAGCTCCTGGTGTTGGATTGTGTGTACATAGTCAATAACAGCTCCTGATGTTGGGTTGTGTGTGTGTGCACAGTCAATAACAGCTCCTGATGTTGGGTTGTGTGTGTGTGCACAGTCAATAACAGCTCCTGGTGTTGGGTTGTGTGTGCACAGTCAGTAATAGCTCCTGATGCTGGATTGTGTGTGCATAGTCAATAACAGCTCCTGATGTTGGGTTGTGTGTGTGTGCACAGTCAATAACAGCTCCTGATGTTGGCACCTGTGGGTGCACAGTCAATAACAGCTCCTGGTGTTGGCACCTGTGGGTGCACAGTCAATAACAGCTCCTGGTGTTGGGTTGTGTGTGTGTGCACGGTCAATAACAGCTCCTGGTGTTGGTTGGCACTAAACCTGCTTCACCTTGACCCCCTCCCCTCGGTTACCCTGTGCAGTCCCAGGGGGATGAGGTGCACCATCCTCTGTCAGCTGCCCCGTGTTCTTGCACTGAAATGCTGCTCCTGTTAATCACAGGTGTTCCCCAGCTGGTGCCTCCAACCAACGTGAGAAAGAGCTGTTGAGATCAGGTTCCTGCTTGGATTGTATCACCCCTGGAAGCAGAGCTTCAGCCCTAGGGGGTGAGGCAAGGCAGCTGTGTGAGATGAACAATGGCCAGGGGTGCCCAGTCTGAGGAAGAAGTGCAGAGCAGCAGAGGGAGGCTGCTGTTTCTCTCTGCCACCTGGTGAGTCAAACACTTCCTCATGGCATCATCCCATGTTTACCCCAGTAATGACCTGCTTTCCTACTGCTTTATCCCTCAGGCCATATTGGCCACAGGTGTAACCCGTGGAGACTTTAGAATTCAGGCAAGGAAGTCAGATGCTTTTGTACTGACTGAGAAATGCCATTTATTCTGGTAGAAATTAGTCTGCATTAAGCCAGAATGAGCAGTATGGGAACCAGACCAAGTAACCAAGAGCTGCAGGGTGAAAAGCTGGGAAAATCTGAAAAACTCCCCAGATATTCTGAAGGGTGAGTACATTGCACTTTTCTTTTTTTTTTTTTTAGTCTAAACTAATGTAAAGTTCTCAAAGCTCAATGAAAGGACTGCAGTTCAAATCAGTTTCATGTGTTTTTTGGTGTAACAGCATGGCTTTCAATTAAAAATTAAGGCTGCTAAGATCCAAACAAAGGCAGATAAGAACAATTTCTACTCCGCACACCATGTAATGGGTGACGATCAAAAGGGAAAAAAAAAATTGAGTTACAATAGTCCTTCAATGCCTACAAATGGAAGTTGGAACAGCAGTGGTCTCATGTCCAAGATGTTTTATGAAATCAATCGTTCTCATGTGTAAGGATGTAGTGTGTTCCCAAGGCTGGGAATTCATGGCCAGGGAGTTTTGTGCAAACAAATTTATTGCGACTTATGCTTGCCATTTGGGTTTGTGTGCTGGCCAAGGGGGAGGGTGGGTGTCTGTGCTCTCTCCTGAAGGATTATAGCAGGGCTGTAGCTGCTGGAGTGAAGGGCTCCTTTCTGTGCTGACAGCTACAGAGAGAGCTCCTGGAGAATGAATGCCATCCATCACAGGACCTCCCAATCACCACTGTGTGAGGATGCAGGCACCAAGCAGCTCAACTGAGTTCTGCATGTGTTATTTTTCTCCCAAATCCTTCCTCATTTTCTCCTCCCTTGTTACTCAAGCATTTATTTAGGAAGGTATTTGCAGTAGTTGCAAAGGTCAAGTTCAGTTCCTTAAGGGTTAAAAGCCAGTGTTTACCCAATATCACCTGGTGTGGGAGGGGGAAGAAACTCACTGAAGGTCCATTCTCCAGGTGCAAGCTTGGTGGAAGGGAGCAGGTTATGAGCTCTGGGAAAAAAAAAAATCTTCCACAGCTGGGAGAAGAGTAAATAAAAATAACATGTCAGCCTGGGTGATTCAGGCTGCCTGTGCTCACCTGGATGGTAACAAGTGTGCATTTAGCTAAAAATGTGTGTGTCATTGCTGTGTTTTTCCCACTGTATATGCAGCACTCCTCATGCCTGTCTGTGGCAATATGTGTTTCAAGTATCTGGCTGTGCTGTGCCATGTTGGAGGTTAAGGAGTAAAGCAGAACATATGAGGCATGTTACTGAAATACTAACCAACCACCCCTGCAAAAAAAAATTAAAAATTAGAAAAATTGTTGGCTCCCAGGTCTTAAAAATGTTAGAAATTCTCTAATGGCAGATCTTGGAATCTGTTGTTTTCCAAGCCTGCTTATTCATCCCCTTTTGGACAGAGGAAAACAGTCATAAATCAAATTTTCTGCAGATCAGAAGTGCTAAGCAGGTGGATGGTTTGGAGCCTCACAGCTCACAACAATGTCAGTATTTGTTTTATTTTTGCAAAACTCTCCTTGAGTCCCCAGGAATATCTTGACAATATCACCTTTTTGTCCCTTTCAAACACTCTCATCTTATCCCCTGAACCATTGTTGTTACTAAGAATCTTCTGTGATCACAAGTCCCAGTTGAGATGACAATCTCAAACTTGTCCATTTTTTCTGATCTTTCAGCTGGAAAAGCATGGACTTTAGGAACTAGTCATGTAAACAGTTGCCTTGCACATATAAAGGCAACTGCACAGAAAATCTTATTCCAAAGAAGTGGTAGAATAGTGTTTCATATTATTATAGGAATTTCAGTGTGCTGCTGACTTGTTATTTTTACTTTCTCTTCATTTTGAAGAGGTTGTTTGATACTGTTCTATTCTATATGTGCCAAAATATTTATAAAGTCTTTCCTTGATAACTGAGTATAGACACAGCAATGACTTGAAGACAGTTCTCATCTCTCCCATCAATGATGGAAAATTCACATACTCAGAAATAACACTTGATCTGGTGGGTAGAGTGACCTACTGCAGAAGAGAAAGCAGAAGTAGGAAAATGTGATGCCAGCATCTTGGTGTAACATTTTGAAAGTTTCAGGTGAGATTTCCATACAGAAGCTTGAATGGTGATTCTGGCTAATGATGTTACCTCTCTCATGGATCAGAGTTCAAGAAAAATATAGCAGGATTTCCTAATGAAATGGTAAAGGTATACCATGGAGATACAACAAAACCTCAAGTGGTTAATGAGTTTCTCAAAAGTCTCTCTTCCCCCGGTGCTACATCTATCACTCTTGAAAGCAAATGGAGTCTGGTAGGAGAGTGTTATTACAACCAGCCCTAAGGCTTCGAGTGGGTTGCATTTCTCAGGAGGAGGTGAGCTTTCTGCTGGGTCTCCCACCAGGTAATGACAGCTCTGTCAGCTATTGCAGAGTGACAAGTGACAGCCTCCAGAGCCTCTGGTAGAGGTGACCCTCCTCTTCCTGAGCATTCCTCAGAGGCAGCGAGGCAGACACCACAGTGTCTGTCACAAGGTTCCCCATTCTCTCTGCAGAAAAGCCCTGCCTCTGCAGCACCAGATGACCATTCTCCTGTACCAGCTCTCAGCTCCACAGGTTTGTGTTGGCAAAATGGGCATTGCCTGTGAACACAATTGCTCTTGACTTTGTTTTCTACAAATAACTCTGCAGGGAAGCAAGTGCAGTTGGAAAGGAAGAATTTGAGGTCTTTTCTCTGCCCCCTCCCCCTTATTTAGATAATTTGTGCTGTTTTCACAGCTACTGAGGACTGAAATCAAGCAGACCCATCAGCCAGTCCTAAACTACTCTGATGGAACTCTGACAGCCACCTCAGCAACCACATGGCTCAGTCCTCATGGCAGGTATGGGCTGAAACACCTTGATCTTTTGAGTGTCTGCAAGCTGGAAAAGTCTTTCAGCTCTAAGGGATTAAAGTAGGACTGGAAAGGGAACATAATTCCTGTGGGAATTACTTTGAGGCTAGAAATCAGGTATCACCTTTATTGGAGCAGGTCAGTCTGGGAGAAGGCTCTACTCAAGGCTCTCCTGCTCTATCCAGGGTCCCTCTGCTAAAATAAAATGTATTTCTTGGTTTAGGTAGAGGCTTGGGCAGTAGGAGATTTGAAGGAATTTGCTCCTTTAGTTCATTCTCTTTATTTGTAGGTGTAATCAGGCTACAGCTGCTACTCATATTAGCAGTCCGTACTTCTATGTCTCTTCCTGAATGAGACTCAAATCCATTTCTGGGAAAAATCCCTCCAGAAAGGCAGTTTTCCCATTTCAGAGATGGAGAAACTAAGTCACATAGATAACAAAATTATTCACCTGCACACGTGAGTGCTGTCAGGGACAGTAGAGCCCAGGTCTCTTACTTTCCAGCCATAAAATCCAGCCACAAGTTTTGAGGCAAGCTTTCATTTTTCCATGGCCTGTAGGGATTGCTGCTTGCAGACAGGACACAGCTGATTGTGGCAGGGGAGAAGTGCAGCTGTGAAGGGAGCATCAGTCTTATGTAAACCACAAAACAGACACTGGACATCATCTAAAGCAGCAGAACGGGGGTGAAAAGGTCTCTGTGAAAGTGGAGCAGTGAAGTGCAGTGGCCAGGGAGGGATGCTGGCAGGGCTGAGTGATGCTCCATGGTTAATTGCTGCTTACGAGGTCCTAGCACTGAATTTAATGCTTCTTGTGTCTGTGACAAAACAGGCAGACCAACACCCAGAAAGGCCAAATTACCTTAGCTACAGGCAATCCTACAGGTGGATCCTTCAGCCACTGAAAAGGTTGGATTTCAGATTGATTTTTCCATGAGTTAAGCAGGGCTGCTCTTTCACATGGCAGTTTTGTCCTGGAGGACGTTTTGTTGCTCAGCCCTTCACCGTCACTTTCTAATAAAAGTCTTGATTTGCAGTTTTGGGTTGAAATGCCTAGGACAGCTGTCACTCTGCCCCAAAGTCATAAATCCTGGTGGTTTTCCTCATCTGGCAGCCCTCTGTGATTAAAGCAAGAGCTCCTTGGAAGCATGAATCACCGAGGCTCATAGGTATTCACTCCCTGTCTCAGCACTGCAGCCCACTCTGTGTTGTCCAGCCTCTGTTTGCCTGACATAAACAATAGATAGGATGTCAAACATGCAGAATTGCTCTGAAAGGAAACAGCAATGATTTCTAGAGCTCCAGATTTCTTGTTTCCCTTTAAGCTTGGAAATTAAATGTGGGGGTTCTCTAAAACTAACAGAAACGCTGGAGTGGATGGCAGTTTCCTTTATTTGTGCATATAAAGCATGTTTTGGTGCAGCAGGGAGAGAGATGCCATTGATACCTAATAACAAGCACACAAATTACTAGTGCCTTTTGTGTAAGTAATTTAGATACTCTTGGGGTTTTTTTTCTACAGCATTCTCTTCTATTTATCAATTTCTTCCCTGTACCTCCCAGTTTGCCTGCATCTTCATTCATCATTCATTTACAAAGCCATTCCAAGCATCAGAAACCAATTTCCTCCCTGATCCCAGTCCTGTAAAAAAACAATATTACCCTGCATGCAAGCAATGTTATGAAGATGTGGGGTGTTTTGAATAGAGGAGTGTGTAACAGGAGGTGGATTAAGACTAAAAAGCCAAACCATGTTTCGTGAACTGTCTCATCTTCAGCTCAGCATCCCTCCACAACATGAAAATAGATGTTTCCCACTTTGTTCTCATGCACAGGCCTGTAAACTGCCATAAGATTACACATCAAGCTATTGGACACTGAATTTTAACTTGTGTTTTTGTTCTCTTCTCAATCCTGAATCTTTGATGCCTTTCTCCAATCAGCCTAATCAGGCCAAGCCCACCCAGCAAGTCCCTGTTTAGCAGCTGCTCAGCCTGCATGTGCTGCTGTGCCTCTGAATCACTGCCTTGACTGGGCTCCAAGGGCTCTGCTCCGCGCTCCCTCGGGCTGTGCGTGCAGGAGCCTGCAAACTTCACTGCAGAACCTGCAAACTTGCACTGCAGGCACCAAAGCTCACCCTGCCTGCAGATAGCACACGTAAATCGCCTGGCTGTTACACAACCTGCACCTCACATCTGCACAAACCTGCTGCTCTGCTCCCTGCTGACTCTGACCAGTGACTCCCCATGCTGGTGGGACTGTGTGCCCTGCTGATTGCACCCTCCCAACTTCTCCAGGAGGTAAGGAGCTCACCTGGCTCTTGACACCTTTTGGAGGAGGAATCAGGTTCCCATCCAGGAAGGTGTGGGAAGCTAGGAAGTAAATTGGGTTTAGAGTTTTCCTGGGTCCAGCCTCACCCTGCATGCCTATCTCACCTGTGTCCTCTACAGACCATGCATGGGTAGAAGGGGAGGGTAAAGGAGTCTGAGATTGCAGAGCTACAATGGTTTTACACCCTGAACTGCTCTAGCTTTGTTAGGAGAAGCATTGTCGCTTCTTAGTGACAGTGCTCACCTCTTCACTTAGCAGTTGACCCTTGAACTGTGTATCATATGGGACAGCGGTGAAGTAAGAATGTTTATAATTAATATTATAATTATTCCCCACACATAAATTATGGCCACCAATCTAGCTATAATTTATGTGTGGCAAATAATGATAATTTTTGATGGTTCTTTGCTTTTGATGAGACTGGGGATAAATGCTGATCATTTCAGATCTTGTTCTCATAATCTCATTCCTGCAAACCAAAAGCTTTGCACGTTAAAGGGTCACATCTGTAGGAGAGAATGGCAGAGACATGGAGTCCTCCTGACTGTTTTTTACCCTATCTCATACAAACAACATGGTTTCACTGCAGCACCCATGCTGGCAGCATCCCCTCGGTGTTCCTCCAAGGAAAGGCTTCAGGCAGCTCATTTCAACCTACATCAGGAGCTGAGGAGGACTATCTCCTGTGCCACTGCTCTCAGTCATTCTCTAAAGTGTCATTTTTATTCTCTAAATTGCCATATTTCTATTCTGGTTTATAGTCAGTCTTGGTCTGCGTGTAAGAAACAGACAAGTGTGTGTAAATTTTACGTTACTTATCCAAAAGTATCCGTGTACAAAGAGATTGGGAGGCAGCATGGTCAGTGTGATGCCCAACCTCTCACTCTGGGCTGTGGTACTCCTTTACACAGCCACAGCCCTGAGCCTTTTCACTTGGCACAGCCCTGCTGCCATCCCTGCAGATGTCAGGAACCCCCTCTGCCTGCACCCCAGGCACTGACAGGGATGCACAGAGGGGACACCACGGCCTGCCTGCATCCCCCAGGGGCAGGGAGCAGCTGCCCTGAGCCCCATTGCTGTGCTCTGTGCTGCTGCCCCCAACAAACACCTCCTTGCTACCTCCTGCCTGGCAGGAAAGGCCTCCTCCTCTGCCTGCAGAGAGGGCAGCAGCTGCACCTGAGCCCTGCTGGCTCCACAGCCCCATCCTGTTTCCTCCTGCCTGCTGGCAGCAGGAAGAGCCAATTTCCCACCTCCCTCCATAAAACACAGCACCAGGGCTTAGTTAGTGTGCACCCTGACATCAGGAACAGTTATTTCGGTGTTTCTGCTTTTGGTGGTGCCAATGTAGCCTCAATAATTTTAAAGACATCCAATTTATAAGGTGGCAGCTGTAAGGATGGGAAATGCTGACAGCAGAGCACGTTGTACTTATTTACTTCACGTGACTATGAGCACTGGCCTCTCCACACTGATGAGTTTCAGGGCCTCTGGGTTATTTATCAGCACTTTTTGCCTATTTATATCAGTAAACATAAGTGACAGAGAATAAGCCCTACTAATCAGTTTTCAAAATAAAAAATCTTTATCATAATAAAGAATTAGGTGGAGAAAAGGTTCTTCGTTAGCTTCATTAAGTAATCAGTATAGTCAAGCCATCATTGGACTGATTTGAACAGTTTTTGTTCCTTTAAAAGGCCTTTAAGTTCCTTTAAAAGATGCAAGCTTACAAGATGGTTTGTGCAAGGTGGATGAGCTCCACAAAGCCGTGGTGCTACATCATTTTAAGCAACTAAGAATCCAGGCTGCACTTTTCAAAATGCATTCAAGGCTCTTTATGTTATTTAACTACATAATTTCTTTTGTAATCATTTCATCTTGCTGTTGTTTTGGCTTGTGTTTCTCTAATCTCTAAGAATGCTCTTTAGACCAATAACTATATATTATTTTAGAAAGACTTGGTAGTACAGGAAGGTGTCATGTTTAGATACAGTGATTTATATGCCCCTAATTAAGTAATTGAGAGGTAGTAGTATTCCATTACATTCTTCTTAACTACTTACTTGCAATTAATCATTTGTTTTCCACCCTGTGGTTTATCTTCTAGATTTTAGTCACAATTGTTTTCCTTTGAGTATTGCCACATCATTCAGGTTTAGTGGGGATTACTCCTGAGCAAGGAATGTCAAAAGACTTGTGAGAAATACACGAAAAAAGATAAATAGGAGATTATGAGAGACAGCAATCTCGTAGGAACTGCACATTTAAGCCAACAATCAAACCCACTGAAAGCCAGGGAAACCTTAGGCCAAGTTTCATTTTGGTCTTGCATAACTGTGCAGACCTCAGATTATTAATAATGTTATTATGATAACATCGTGTTATGCCATCAGATAATCTGGAATTTTATTTATTGTAGTTACCTGAATGTGCCCATCTTCCTTCCCTGGTAGTATCGGGGTTGCCTTCTCCTCCTCACAGAAGGCAGGCTGCCCAAAAAATGATTCACTCAAGAGCTCAGAAAATGTTGGCATGCGTGATGTGCTCCTCAGGCCTGTGCTTTGACCCAAGTGCTGATTGATAAAGATTGAAGAGAGCAGGCTTGTGGCACATCTCGGGGTGCTGCCGTGCCAGGGAGGGCCCCGGCACTGCAGGGCTCCCCAGGTGAGGTTTGCTGCCAGTGCCACCCAGCACAGCAGCACCTGGCTCTGCAGGGTGAGCCCTGTGCCCACCTGGCTCTGCAGGGTGAGCCCTGTGCCCACCTGGCTCTGCAGGGTGAGCCCTGTGCCCACCTGGCTCTGCAGGGTGAGCTCTGTGCCCACCTGGCTCTGCAGGCTGAGCCCTGTGCCCACCTGGCTCTGGGCTGAGCCCTGTGCCCACCTGGCTCTGCAGGGTGAGCCCTGTGCCCACCTGGCTCTGCAGGGTGAGCTCTGTGCCCACCTGGCTCTGTGCTGAGCCCTGTGCCCACCTGGCTCTGCAGGGTGAGCTCTGTGCCCACCTGGCTCTGCAGGGTGAGCTCTGTGCCCACCTGGCTCTGTGCTGAGCCCTGTGCCCACCTGGCTCTGCAGGGTGAGCTCTGTGCCCACCTGGCTCTGCAGGGTGAGCTCTGTGCCCACCTGGCTCTGCAGGGTGAGCTCTGTGCCCACCTGGCTCTGCAGGCTGAGCCCTGTGCCCACCTGGCTCTGGGCTGAGCCCTGTGCCCACCTGGCTCTGCAGGGTGAGCCCTGTGCCCACCTGGCTCTGCAGGGTGAGCTCTGTGCCCACCTGGCTCTGTGCTGAGCCCTGTGCCCACCTGGCTCTGCAGGGTGAGCTCTGTGCCCACCTGGCTCTGCAGGGTGAGCTCTGTGCCCACCTGGCTCTGTGCTGAGCCCTGTGCCCACCTGGCTCTGCAGGGTGAGCTCTGTGCCCACCTGGCTCTGCAGGGTGAGCTCTGTGCCCACCTGGCTCTGCAGGGTGAGCCCTGTGCCCACCTGGCTCTGCAGGGTGAGCTCTGTGCCCACCTGGCTCTGCAGGGTGAGCTCTGTGCCCACCTGGCTCTGCAGGGTGAGCTCTGTGCCCACCTGGCTCTGCAGGGTGAGCCCTGTGCCCACCTGGCTCTGCAGGGTGAGCTCTGTGCCCACCTGGCTCTGCAGGGTGAGCTCTGTGCCCACCTGGCTCTGCAGGGTGAGCTCTGTGCCCACCTGGCTCTGCAGGGTGAGCCCTGTGCCCACCTGGCTCTGTGCTGAGCCCTGTGCCCACCTGGCTCTGCAGGGTGAGCCCTGTGCCCACCTAGCTCTGCAGGGTGAGCTCTGTGCCCACCTGGCTCTGGGCTGAGCTCTGTGCCCACCTGGCTCTGCAGGCTGAGCTCTGTGCCCACCTGGCTCTGTGCTGAGCCCTGTGCCCACCTGGCTCTGGGCTGAGCCCTGTGCCCACCTGGCTCTGCAGGGTGAGCTCTGTGCCCACCTAGCTCTGGGCTGAGCCCTGTGCCCAACCTGGCTCTGCAGGGTGAGCTCTGTGCCCACCTGGCTCTGTGCTGAGCTCTGTGCCCACCTGGCTCTGCAGGGTGAGCCCTGTGCCCACCTGGCTCTGCAGGGTGAGCTCTGTGCCCACCTGGCTCTGTGCTGAGCTCTGTGCCCACCTGGCTCTGCAGGGTGAGCTCTGTGCCCACCTGGCTCTGCAGGGTGAGCCCTGTGCCCACCTGGCTCTGCAGGGTGAGCTCTGTGCCCACCTGGCTCTGCAGGGTGAGCCCTGTGCCCACATGGCCACCAGGTTCCTGCAGCTCTGGGGCAGGGCAGGGCTCAGGAGGACACCCAGCCACAAAGGGAGGGAAGGCAGCAGGTGAGGAGCACTGCCAGCTCGCAGGCAGCAGCATCCTGTCTCCACGAGCTCCCAGACCATGCCCAGCCTGCTGTCCTGTGACAAGGTGGCCCATTCAGTGTATTGGGGAAAAGCTGCAGATATTGCTCACCCGCACCTTAGCAAAGCCTTTGGCACCTGGAGAAGCTGCCTGCTCATGGCCCACATGAATTTACTCTTTGCCTGGTACAACCTGAGTGGCCAGCTGAGCCCGGAGTGATGGTGAGTGAAGTTACATAGGATGAAAGGTGAGTGAAGTGACACCCAGCGGGCAGCTGGTCACAGGTCAGGTTCCCCAGGGCCAGTTCTGTTTAGTGTCTTTATCAGTGATCTGGACAAGGGGATCAAGGGCATCCTCAGTGAGTTTGCAGACAATCCTGAGCTGGGTGGGACAGTTGCTCTGCAGAGGGACCTGGACCGGCTGGATCCATGGCCCCAGGCTGGTGGAGTGCTCGGTGTGGCCAAGTGCCAGGTCTTGTCCCTGGACCACAAGAGCCCATTGCAGTGCTGCAGGCTGGGGCAGAGTGGAAAAGGGCCTGGGGGTGCTGGAACAGCAGCTGAACATGAGCCAGCTGTGCCCAGGTGGGCACCAAGGCCAAGGGCGTCCTGGCCTGTGTCACAAACAGTGTGGGCAGCAGGAGCAGGGCACTGGTTGTCCCCCTGCACCTGGCACTGCTGAGGCCATGCATTAAATGACATGTTCAGTTCTGGGCCAGAGGAGGTTTAGATTGGATTTCAGGAAAAACTTTTTCATGGAAACCTTTGTCATGGATTGGAACATGCTGCCCAGTGAGGTGGTTTTGTTAGCAGCCTTGGAGGTGTTTAAAAGGTGGCACACTTGGGGACATGGTTTAATGGTGGGCTTGGCAGTGCTGGGTTAGCAGTTGGACTCAGTGACCCTAAAGGTCTTTCCCAACCCAAACAATTCTAGGATTCTATTCTATGACTTCGAAGCTCTTCCATAAAACTTCCAAATTCACTACTCCAGGGTGCAGGCCATGTAGTAAATGCACAAGAAGCATGTTGTGACCCTTAACATTTAGGGTAGACAATGTGAGCCTGAGAAGGCATAAGAGATGGAAAACCTGATTGCTGTTCTCTCACTGTTTGCCCAAGTTCTCTGCTTTTTCTTCTAATTTATGTGCACTTCAAAAAAATAAGTAATTTTACTCCCGTATTAATAATTCCTCTTTGCCAGTGTTTTGCTGTAAGGCCATATGAATGATATGGCATATCCTTGATATTATGATACAAATATTTTCACATGGATCTTTTCCCAGTGTCCAAGTAATATACTCAGCAGGCACAGGAGAAGAGTCATTATAAATTTCTTAGAAAAAAAGTGTTGGGACTGCCAAATCTTGACCGGCATTATTATTGTGGGTAAACTGCTCAGGGACCAAGCTGCACTATCAGAGTCATTTCCTGGCAGCTGAAACGCTCTCTGCCTAGTTTGTCTTTCTGTAAAATGGACACAAAAATGTCCCTCAAAGCTGTAAGGACTCATTCAGGTTTCTGAGAGATCTGCAATGAAACAAAATAAACAAATGTGTGCAGCTACTGATGAGGGATATACGCTGTACAGATTCAGGAATAAATTATGTGCATAGTTTTATAGAATTATGTTCAGTGGTGTTATTACCCATCAGTTATCACACTGGTGAACTAAAATGGGGCATCATCTAATTCATACCAAGAGAGACAGACTCACAAAATCAAGCAGACTTGATAACTCCATAGTTATACCACTTTAATTGAAAAAAAAAAAATTCAATTTTAGTCATGCTTCAAAGTATTTATCCTTAACTATAGAAGCTCTGCTCTTCTGTGTTTTATCTTTGCTTCTTTGAGAAAGCTGGTGTATGGTAGTTTGTGACATTTTCATTGTGAGAGATGCTTAACATTAACCAGTTATTTAGAACCAAAAGCCTGTGCCCTAAGACACATATGGTTGCACTTAAGCTGAAATCACCACTTTACCTTAGCAAATATTGGTTTCATCATAAAAGGTAAGTGTTCCCAGAAGTGTATTAAAATGCACAGAGAGACAAAAGAGAAGTATTGGAATTCAATCTCGGGTACCAACGTAAAAATATTTAAATATGCTATAAATTGCACAGATCCAGCATGGTTCACTGAAGAATCTTTCAAGTTATTAAAATATTTTCATTTCAATAAGAGACACTAAAAGTAATCATGCAATTTGTGTGCTGTTCAGCGTTAGGAACACTTCTACATATATTTATTCAATCAAGTTCCCCAAGTCACAAACAAAAGTTACTCCTGCTCCTATGAGGAGTAGTTAGAACAGGAGAGTACATCAGAGAATAAAGTGGAAGGGAAAATGTATAGGTTGTATCTGGTTCAATTCCAGTGGAGGTGTGAAAGGTAAAAAGGCCTTTTTGGGCTGAAGTGGATTAATTCATAATGACATCTGTGCATCCCAAGTCTCCACATGTGCATGGCAGTTAGGAAAGGCACTGACTCCTAGAGTCCATGCAGAACATCCTCAAGGTAAATGGATGGCACTACAGGGGGCACTAAAGGAAAATGATGGTACCTTTTGGCCATTCTAGTTTCAGGTCTTGGGGAAAATGTCAGTTTTTTCATCTCTGCTGGAACAGAAGATTTGCTAATTGTTGCAGAGTGGAGATTTTCCTAATGGCCCCCTTTTGGACAGGTTATCAGGTGGAGCAAAGGAAAGGATGCTGCAGCAGTATCTGGGCTGCCAATGGAAAATACATTCTTCAAACCTGTGATGCAAATACAAAGTATGAGTGGCAATAATACTTTTACTGAAAACCTCTAACACTGCTGCGTTTGGTGAGTTTGCCATGAAATCCTAAACAAACCTCCACAAAATATTCATCTAGATTTGCCCCTGTCTTTGTGAAGCTTAGTTTTGGAAACAGATCTTAGCTCTAGAGCTTCAGATTGAATAAGAACAGTAGATCTAATTCATCTCAGTAAGCAATGCGTCTGAAGAGATCTGTTTGGTTTTGTGGGTATCTGCTCTCTTTAGCTGTAATTAATGACCTTAGCAAAAAGTTAAGACAGAATAATGGCACCACCTGAGACAGAAAGCATCATGCAAATTGTCATAAGGCATAATTAAAGCTTCATGTGCACCTAAGCTCAAAAAAATGTGAACAACCCACAAAATAACACTTTTTTCTTTGAAAATTTCTTTGTGCCCTAACTGAAAGGTACACCAGGACCCTGTGTTTTTGGCTTGCTCTAATACCCCTGTTCTCTTCAGCAGTGCATTTATAAAGCTCTCAGACTTGTTTGGAAACTGGGATAGTGAGACCATAGTGTCTGGCAGGATGCTTGTCCCCCAGGGTTTCACATGCATTTTGCAGCAAATGTTTTCAGAGTATCTTGTTTTAAAGGATCCTTGCAGGAATTCTTACACAGGAGCAGCTTTATTTATTTAGGTCAACATTAGCACTGTTTCCTGGTTGTTGTGAATACTATCTCAGGGGAGAATTTGTCATTTTAGTCTGAAAATGCCAGGATAAAAATAGATGGGACAATTTCATACCTAACTGGTAGGGAGGTGTTTTTAGCTAACTTGTTGCAAGAGCCTGGATGGAGGTTATTATTTCACTAAATGCCCCCCAGTTCAGTGGTACCTTTGTAAGAGTTTATCTGTATTTCTGCTTTCCTTCAGCATTTTTACCCCATGCAACTATTGCCCAGTTCCTCTCTTCTTCTGTTGTCATCTCACCCTCTTCCTCTTTCACACAGGGTCCTTGCAGAGAACACAGTTCCATTTGAAAGAGTTCATCAGGTGAGTGCAGAGACAAAGCCAAGGGTCACTCTTGCTCAGAGCTTGCCAGCATCGCTTAATAACCCTTATATGACAGGCATGCAGCTCCTCTTGCTCTCTCTAGCTCAGTGTGTAATTCCTCCAACAGATATTTTGTTCTCAACAATAACATGTTCCTGCCATGCTCCACAGGGTTCGGACACCAAGCTGTGACTGCGAGCTCCCATGGAGGCTGAGGGGGTATTTGACTGTTAGGAAGCACATTCATATGGTTTGGAAGGTAGTTTCCTTATAAACAGTAACTTTGGAAGAGAATTAAGGTGTTTACTTTTCACCTGTAAGTACAATTAAGGCTAATCCCCTGCAGTTGTATATTTGTACTGGGAGTGCTGGTTTTCTTTACTAACTCAGGTCTGCACATAACAGCATTTAAAAATATGATGAGGAGTGTAGCTTATTTTGTTCATGGTCATGCTGTATGTTTTCTCTTTAAATAAGGTTGAAGAAAGAATCTCTTTTAAAGGTTGACGCCGGGAGATGTTTTCTTGTGGTTACTTGAAGCAAGGTGTAGACTTTAATGCCAAAAGAAAGGGTCCCCCACCTTGTCAATGAATCCTATAATCAGGTTGCAATAGTAACAGATTACAGCTGTCATGTTTCTTTTTCTCCAGGTTCTGATTTCTCTCCCTATCTCTGGTTTTCTTCTAGTAAGAGATACCCGGTGTCTCATTTTGCTCAGGTCAGGCAGGAGAACTTAGATAGGCCAAGAGTTTCCATTACATTTATCTAATCTCCTGTCTTTTCCAGCTAACCTAAATGAGTGCCATACAAGTACTGAACCTACATTTGCATGTGTGGCAGTTTGAGAAAAACAAAACCTTAATTCTAGAAGTTTTCCTGAAACTGGTACACAAGTTTTCCTGAAACACACCTTTTCTGTAAGTGACAGAAATAGTTAAGGCAAAACTTTTCTACAACAGCACTTTTTTACTATAAGTTGATGGCAAACCATTAATGCCAAACTCTCAGAGCTGTCCTTGAAGTCCTGCTACAGTCCCACTCCCCTGTGAGAGGGATGTGAGAGGGATGTGAGATCTCAGCTATGGACAGCTGAGAGTGCAGAACAGAGGATTTCCCCAGGATCAGAAATCGGTGGCTGGCTCAAAGCTGCCAGACCCCCTGTCAGCCCTGATGCATGTCCTCCCCCTGTGACCTGTGCTGCTGCCTCCTCACATTAGCCATGCCGGCCAAGGCATCTGTCTCAGGGTGTTTGCTTCAGACAGTATGGATGATGGAAACCCCGATTTATCCTGGCTTGGAGCAGGGCTGGCTTTCCTTAAGCGTACCGAGCTCTCCTCTCTTACCAATGTGAATATGAGCTTGGCACAGTTTGTGATCTTAAAAGAAGTCAACATGCACAATACCTCCCGTTGATGGTGACACTGAAGCCCTTCTCTTGTGGGCTGAGGTGGGTTGGAGCCCAGCTCTGTGCTGGCTCTGGGGCCTCCTGTGGGATTCCTGTGGGAATGTCAGCCTCCCTTCCCTGCAGACGCTTGGAGAGGAGTCGGTGATCACCCCTGCTCGGAGGTACAACCACAACGAGCACGTGTGCTGCTGCCTGCCTGCTCCAGAGGATTTCCTGCTGCTTGCAGGAGACTGAAAGCAAGCTGAAATGTTCCAGCACTCTAAAGGAGGACAAGGCATTGGTGGGAGGCTTGTTTAGTATCTGAGTGGGATCATGACTACGATGTTCATCTGCATGTTACCAGCATGGAATATACGCACTTTGAAGACAAGTAGGCTCAGAAAGAAAGGAAAACTTCCAGGGAGGGAGGAGGCAGAGTGAAAGACTGCTAACACTTGCAGCGTGAAGATCAGGGGAAAGATGGAAATACCAGAGCAGGATAATCTGCAGGAGGAGGAAATCAGGCACAGAAAATCAACACTTGATGGGAGGCTACCCTAAATACCCACTGGGAGGCTGGTATTTACCCTCCAGGCAGCAGCAGGGCAGGTGCCAGATCTGCCTGTTGAAGAAGCAGGAGGTTACCAGCAGAACTAGCACACCATAACCCTGGGGGACCTCTCTTGCAAACACACCATTAGATTGCTGGCACGGAGAGAAGCTGGCAGCCCCGTTTCACACCAGCGATGATGTCACACAGCTCTTATTTCAGAAGCATCTCTGTGAAGTTGACAGCTCCTGCTCTCCTCTGATTCTGCTCAGATTGCTAATGTTGATGTCTGAGGCAGGTTTTCAGTGGTCCCTGGGGGAGCAGCTGTACCTAATGAATGGAAGGTGTCTTTTAGCACCTTAGCAGTTAGGTGCTTAGCAGTTATCCACATATTTTGGTAGTCTTTCAACTATGTGAAAATGCCAACCAGTAACAGCTCATCATTTTCTAAGGTGTTTTAAGGCAGGGAAAGAGCATTTGCAGCTTGCTTAGGATTTCGGGATGCTTTCACAGGTTGATTTAAGGCACTGTGACTTTCTAGCAATGCTCCTGCAGTATTCTTCACTTTGTTTTGTCTAAGAGAAGGAAAATGTATGGCTGATTCCCACTTAATTAGGCCTCATCTGCTAAACAGTTATGTCACTATTTACGTAGGAGTAGTCCCCACTGAAGTCAGGTCCAGCAGCTGTATACTTCATCTGGTAACAATGTGATTCCAAGATAAACAGACTTGGAACAAGAGATGTACATTGCCTTATATGTATGAACTACCTGCATGCAGCAAATGCTGTGCCATGTCATTCTGGCAAATGCTAGCAGCTATTCTATTTCAACAGCCTGATTATTAGTTTTAAATAATGGGCCAAACTCTACTCACTGCTTCAGCTTTTACTGAAGTGTATGACTTGTCAGGTGAGTAACTTTGAGTCACTTGTGCCCCTCTAGGGTACTAAGGAAAAAAGCCCTCCACACCGACTCACATCAAGTGATTTTTCATGGCTGGGTCTCCCATGGCCTGGGGATAAGATCTTCTAGAGAAAAAAAAAAAACATAGCTGGAAACAAGACGTGTTGGGAAAAGAAATGTCTAGAAACTCAACAGGCATTTCGGTTTAATTCTAGTCATCCCCTTTCTAATGCCCTTCTAGCAGGAATCCCTGACAGAGGAGTGACTGGTGCATTGGCTGGTGTGTCAACTTCAGCTCTGGTCCAGCAGAATGACTTGGGCTACTCTCTCACCTGTGAGTGCCACTACAAGGAAAGAACTCTGATTGTTTCATACTGCCTCCTCCTATTCATCTTCTACCAGGTAATTCCTGTTTTCCATAGCACCCCCTCTTACCCTACCAATGACCTTTTGTTTTCCCATAGAGTTTTGTACCATTCCCTTGATTGATTGATTGATTGATTCCCTTGATTCCCAGTTAATTTCGTTGATTACATTGATGCTATCTAAAGCAATCCCTTCAGCAAACACGTGCTTAATTTGGTCTATTGAAAATGAGGTGTGTTTTCAGTCGTCACCTATGCCCAGGGAGGTGGATGGTCCTTCAGCAGAAATCCTGACCAGGAGCTCTCCTAGTTAGCTGTCCAAAGAAGTAACTGCTCGTGGCTCTGTCCCATGTGGCACCCCGACAGGTATCCCCAGCAAACACGAGTTCTCCCAGGCAGGACCCTGCCCTGTCACCGCAGGCAAACCCCATCAGCTTCCTGTAGAAAATGCATCTGCACAGGGCTGAAATGACACCGTGCTGCTGCCTGCTCTGGACCTCCTGGGAAGCTTCGTGGAAGGATTTTTTGTTGTAAATTTAACGTTATTACATCATTGTGATACTATGACCCACCGAAGGTTTCTCCTGGGCATCTCTAACAATTGAGACCTTCCTCAGAAAATGAAGATACACAGAAGTTAATGAAATGAGAAGTAGGGGAGGTATGGTGCTGCAAAGTACCTTCTTACAAGTGCTACAGAGGGAATTACTTTCTCAATGAAAGACTATGTTTCTTGAGCTCTAAAAGAAGTATGTGGAAATAAGTTTTAAATGGTATTGCATCTTTGTAATGTTCTCTCTATAAAACCCTGAGGACTCCACAGAGTCAGAAACTTTTAAGATTTAGATATGTGTTTATGTAGTCAAAATGTGAATTGTGCAACTTACTACCCAAAGTAAATACTACTAATAAATTACTTTATTCCCCTGAGGAAGAGGCAGGAGCAAATTGCTTAGAAGAATGGGAGAAAGCAGAACTCATTGCAAGTCCACTTGTTGAAACACTTAGGCTTTTTTTTAATCAATTTTAATGCCATTTAAAACTGGTATTCCTGACCAGTATTAACACTAACTATGAGTACTTCCGACTGTTGGAAGAAAACTTCAGCTTCCTGCCTGAGGATCAGCACTTGAGGACGTGTCTCGGGTGACACCGTGTCAGTGACAGGGCGATCTGCCGGGTGCAGTGTTACCTCAGCAGCAGCCTTTCCGGCAGGCTGTGCCTGCACATGGCACACGGGCGGTGTGCGATGCTCCGAGGGGGCTCCGTGCCTCTCCTCAGGGCAGCTTTGCTGGATGCCACTTGACTTTTCTTCTAACACCTTGTCCCCAGGACAGCCGAGGCAGGAAAGTACCAGCTGTACCAGTCTTAGGGCAGCATCTGCTGGTTATTGCATGGATCAACATAGATGGTTGTCATGGAAGAGGCTGCTTGCTTTGGCTCCCAGGCAGAGGTACCTGGGACTGGGGGGCGGGAGAAACGGGCGCATGGGAGAGAAATGACCTGTAAGTGCAATCCCAACACTCAGTCAGGAGAGAACGGGACTGGTCGAGGAGCTCCTCGGTCTTGGTCTCTTTTTTCCTTATGAGAGACAGTACCCACAAACTTTGGCAAGTCCAGGTTCAGTTGACTGCAATTCGCCTTCAAAGCAAAGAAACCCTTCCCACCACCTCCCACAGCCCTTCCGCGGCGCTCCCGCGGCGCTCTCGGAGCCGGGGAGGCGGGCAGCCACCGAGAATGAACCCCGGGTGCGAAGACAAAATGGGAACGGGGACTCTGTGAGCCTCGGCAGGAGTAACCCTGGGGCTCGGCCACCTCTCCCGGGGTGCAGAGGCGCCCAGGTGTGCGGGCGTTCACCCGGCGCAGGCAGAGCGGAATTGACTTGGCCATAGAATTCACGGGCGGAGCCGGGGCGCTGCCGGGGCCCCGAGGGGAGAAGGGGAGAGCAGAGGCAGCTGCCGGGATGCGCTGCCCTCCCCTCTGCCTTGCGGGCCGGCGGAGCAGCCCGCCCCGGGGCTGCGCCTCCCGGCGAGGGCGGAGGGACGAGGGGGAGGAGAAGCGTGCGGGAAGTTGCAGCTCGGGAAAGGCAGGGGTTTCGGAAAGGAACTCGTCTTGGCAACCGTGCCACGCTCCTCTTGTGGCAGGACCTAGTATGCAACAAGTCCCCGGAGCACTTCCCGTGAGAGCGCAGTGAACGTGACACACAAACAAACAAACAAACAAGCAAGCCACCCCCCAGATGCTGACTTACCTGTCCCGAAGGTGAAGCCGCGGAGCCGGCTGGCCGTGCGCGGCCCCGGGTGCGAGCCGGGAGGTGGAAGGAGGGCGGTGGGAGCCGGGGCTCGCCGCGCAGCGCGCCCGGCCGGCCAGCGCTCCGCTCGGGAACTTCGTGTCCCGCTCCGGCTTCCTGGGAGGCGGCTGCGATCACGTTTTATACTGTATTGGTTGGTAACCCCTCTCATTCATTAAGATCACGTAAGAACTCGGAGGGAAACGTGACTCTGAGCTAAGGCGTTTGCGTAAATCTATAGGTTTTTAAAACTCCCTGCCAGTTGCTTTCTGTCTTCTGTAGGCACCAAGGTGGTGGAGAGTTTAAGCTTGCGGATATTGCAAAGGGTTATTAGATTCATAAGTCACACCAAGTGGTGGGCGATCCACTGAGCAAAGCAGAAGTTCTCACATGATGACTTCAAACAAGACACATTACCTTCCAGCATCTGTTGGAGAGACTGGATTTTAAACCACTTCTGTCTCCAGGACAGCAAAGAAACAATGGTGAGTACCTACAAAAACCCCTTATTTTTAATACCTGGAGAGAGGAACAAAACAACTACACCAAAAAGCTTGAGATGCTGCTTAACGACAGGATCTGATACCACGGGCTCGGCTTTCTAGTACTTAATACGCCAAAGAGCGTAACCCGCGGAGGCCGGGAGGAGAATTGTGTTTTAGACGGTGTAACTTTAATTGCGGCGCTCTTTGATTTAGGGCTGCGATGGAAACGGCGCGTCTGACAGAGAAACTTGGGAGCTGCGGCGGCCGGGCTGCCGCCGGGCGCTCGCCCGTCCCTCGGCGGGCACCGCCGCCTCCGCCGGGGGGGCCGGGGGCTCGGGGCTGCCCCGGAGGGGGCGGGGGGCCGCGGCGGAGCGGAGCGGAGCGGAGCGGGGAGGCGGCGGCAGCACCCTGGACAGCGGCGGCGGAGGCGGCCCCGCACCGCTCCGCAGTGCTCCGCGACCCGGCGGGCGCGGGGAGCCGGCTTCCCTCCCCCGCCAAGCCCCGGTCCTTCCCTTCCCCTCCCCTCCCCGCCCGCCGCCCTCTCGCCCCGCTGGAGCTGGGCTAAGTTGAATTCCTAGCGGTGCGGACTGGAATAGGAGCAAGAGAGGAGGGATAGAAAAAAAAAAAAAAAAAAAAAAAGAAAGAAAAAAAAAAAAAAAAAGAGTCTTGCAAGCTCCGGGGGTTGGTTTGACGGTGTCAACTTTGGGAAATGCCAGTATTTATCTCCGCGATCTAGCCACTGCTCGTGGTGTTAGCTGTAACCAAGGTAAGCACAGGGGGACACCCCCGGCGGCCCCTCTGGCTCCTGCCTCTCCCTCTCTGTGCTGCGGGGATGGGTGCCTGCTCTTCGCCTAGTTTTGTTACCTTGCTGGCTGCTTGATGTGTGTGAGAGCTAGAGAAGGAAGGAATGAAAAGCTGGATGAGATTTAACTACGAGTTAACTTAAGTTGTGCCTGATTTAACCTGGGAATCTCGTCTATGTGTGTGTGCATGCTTTGGGCAGAGATGCAACTGATCTTTACCAAGAGAAGCAGATGCGACGGATTTTTTTTTATTTTTTTTTCCCCCTGGCTAAAGGATGCAAGTTGATTTTGCATAGCTAAAGAGATGCAGCTGAGCTCTAGCTGGCACTGTGCAGGAGCGATCTTTCACAGATAAAGGGACGCAGCTGATCTTTACCTACACGGAGATTAGCTGACCCCTCCGTATACGCAACCTACGGCTCAAAGGGAGAGCCGTGCATGTATTGCCGATGATCCAATATCCGCATCTATTTTGCTATAATTAATGGTGTGTGTGCGTGTGTGTGTGCGCGCGTTTGGCAAGGCTGAAACCCAAACGCAGCCCCCCCAACTGGAGATCATTCGGATAAGCTTTCTGCTCATCTCCCTCCCTATCTCTAGTGCCTCCCCCCACCCCTCCCCGCGCTTCCGATTCTTCCTACGTAGAAATGTAGCTAATAATATTTAGTCTCCGGGCTAAAAATAAGCTCTGGAAAGTCAGCAGTTTGGCGGAGCAGCGGCGGCAGCAGCGGCGCTCGCAGGTAGACAGAGGCTCAGGGGGTCTCCGGCTCCGCACGGAGGCTGTGCATCGCCCCCTCCCCCGCGCTCCTGCCTGCCAGGAGAGCCCGCCCGGAGCACACCCAGCGCGCCGCTCCGCCCGGGGAATCCCGGCCGCGGGGAGCCCCCCGCTCCGGACCCGAGGGGCGGCCGGCCGGGCCCCCGGCGCTCCCTGCGGCAGCGCCCCGGAGCCGGCCCCGCTGCGGAGCCGGGCCCGCCGGGAGGCGGCGAGGGCGGGTCCCGGGGCCCCCCCGCCTCCCGCCGGGCTCCCTCCCGCTCGGCTCGCACGTAGCGCCGCCGGGCAGGGAAGCCCCCGGCAGGCAGGGAAGGAGGCAGGCGGGGAGGGGGCGGCTCCCCGGCGCGCAGCGGGGCGGAGACGCCGCGCAGGGCACCGGGCCGGGCCGGGCCGCCCCCGCCGGCGTCCCCCGGCTCCCCCCGCCCCGCCGCGGTTGCCACGGCGACCGCCTCCCTCCCCGGAGGCTCCGTCCTGCGGAAACGCGGCGCGCTGCCGCGGGGATGGGGCCCGGGAGTGCCGCCCCCGCGGGCCGGGCGCGGCTCCTCGGCGGCGGCCCCCGGACGGCACCGGAGCCGCGCCGGACTCGGCGCGGGCAAAATGGAGGCGGCGCAGGACGGCTCCGGAGGGGCTCGCTCCGAAGTCGGTCATCTGCCGCCTCGGCTGCGGCCGTGCCTGCTCCGGGTCCGAGCGGCACCGGGGAGCGGCCGCTCTCCCCGCCCCGGGGATGCGCTGCCGGCGGCCTTGGCTTTGCGCCGTCCCCCTCCACCCCCCAGGCCGGCCGGAGGAGGGAGCGGGCAGCATCCCTCCGTGGATTTTTCCATTTCCACCTGGAGAACTTGCTGGGGATACCTGTCAGGGTGGCATAGGAGGCAGTTCTTAAGGCGAGGAGAGAGGAGCCAGAGAAGAGCCAGGTCTCAGCAGCATCCCTCCTCAGGAGGCTGGGTGACACTCAGACACTCATAATTTGCAGTATTGGTCTCATTAAATTCATAATGAAACGTCCTCTGACCTTTTTTCACTAAGGAAGAAGTAACGTGGTAGAGCTAATATTTCAATACATACACTCTGAACTAGAGGTTGATGAGCCCTACTAAAAATCTACCCACTTCCCAAAATAAATTTTTCTGTTATCTAGGAGGTTGTCAAGGAGCTTCTACTTATATGAATTTTCCACTCCATGCATAATTTTGTGTATCTTCCTGTATTTTAAATTTGCACCCATTACTTTCTTGCCAGCTCTTAAAAAACTCCAGCATTTCCCTTTCTGCCTCTGTTGCCATGTTTCTCCGGAATTCTAATCACTCTCTGCAGAGACGCATGGGATGGACGGCTGCTAACAAATGACACGGGCCGTTTTTGGTCCCATTGTGGTGACTCATACCTTAATCTGCAAGTAGCTTTATTGATTTTTAGTATCTCCTGTTTCTCCAGGAGCTGTCACTGCTTTGGTGGTGGTTCATCACCACCTTTCATCTCTTACAGTTATGGTACTGTAAAATGGCCAATGTCCTTGGACTATGTCTTCATCATCCAAAGTTTTGGTGTGGCAGTCTTTTTTGCCTCTTTTTTTAAGGTTTTCTTTTACCTGGTACCATGAGTGTTGTCTTGAGTGGTTTGGTGTCTGTCAGGTGTCTGTGCCCAGCACGGGATGGTTTTTATAATATATGGTGTTTGACACAGGCGTTGTCTCTATGCGAGTTTGCCATTCTCAGCACCTCACCATTTGGATAACCTTTTGATTTTCAGGATTGCTCAACAATTTCCTGTTTCAAACGGTCTGATATTTCTCACTATTTATTTTTAGTGGCCAGCATTCACAGGCATGTATGCCAGTGGATTAATGTCTAGCATTTCATTAATCCGAGGTGGCTGGATGCATACATTTGGCTTTGTACAGAAAGTCCTTTTTTTTTTTTTTTTTTCTTTATCACATTAATGCTGTTGAGCTCTTAGAAATGAACTAAGAAAATGAAGACTGGCTGCCATTCAGTAACCATAAGTTGCTTCCTAAATACAGCGGCATATGGTTGCCCTGCCATGAGAAATTCTGGAAAGGTGGATAAATCCTGAGGGACAGATTTCCTCGGAGCTGTAAGTCTTACCATGAATCATTGTAGTAAATCACCACTAAGCACTTGAAGATGTAGCTGCTAGAATTTTTTTAATCAGATACGCAAACAAAGAGAGCATCCATAAGATTTCAGGAGAACTAGTTCATTCCTCTGGCAAAAAATAGTAACGTCAAGTGCAGTAAACAGCATCTGCAAGAACAGTACCTATCAAAGTTGTTGAAAATCAGTAGATTCCCCAGACCTTGGGAATGAGACAGGTAGTGCAAGGTAAAATATGTCTGAAAAGACACTTTCACAGCTCCCTCCCCTTTGAGCTAACATTAGATTGGGGCTAAGAAACTGGGGCTAGCAAAAGCAGGCTTGTCAAAGTGGTCCTTAAAATGGATTTGATGGCTTTTGGGGCATGAAGAACTAGAAAGGAAGAGTGGAGAAATGCAGGGCTGGTTTTGTAATGCTCATTTTCTCTTGTGGTCAGCAAGTCCAGCTACTAACAAGGGCCCCAGAATATGGGCAGATGAAATGTCAAAGAAAAGCTAATACTTGTATGCCTGGAAGTGAGATTTTGGAACAAGTGTGGGTATCCCATGTTTCTCTCATGTTTGGTTTTCCAAATATTTTTACACTTCCTTTCTGCATCTCTCCCACCACATTGTTAGGAGTAGTGAAGTGCCCTGGCAGGGAAATGTCAGGGGACATCCTGCAGCCCCCAGGGCACGTGATGAGCAGGGTCACTGGCAAGCTGCTCGCCACCTTTGGTGAATTCCTACACCCACGTGCCAGCAGCAAGGTGTAGGGCAGGGCACAGGCTTCTCCCATGAACTGAAAATATCTCTGAGACATACTTCTGCAAAATTATAGCCAGGAAACCATGCCGACTGACATGGAGTTCATATAACAACTGCCCACCCATTTCATTATTTCACAAATGTGTGATTCTTGCTTGTGAGCTGTCACCATTAACATTTCCATCTGTCTCAATATTGCTTCTATTCTTAGTTGCTTTGTGATAGATGTAGGTGTATGAAAAAGATTTTCCCTCCCTCCTTGTGTCGTGAAGTAAAATAAGTGAAAGCCACATATATGTATCCACACATTTTCATGCAGGCAGCCAGAAATAGAGGCACTTTCATGGCACTCCCATTACTAGATGTAGAGGGGAAGTAAGAAGCACATGCCTGTGGCCTCTTGATGCTGCTGGAACAGGCACATAATGGGGAAAAACATAAATAAGTCAAAATCTAACTGCAAAAGAACAATGTTGCTTTGATGTCCTTTTGAATATGCAGTTGGAGAGACCTATTTTCCCAACCATGTAAGTATGGGAATAATTTTACTTATCATGTAATCCTAATTGGTCTTTTCCTGAGGCAATCTCAAAGGGAAAATAGCTGTGACACGCTTTGGTGTTCGAAGGATCAGGTCCTCAGCTGTGTAGGTATTTCTAAACTTAGACCTTCCAAGCTGCTCATTGCTTGGACAAACAGAAAACTCTCTGCAATATTGGCAAAACCTGCTCTTCTCAGCACGTCTGTGCCAGAAGTGGCATCAGTGGGATAGCTGTGGCAATGGTCAGACGTGGCACAGGAGTCTCCAGCAGAAACACATCCGGTTCCAGTCACGTTTATTCCTGTTGTCATTTGAACTTCATGGCAATTCACAGTTCCCTGATGGGAAAAGTCTCAGAAATGGCAGATGGGTGTGATGCATCCTCACCCTGGCCCAGCCTGGTGCTGCCAGAAGGGCAGGGCTGTGGCCCCAGCTGGGCTGTGGGGCCTGGCCCCTGCCCTCCCTGGGCTGGGGCAGAGCTTCGGGGCCAGGGCAGTGCCCCAGAGCCAGTTCTGCTCTCAGTGAGGGGTCTCCCCACAGCCACAGGCTGCTGTGTTATCTCTTGTGGGGAGCACTGCTGCTGGGGCTGTAGTGGACCAAGCTCTTACCATGAGTGGCCACTTTCTCTTCCCCCTGCCTTTTCATGGTGTGGTCTGTCTTTTTTAATTCTTTTTCCTTCCCAAAATAGCGCACAAACCCCCAATTTAACAAGCATAAACCATGCACTCTGGCCTCCAATTTATTTTGACATTTGGCAAGAATGATTTTGCAACGTGTTCATTAAGTCACAACATTTTCGCTACTTTCTCATTCCAGATCCTTATTGACTATAGCACATGTGAAAATAACAAAGTTATTTATTCTCCAAATGGACAGTAGACCCCAAAGCTCCCAAGAAATTGCATTGTTTATGGATGCAATGGATGCAGAGACGTTTAAGGCCCTAGGTCTTCCCTGACTGCAAGAAAAATGGTTCACTTCTGAAAGGGGTGAAGAGGGGTTTATCATCCACTAAAATGTTAATAGGATTGTTCAGTTAAGGAGGTCTCATCAGGCCAGTTGTTTCTTTTTTGTTAAACAGAGCCTTTGTGGGATTTGGGAATAATGCAGTAAAAAGTTATGGTAGTAGATAATTAGATGGACCAGCTAAAAGCAATATGAAAGGGGGCTGGTAGCACAAGGATTACAGAAGGTGTGTGGGCATTTTGACATCCAGAAAACATTATAGATCTGGTCTCAGCTACCTCAGTCTCATGATGATAATTAAGAAATGTGGGTGTAGAAAAGATCTTTGCATGGTTTGGTTGGATTATTGCTGCAGTTCAGAACACAATTGACAGAGACACCCACATTGGACATGATTGCCCTTTGATGAGGCAGATACTGACTTTTTAAAGCTGACACAGTTAAAATTATGTCCAAAGTTTATGGGGCCACAAGCTTCTCACTAGACTCCATTATTATAACAAATGGTAAGCTGCAAATTGAAGCAGTTAAAAAAAAAAAAAGGGTGAGGCAAGCTGAGGTGGAAGGGGCCCTGGCAGTGGGAAGGCTTCAGGATAAACTTTTCTCTCATGTGCTTGGCAGGAGTAGAACTGGCACACAGGCAGTGTCTGTGAAAGGGAGCTCCCTTCCTGTGTGTGTGTTTGTGCTCCTCAGAGGCAAACAGGAGGGAAGAGCAGGCAGGCTGGTTCCTTTGACAGCCCTCAGAAAAGCCAAGTTCCTGCACAGTGTGTGCTGGGTGGCAGATCCTCCCAGCCCCTCCAGCTCCCTTGGTTCAGCAGCTGCACAGAGATGGTACCAAGCTCCCCTCGGAGCACTGAGCAAGGAGAAACATGCCATCAATTTAAAACAGAGCAGAACCCAACCACGGGGCTAACCATCCTTTATCTGAAGGATATGTTTTAAAGAAACATTTGAGAAGGGAAAGAGAATGATGGAGGCTGTTTAGATGGTTACTGCTCAAGTCTAAGACAAGGCACAACAATATAGCTTAACATACCACCTCTTGCAGTGCATTATTCTAATATTAGAGCCACGAAACCTGTACAGCTATGGAAATATCAAAATATTGACGTCAGCCCTGCTCCTGCATTCAGGTTTCTTTATTGCTTTACGTGTTTCACCCTTTGAAACAGCAGCAGGAGGAGGAGGTTGTATGGTGGCCCACAAGCAGTTCTGCATCTGTCACTTAGCTCCCATTCAGATTTCCTCTCAGGAATCAGAAAAGGCCACGCATTGTCAAGGCAGACAGAGGTGGGAAAATATTTGACATTTCAAAATTAATTTTTTTCCAGTATTTTCAACACAAACTGAGTTCTATATTGTTTAATAGAGTATTCAAAGAGGCTTTCAGTATTTAGCTGTTTAAAGCTATCATCAATAATCTGGTAATGACATTTGATAAAATATTCAGACCCAAATGATAAATAATATTGAATATTCAAACCCAAAGGATATAATGAAAAGACAACGGATTTAATGGATTTCAGGTAAACAGGTGGCTACCAAAGGAAAGAAAAAAAAAAGGCAGCTGTTTTCTGACAGCAAATACCTTCTGAAACCCAACCAACTCTACTGAGAATGGGATGAAGCAAGAGACACGAGCAGAGGTCAAGAGGCTGGAGCTGCTCATGTGTTGGTTTTCTCTGTAAGATACACGTTCACTCACACCTGACAAAAGTCTGTAAAACCATCTGAGAGAATATTTGGCTGAATTTTGTGAGCAGAGAGCTGATAATATAGTGTTGACCAGGAAAACAAAAAGACTTAGCAGTTTTTAAATGAGGCTAAATTCTAGGTTTGAAATTTTCCAGTGGATGATGATACATCTCAAATGTCTTTTGCTACTGTACCAATCTCTTGCTGTAGCCTGAAGTGTGATACCCTTTATTATATTGCTGAAAATGTATTGCGTCAGAGAGGAAAAAAACCTACTGCATCTATTGGTCATCCACAGAAAGAGTGAATCTTACAGTATTTTCCACATGAATCTCTTTTGGTATCCTAAATTTGTTTTATTTACTAAGATATTTTAAGTGCTTGCAGCACACTCATCATTGATCACTGTTTATAACCTCTGTCACAGGTTTTGTTCTCATCCTCTTCTGAGGGAACAAGTACTCAACCCTAGGATTTTTCCCTAGTTTTGGTTTTTGAGGGGTTTAATTGTTGTGCCAAAGGGTTTCATGAAGGTGTTGGTGGTACCAGGAGATAAAGTTTAATGATAGATTCACCTCTTTTCTTTCTTGCTCCTGCCCCAGTCACTCTATCCAGGGGTATTCCCTAGGCAGATCTGATTCTCAGGCCCTTCCTGCCCACCATCTGTTGTTTTCCTCTCCCAAATCCTTCACCTGGACTCAGGCAGCTGTCCAGCCATGGTCACAGCCCTGCATACCCGCTGCTTTTCTCACCTCTTTTTTGAGCTCTTTTAAAGACACAAATCTCTCAGACTTCAGAAGAGCTTTTAATTCCCAGTCCAATGCCTTTGGCACCTAATAGTTATTTTTGTCATCTACTTTCCCATCAAAGTATTTCTGCAGCAGTCCCTTAAGAAAATTCTGCTGGCTCCCAAATTCTAAGGAAGCCAAAACATTTGACAAGAAGGCTAAGTCCTTAAAAAGACAAACCTAGAAAGTTCATTTGGAACGGCCAGAATTTCCTATTCATTTTCTGTAGGGAGAAACAGGGAAGAAATTCAGACTGATGTGAGGCACTTCAGGCCAGGAGAAAAGCCAAAGATGATGGACCTTTGCAAATTATTTTCTTTGGGAGCATCAGCCTGTCCAAGAGCAACAGGGTGGGGCCAAAGCAGCGTGCTGACTCAGCTCCTGGACCTCCACAGCCCTGGTGTGGCAGCTGCCTGGGGCTCTCATGGCCCTGCAGGGCTCCTGGGACCCCCGTGGGGCTCTGCCAGAGAGGAGGTTGGGAAGGGCAAGCACAAGTGATGGAGAGTGCTGGAGGCCTGGCTGGAGCCCTCCCACCCTGGGGAGCAGTGCTTGGATGGAAAGGATGTAGCAGTGAGACTTGCCTAGTGAGGAAGAGCACAGGGTGAAGGCTCTTCCCTTTGCCTTTGCCTTCCCAACAGCAATCTGGCAATCCCTCAGCCATCTGCAAGTGTCCTGCCCCTTGTACCTGAAGCCCTGGTGGGGGCAGCTGTCCACTGCCTTCCCAGTCCATGCTTTTCACGGGGTGTTAGTAAAGATGAATGGTTCGTTGGAAATCGATCGGCTAAATGTAGATGAAGGTCTAGTACCAGTTTGTCAGACCGTGAGAATGTGTATTTCATCTGCTTGTCTTTCATTTGTGTCAGCACTCAGGCTGAGCCCTTTGCCTGAGTCTCTGTAAGCCATCAGTCCCTGGAATTAACACAGCGCTCCTTTTCTGCCAGGGTGAGGGTCTGACAAAAGCACAGCAAGCCCCAACTGCAAAGTGAACTGGGGTGTCGCTTACATGCTTCCCCAGCTCTGGGAGTTGGTGCAATTTTCTGGCAGCTAACGGGGTCTAAATCAAGAAACTAATCAGAAATAAGCCTGAAAATTGTACTGGCTCTTATTTACTTTATTTTATCTTGATACAACTTCTTAAAAGAATATTTTTAACAGATCCTTTAAACATTTGTAGTAAGAGGCAATAGACAAAATGTCATAATTTCCATATGAAGGAGTGCGATTCCTATATAAAAAAGCCATTTTATCCTAATATGGTCTCAGAGTCTAAGTAACGTATTCTGTCACAAGAACTTTTGCATCAAAACAATTTTTCTGTTTCATATCCAAGAAGAAATGTTGAATATTTAAATTCCACATTCTTTTTGATCTTAATTCCCTTCACAGAAGAGCTCTTTAGGTCTCATCAATGTGCTCTAGGTGCAATATCTGAGTATATTTTTCATATTACGGGATCTAACCCAAATTAAGAAACCAAAGGGGAAGGAGCTGTACATGCCTGTAAGGGAAAATGATTCTGCTTGGAGCACATAGCGGGGTAAAGCATCAAACAGAAACATAACAAAAGTCTGAAATAAGGGGTTTAATGCCTTGGTGCAAAGTCCTTGCTGAAAACCTAGCATTTGACTCCCTTCTGATTTAAAAACTTTGCATTCCTGCTGACTTCAGTGGTGTTTATGTTCAAATAAGTAAAGGCACCATGAGGCCATATAGTACAACTGCAATTTGCAATAAATTATAGCAGATTAAACAGCCAGCTAATGAAACACAAAGAGGTGTTTAACACACTCCCTTGTAAGCATTTATGTTTCAGATGTATAAACTACATGAAAAATAAACATTGTCCAGAAAATAAATGTATATTATGTTGTTTATGAGTTTATACTCTAATGGCACAAGTCCTGAACCACCAAGGCCCCACTAAATGCCTTGCCAAAGCTAGGCTTTGAGTCATATCCAACACTAAAAATACAGGGGCTTGAAGCATCAGAATGCAGGATTGCTTAAAATTATGTTCAAATGAGGTTTGTGGTGGTGGCTATGTCTCTGCTGCTGGACGTGCCCACCCCAACCACCCCTTAACCCTCAAAAGCCACCCTGACCTTGTGCAGGCTGGGGCAGAGAAATCAATATGTTTTCCCATTTGAGAAATTGTGGGAACGTGAGGAAAGTTATTTTAAAATAGCTTAAAATTTGTATTGATTCTGTGGATCGATATTTCAGGATTTCTGAATTCCCGAGCAGTCATACATCCACCCTGTGTTTTGTTCCCCTCTCTCTGCAGCTGTAAATGATAGTCTGAGCACATCACCTGCTGTAGGGGGAGAGCCAGCTATGCATCCAACTACCCTCATGCCGGGCTAGTGAGGAGGAAAATCGTGTTTTAATCGTAGTACCAAAAACCCAGCTGCACTGGCTCTACTTAAAGCAATTCTGGCATGCAAGTCAATGAAATAATTTCATCTGGCCAGTGCAGAGTTAGTAACAGCCCCTGTGCAATTCCTGCTCCTTGGAGCTGGCTGTTGCAGTGGGAGGACAGAGGAAGTGAGGATTGCCCCTTCTTTGCTGTATTTTTTGTGTATTAGCAGGTCCTGAGGAGTGGGAGCACCACCCTTCTGCCATGGATGAGCAGACCATTCCTTTCACTTGGACAAATGGAAACTCCTGGGCAGACACACTGATCTCCAGAGTGGAATGTAGTTAGTTACACACAACATGCTTCCAGCCTTTAAATTACCAAAGGACTAACAATCCCAAGTATTCAATGCACAGAAATTACACCATGCAAAAGAAATGTTTCAGTCAAGGGGAACTTTTGCTTTAATCTGACTAACCCAGTACTTGTTTCTCCAGCCACAAGTCACAGTGACTGGAGGAGGAGAACCTAATGGAGTCTAAGTTTCATTTTGAGGAGTCTTTTTAATGTCTATTGCTGCACTGGTAACTTTAGTTTGCAATTAACAAAAATATCTACTCTTTCACAGATGCTTCTCTCTTTAATGCTTTAGGTGGTTAACACAGAAAATGTTTTGAACCCTTTAAGTTTTGTTTCTTAGGTGAAACAGCTCAATATGCTATTTAAAGAAAAAAATATCCTGAATTCATCTTTAAACATATCAGCTTGCTTAAAGCATCAATGTGGCTCTGCTTTGAAAAGGGATGGAGCCAAAGTACCTTAACCCCTTCGGGAAGATGAAGACAACCATCTAAGTGCAGCATAAAATATGTTAATATGAAAGTCCTGAAGGGCAGGAGAGCCAGCAGAACTATTTAATGTTTACACATGCTTTGCATTCCCAAGGATTTCTGTGTACCCAAGGAGGATCCCTCCTGCCAGCTCCTGGCAGAGTGGGACCCTGTGGGTGGTGGGCACCCCGGGACAGCCACCGGCCCCGGTGCCAAGCTCCACCTCCGCGTCCCCTCCCCTCATCGCTGCAGATCCCTTATCGCCCATCACCCTGGGGCAGTATCTCTGAGCTGCTGCACCTGGCCAAGGCAGTGCTCCAGCTCGATGCCAGAGGAGATCTCAGCTGCTTCAACAGAAATAAGCTGCAAAAGAGCATTCATAGGGCTCTGGACCTGGGATTTTGGGGCTTGCTTATTTTTAGCACACACTCAAAATAAGCTCTCCAAAGTTATGCACTGAGGAGGGTTTGCTAGGCATAAACCTGTTCTGATAAGCTGCCTGGCTAAGTTTATAAAGCCCTTGGAATCCAATCCCTTTAAATATTAAAAATAATCCACTATATTGCATCTAACTGAAACCCACTGAATACTTAGAGGAAAGGAGAGATGAGTCAATCCCAACACCTTTCACCCACAAGTGCACCTACAGTTTTCTGATCTTCTTTAATCCTAGAGCTCCAATGGCCTGATTCGTCACAGGAGTGCATCTCTAGCCATCTAACCTTTCCCCACTTGGCTCAGGTTTCCACCATCCCAAGGAATCACACACAACCTCTTTGGGGAAGAGGGGATTTTATTCTCCCTTCCCTGTCTGCTGCTCCCTCAGACTCTGCATTGTTGTTGTTGTTCCATGCCCTCTTTTCTGCCTGCTGTGCTGGAGCCCTGGCTGGGCTGTCAGCAGGAGGGTCAGGGGTGAGGGAGGGAGGCTCACACCACACGCCAGACACCTGGTACACTGATACTCCTGGGCACAGCCCAGATACTTTCCTCTTTGCTCAGGTAGTGGGTGTTTAATGCCTCCAAAACGGCAGTAAGGCAGAGACACTCAGGAGATGAATTGCCAGCTTTAGTGAATGTCAAAGCATCAGGAAATGACAAACCAAACTTTTAATGTTTCTGTGGGGTTGGATTCATTCTCTCCTTACTTTTTTTTTTTCCTGTTCTCACCTTTTTTTTCTGTGCCATCATCCTCAACAGCTGCCCTGCACCCTGGAGTGTGGGGCAAGCCTGGCATGGCTGGACACTGGCCATGGGACCAGGGGTCAGCAGGAAGGGTGAGTTGTCCTCCTGGCTTACCCCAGCCCTTCACGTGTGGTTTAGGAGTCCCTCTGTCCAAGCAGTGCACGGAGTTCATGCAAAACTCCAAAAGAAAAACCTAGAGGTTTGGATGGGGAGGATTTTGTGTGTGTGCACGTCACTGCAGGTGGGAATTGCCACATATCACACATTCTGTTTCAACAACACTTCATGCCAGTAGAGACAACTACACGAGCAGTGGCAAGGACCAAACCCAGAGCCGGTGTGCTCACCAAACAAGTATGTTCATGAGCAGCTGAATAGATGTACATGTGATAGACACATGGATTTCCTTGTTTGCAAAAGGCTAATCTGCACCTACCACAGAACTCTGTCAGAGAGGTGGTTTCATGCACATAAACTGTGCTGAAATCCCTGATTAGAAGGCATGGGACAAGATTCAGGGTACAGATCCTGCCATGTGATGGAAAGCTGGCATACCTTTAGCAGACATGAGAAGAAAACAATTATTTTTAATTGTTGGTTAGAGTTTTAAAGCTACTTTTGCTGTAGCTGCAGGGTGACAATTCTGAGCTATTAAGTGGATTTTCTCCTGGAAAAATGTTGTGGTTTCGGTGCCTGTGATTCTAAGAGTAGGTTTTCCTGCTTTATCCTGTGTACATGCAGCCTACAAACCATGTCTAAGATTTTTAGGTTTGTATTCCCATCTTTGTTGTTTCACTTAATACTTGCCCTGCTAAAATGAGGCTGCAAGGCCTCTCAAGAAATGCTGTTCACTGAAGGTGAAATTATGCTTGAAATTAAGAGCAGCTACCCTGCACTATTTAAGGCACCGCAAGGGTCTATTCTGGTCACCCAGCAAGCTGCTTGCAGACCACAACAGCAGCAACTCTTTGTGGGCTGAACCAACATAAATCTTGGGGCTGTGAGACCCTGAGCCACCAGCCCCAGGGCACTGAGAACACTGAGGGCTGGGAGGGGCTGTGCCCACAGCCTGGCCAACCCCTGAACGCAAGGGGAAAGTTGGGCAAGTGACCACCACCATCTTTCTCTCACCATCTCTCAGTCAAAGCCTCTAAAATACAGCGATTTATCAAAGTTAAGCAGAATTTGGCTTTGCTCCTCAAAGATGCTGAAGTTTTTCCAGGGCACTGGTGTTGGTGTGGAGCACAAGAGGCTCTCTTGTGTGTGCTGCAGCCACTGAATCATTGTAGAGCAGCATCATAGCCCAGTCATCCTACAAATGCACCATGTCTGCAACCCTGGCTGTGTACATAACTTGTGTATATGATCCACTGCAATTCTTAGCATTGCTGGGGTTGGAAAAGTTTATTTCCATTAATTTTCCATCTCTTTAATGTGAAAAAATAGCAAATAAAGGTAACTAGGAAACATGAGTAAACACAATCAAACATAAAATGCTTGTAATGATATAAGGAATTACTTCAGCCAATTAAAATTTTAAACAGAAAAAAACCCTGTAGCATCAAAACCCGAGTACATCAATAGCATTGTCCTTTTTGTAATCAGGATTAGTTTATATTTCCTGACAGCCAAGTGAGAAGAATTCCAAATTACAGCTTCTTGACCTTTTTCTCATTCAAAAACAGGCAAAGATACTACGTGAATAAAATGGGGAGTGTAAGGACACAGTCTGGGGGAGGGGAGACTCAATCACCCATTGCCTTTTGTCTAATTATGTACCTTTTATGAATGTTACTCTTTTCAAATATTGACTTTTTTATTGCTTCTCCTACAATTGCAATGGGGGAATTTAAGAGCCCCACAAACTACTTTATCATATAATTAGTTTATCAGTAAATTTGGACTTCATACATCAATCACTATAATGCATAACCTCCTCTGAGACAGAAACCAGGTGTGCGTGCTCCTGCTTTCTACTTTATAGTATCTACAGCATCATTAGTGCCTATGCTACAGTTTAAATTGAATTCAGCAAAAACAATGGTCTTACCCTCCTGCAAGCAATATTACTTCAGGGATAAATCAACATTTTATTGATTGACAACTCATGCTCTTTCCCTGCTGCTGTTTGGAAAACGGTGAAGTATGATTTGTGTATGCAAAAAATTATTTTAATTAGTCATGAATAGAAAAAACACCTGGTTCCAAGGTGAATGCTTAAAGTGGGCATACTGGGACAGCACCAAGAGGCTTGATATGCTGAATTATCTGAAAGCACCTGAAAAGGGTCTGCCTGCCCTTTTCTTCCCCATGCAATTGTGGGGTGGCTTTCTTTTCCAGTGCCTCTTATGTGTGACATCTGTACATTCCACAGGGGGAAAACATAGCTGGAAGACACAGTAAGAGAGAACTCCTTTTGGGTCTGCCCACAAAACATTGGGATGCCTTGCCTTTGCATCCTATGTACCCCAAAAATCCCAAAGGGAACCTCCAAATTTATAGTGCAATTCATGGACTAAGGAGTGGATCTCCAACCAGAGCAGTGTCCCCATGTCCCCAGGACTAGCAGTTGCTTCACAAACTAATACCTTGAACACAATTTTTAGGGGTTCATTCATAAAAATTCTCTTGGAAGTCAGGGTCTGATTTAACAATATGGAGCCCAGCTTGCGTGTGCATTAAAAATCCAAACAAGTAATTATTTACGCTACTTTTTCATTTTCCGAGTAATCAAGCACTGGCTGGTAATAGCGCTCCAAGGGCTGATTACACCAGCAAGAAAGAGCAGCTCCTCTGACCACACCTCTTCCCCAGGAAAATCTCTACACCGATGCAAAAGGCAACACGTTTGTAGCAGAGAAAAACGGGCATTTCATGGTTGCATGGAATTAATGGTCCTCATGTTCTCAGCAGAGCTGAGCTGAAGCGCTTCCCACAGAGTGAGGACTTGTCAGGCTGTCTGTAACATGCTTCCTTTCCAAAATTAAAAGAAAAAAATTCTTATTGCAAGCAGATTTTTTCAGAGTATATCCCTTCTCCTTCACTCCTGAGAAAAAGCCAGCAGTGTTTCCAAAGCATGGTATTTGCTGTTGCTCATCTGCATGTCTAGTGTCCTAGCAGAAGAGCCTTTCCTCCAGGAATAACAAGTGTGCAGTGTATTACATTACAGCTGATTAAAGTAGCCTCTCCTGCTGCTGTTTAATTTGTCTGGTAGATCATCCAAATACTTGCAGGCACCATCTTATAAACACAGAATATTGGAACTGTGCTGTTTTGTAACTGTGCAAAAAGGCTGCTGGAAACACGCTGCCTGGGTGAAATCAGGTACCCACACTAACACAGCCGTACCTGGAAAGTTAAATGGTACTGTGGAGCGAAGGCTAAAACAGAAAAATAAAATGCACACGTTAGCTTAGCAAATCCCAGGTACAATCATGCCTTTGAACCGCCTCTGGAACATCCACCCGGCATTGTTTCTGTGAGTTGTAAGCTTATATTGGTATATCAGAGTGGGGAAAGGAATGGTTGATGCACCCCAATGGCAGAATTTGAATAAAAATAGCAGAGCAGGACTTGGCCTGAAGAGCTACCTGGATTAGTGACTATCCATCAGCCAGCAAAGGCTGTACTTGATTCCTCAGGCCCAGGCTGTTAGCGAGGGCTTTGAAAATGTCTCCTTTCTCGTAAATTGGATAGATTTGGACTGGAAAACACTGAGACAAAAAGAGGTAGAACTGTCTTGACGCTTACTGACATTTTTAGTTCAAACACGTGAAACCAAACCCCCAAGTGCAAGAAGGATGGTGATGTGGTACTCAAGCAGGATTTTTAAAAAAGTTCTTAAAGCTGCAAAGGTTATTAACCACCAGGAACCTTTCCTTTAATATATATTAAAAGCTGATTTATATGGAAGGCCTTAGGTATACTCAAATTTCAAACACCTGGGTTATTTTCTTTACTGATAAATGCAGGTGTTTCATAGCAAAAGCACACAGGCAATCAGACTGTCTGAGGGCAGCAATGAGTTGCACACATTTCTCCTAGGATAAATAAATTTTCACAAGTGCGTGGAGTGAATGGGCCTTTGGCATTAATTGCAATTAGATGGCAGTCAGGCTTTGAGGTGTAGAAAAATACGTGTTTTAACCAATTCACGAAAGAGTTGTGCCAGCTTCCTCTGAAATCAGCTGTTTCCAATTTTGAATGGGAGGGAAGAGGGAAGGGAAGAGGCGAGGCTGCCACAGCCCATGCCAGGCAGGGGGTGCAGCCAGCCCTTCCCGCACAGCTCGCTCCTGCCGCCGGCACACGCGTGCGCTCCCGCTCGCCGCAGCCCGGAGCCCGGAGCGTGCCATCTCTCTGTCTTTACCGAGATCAAATGGAGCCAGTCAATCAGGGGATACCATTATTGCCTCCGCCATTCAATTTCCACTATCAATAATTTACTGTACTTGCTGCACGCGCAGGAGGAGGAGGAGGAGGTGGCCAAACAGATTTTGGTCGTGGGGTACGGGATGCGCCCCGCGGGCGGCCGGGCAGAGCCGAGCCGGGCGTTCCCCCCGACACCCCCGGGCTCCGCGGTCGGCCCCGTCTCCGCCGGCGGGCGCTGATGCGACGGGCGGTCCCGCTGCCGGTCCCGGTCTCGGTCCCGGTCCCGGGCTGGGCAGAGCCGCCTCGGGACCGCTGGGACCGAGCTCCCGCTGGGCGCCTGCAGAAAGTCACCGGTGTAACGTTACCTGGGGCGCTCATTAATAAGCAATGCCTGTTATTATCTTGATTGCATTCTTAATAGGCGAACTACGGAGAGGTCAGCGCGGGAGCGATATTTAAATGGATTGGGCTTGCTTAATACCCGGCGGAGTAAACCAATATCCCGCCGCGGGCGGGCCGACCCCCCCCGCGCCCGCCCCGCTCCCCGCTCGGGAAGCGCCGGGGGAGCGGAGCGGAGCGGGGCCGGGCGGGCGGGGCGGGGGCGGCGGCGGGGCGGGAGGCGGTGCGGAGACTCGGAGCGGGGCAGCGCGGTGCCTACGGCCGCCGCAGCCGCCGGCCGGGGGCGAAGCCGCTCGGCGAGGAGGAGGCGGCGGGGCTGGGCCGGGAGGCTCCGGCGGAGTGTGGGATCCGGCCGCGCTGCCCTCCCGCCCCTCATAAAGCTTTGATGAGACACTTGAGACGCCGCCTGTGTTGTCGAGGCGGCGGGAGGCGGTCGGTGGGACTGAGCGCCCGGGAGAGGATGTGACTTCCCGGAGGGGACCCGGACAGGCTTTGTGTGGACGACAAGGTACGCGGCGCCCCGCCGGGAAACTTAAGGGGCCGGGCGCAGGGGGTGCGGGCGGCCGCGGAGCCGGGCGGGCGCCGGCCGGCGAGAGGCGTCGGGGAGCGGGAAGGGCGGGCGAGGGCCGGCGCAGCCCGCGCCCCTTTGTTCCCGCACCTGTCGGTGCGGCCGGTGCCCGGCGGGGCTTCTGTCGGGGCCGGCGGCGGCCGGAGCGCGCTGCGGGCGGCGCGGGGCCGGCGGAGCGCGGGGCCCGGCGGCGCTTCCCCGACGGCGGCGGGCGCGGGGCGCGGCGGGGCCCGGCGGGCGGCGGGGCGCGCCCCCTGGCGGCGGGCGCGCGGCGGGGCGGCGGCCCGGCCTCCTCGCTCCGTGCGCGGCGGCGGGGCCGGCCCGGGGGAGCGGCGGGGCCCGGCCGGGCCGGGGCAGCGGAGCGGGGCCGTGGGGCGGCAGCCGCGGCGGTGGGGCCCGGCCGTGGGGCCCGGCTGTGGGGCGGCAGCGGCGGGGCCCGGGCGCGGGGCGGGCGGCGCGGAGCAGCCGGGGCGCGGGGCGGGCCGGGCGCCGTCAGGGAGGGGCGCGATGCACTTGTTGAAGCTGGACCGTCGCTGGAATGTGAAGCATGCCCGGCACCGTCTCCGGGACCCGGTGCCACGGGCGCCTGCTCCTCTGCCGTCCCGGTGCAGAGGAAGGGCAGCGAGGGAAGGCAGGGCAGGGCGGCGCACGGAGGGGAGCCGGCACGGAGGTGCCGGGGCTCGGGAAGGAGCGGCGGCTGGCCTCGACCCACCGGCTGTGGATTCGTACCGGGGCTCAGACACGCCCGCGCCCAGGAAAAAGCCCTGGGGTTAAATGGTAAATTTGTTGGGCAGAGGTTGTGCTTTGGGAACCTTGTGCTGTCCCACGGATTTATTCTTTTTTCCCCCCTCGGATTAAAAGCATGAGGTGTCGCAGCTGTGGGCCACGCTTGCTTTGCTTGGTTGTTTTTAAGAGGTGCTGTTGGTGTCTTGGTTTGTACATTCCAGTTAAGATCTGTCCTTTTCCTCTCAGTTTATTGTAGTTTGCTCTTCTGAGGTTATGCAAGATCAATAAGTCATTACTTATTTATGTTTCTAGTAACACAGTTCTAATGAATGCAAAGAATCTATCCTGGCAATACATTTTTCTTCAGCCAGTATTTCTGTAATCTTTAATTCATGGTGATAAATAGATGAAATGAATTTCCTTGGTTGTCTGTAGATACGAGCAAAGGGATAATGAGCCGCCTGCTTGTGGGCAGGAAGAACGTTCAGAGCACCAAGTTTTAATGGCTTTTTGGTCACAAAAGCGAGGACTGCTCTGTTAACACGAGTGGCTGTCCTAAGTAAGCAGGACATCGTTGTATTACCTGCTCTTTTGTGCTGGGTAGTGTAAATCGGAGGCTCTGCTCGCAGAGCTGAGTGCTGCCTGCAAGCCCTCAGGTGAAAACTGCAGCCCAGTGATGCCCAGAGGCGGTGTGGGATGGAAGGACGTCAGCAGAGGGGATGCTCTTGGCGTCAGGCACGCTGCGGATCCCGGAGTTTGGCGGGTGAGAGGAGGTAGCAGCTGCTGGGGGATGCTGCGGCTTCCTGCGTGCAGAGTTCCAGGGCACTGGCTGTGTAAACAGAGCCGGCGAAGCGAGAAGACAGACAGTGATGTTCTGCAGGGATGAGTGCCGTCCCTCACCTGGGTCTCAGAGCAAAGCAGCACCTCTGTTTCAACTCTAAAACATCTCTTTTCTGCTGTAGTACTACCACTAATGTTCAGCTTCACTGAACCTTGTCTGGGAAAACCCATTTGTGCCTTCTGTGCATGCTGCAAGTGCTCTCTGCTTTCCGGAACTGCAGGGTAGATCCTGTTGTTATGTGGCTGTGAAATCAGGGTAAACCAGGTCAGAAAGATGAAGAACATTTTATCTGAATAATCCAGATATAATGGTGGAGGAAGATGGGAAAGGACTTTTATCTTGGACAGAGCAAGACTAAACTGAAAAAAGTGTAACTTCAAGCTGTTAAGCAGCAAGGCATTATGTTGTAACAGTAGTGCTCGGGAAGTACTGCAATATGCTGGAATACTACAAAATGTAGTGCACGGATGCAAAGGTTTTTAAAGGCTTGTTAACGTGAAAAAAATACAGGGGAAAATAAGGTTCTGTGCTTTTGCTTAAAAGCTTTGTATGCATGATAGTGCTGAGCTGAAAGTGGCTGCACTTAAAAAGTCCTTGCAGTAGCTGAAGCATTTGTGCAACTCTTACTCTGCTGTTGCTGTAAGGAAAACACAGAAGCTGCACATTTTGCTCAGATAATAATCCTCTCAGGGAGTGCACATATTAAAAAAAGCAGGTCACAAGAAACTTGGAATAAGGAGACCCTCTCAACCCTTCTATGGGTAAGCACTGCATGAAGAGGAGAAACAAGTCACCCCACTGAGTGACTTGTGCAATAAGTATGGTCCTATTAAAAAAAAAAAAAAGGTATTTCTCATACCTGCCTTCCTGGTTTGCATAAAAGGCTGAAAAGTTTTTCTAAGAATGTGCCCCGTGCCTACGCTAGAAATCTCACATGAGGCATTGTGTGAATTGTTGGAGGCTCTACTAGAGAAGGATATGTGCTTTCAATGGGTTAATTGCCAACTTGTCTTGACCTGTTTTCAAGCATATGTTGTGAGTGCTTGGTTTCTCCTAAATAGCTCAAATGCTGCTTAATTGGGAAACTCTCAATCATTTCTTAGATCAGTTCATACACTGGCATTCTTGGTAATCCTTAGTTGTAAAGACCCTTTAAAAGGAAGCTTTTAAGGGCACTGAAGCTAAGCTGGTTTTGTGTGTTGCTGAAGTGAACTGTTAACCAATAACCTGTTGTCTTCAGTTCCAGCAGGGAAGGCTCTGTGGCAGCCCTTGCATGCTGTGATACCCCATTAGGAAGCAGCACAGGTGTGTACTGCCTGGGACATGAGTTGGGATGGGGCTGGCAGGCTGTGCCCCTCTCTGTCAGCTCACAAATCTTACTTTGTTTCCTTATCCAGTCTTATCTTTGGCTGCAGGCTCTTTGAGGCAGAGATAGTCTTGCATATCCAAGGTACCCAACAAGAATTCACCAACTCTGTTGTAGTACAAAGAATAAATAACAGATTTTGCTATGCAGTGCACACAGGCAACTTTGCCATGGTACCTTAAACTTGGATGTTCCCAATTCCAGGTGCTGAGCAGTCCAGGGGTGAACACTGTTTGCAGGCATTGTCCATGTGGAAGAGGGCAAACAGTCTTTTGTGTGAATTTAGGTGATCTGTAGGGTCAGGCTCAGCCTTTCCTCCTTTGCAGCATTCAGGACCTCACTGTCAGGCAGCTGTAGACTGGTAGAGTTCAACTGCTACACCCAATAGCGACACAAAACTGTCTGGAATACTGGAAATGCCATGGGCATGACTGACCAGACAACAGTCTTACCAAAAAAAAAAAGCCAACCTCATCTCAGGTACAATGTCTGGCCTTTATAACCAGTTAGCTGGGATGGTACAGACCTGATGTGATTGCAATTCTTGGTAACACTGATACCAGGGATACTGGAATGTCCCCTTACAGCATCATTTCAGCACCATCAATAGATACAGCTGTCTAAAGATGAGTACCATGCACAGCCAGAGGAAGCAAAAGGAAACTTCATTTAGGGATTTTTCATGTCCTGCTGAAAGCTACCATAAGGCTGTAGCAGTTGTATACTTTCCTTGGTAAGAATATTGTATTTTTCAGAGAAGTCATTTTCTGAAACCAGTTAATTAGGACAGTTATTTCTGGCCGTGGCATTTGTAGAGAACAGAAGGCATGATTGTTCTTATATTTGTTTCTCTGAGTCCTTTGATCGACTGGAAGCTCTCAATGCTTTACGCTATAAATTACCTCAATCCTTTGGCAGTTCATTTCTTTTCTTGTATACTTGGTTAGGAAAATGCAGAAATCCTTGTGACTCAGCTACAGACTACTATAAATTATGAAGAAATGGGGGAGGGGGTCACATTTCACGTTAGGAAAGGCAATTCTAGGAGGAGGGAAGGATACTGGTTGCTAAATTTGAGATAAGCATCTTACAGTATCTCAAAATCTGAGCAGCTGCTGCCACCTAGAGATGCACGAACCACACAGGGTGCTCGGGCTGCCTCTGGCAGGGGAGCCTGCACCTTGAGAAGGAGTTAGTCCCAGTCCTTACTCCACAGTATAGATTTAGTGCATGAGTGCAGACTTTTTTTAGCCCTATAATTGATGATTACCTGTGAATCCTGTTCTAGTGATGCAGGTAGCTAAGTTTTATACAGTCTTCCTCGTGCAACTGAAGTAGGTAAGCAAAGAAACATCACTTTCAGTAAAGCATTTGCTGATTTAATTTAGACTGCACCCAAAGAAGTATTTGCAAGTCAAATTTATAAGGGTTTGGTGCAGCTGCTGCCGAGGCTCCATAGCCTTTGTAAAGCCTACACCGATAATATGCAGTGTAGAATTAGGATTTAAGGATTTGAGTTCAGTTGAAGGTTGGTTTGTTCCCTATCCCATCTTTGAAGTCTGCTGGTTGGGGACTGTCCTTTAGTATATATTTGCTGGAATAGGAAAAAAGTGATTTCCCCGAATGTATGAACTCAGCAGCCTTTAGATTGGTTTCACTAGATTGAGAATTTTCTCAATTTAAAAGTTAAGTATCAAAGTTGAGTATGTAACTATTTATTACTATCTCAAATCAAACAACATGGAATACACTAGTATCTGCTCCTTGTTTTTTTGTTTTGTACATCAACCTGCTATAGCAGTTTTTTCCTTTGCATTTGAGAGAAAAGCAGTGTTCCCTACTTAATTTGTTTCCTGATTACAGAGGGAAACAATGAGCCTTTTTTACCCCCTGAACTCCTAATCTCATATTCAGTTATTTCTGTTTGGCTCTCAGAGACACAGTATGTTTTGGGGCTTTTATAATTGCTAGCTTTCAGCTATCAAATGCCTACTGGAATAAGCAAACCAACACAACTAAACCTGGAGCTGATAACATCATCTCACAGAGCCCCAAAAATGTGACCCACTAGTTAATTGCATGTGCTGTATAACTTTCCAGGTGATGGATTTAAAAATTTCTTAAGATCTTTGAAGTCTGTCAGTGGGATTGGGATAAGAGCTTAAGGCAAAACTTCTGAGGGAACAGAATTTTCATGTGGGAAACTGAGAAACTGTGATGCAGGGATATTTGCCACCAGTCAGGAGGCAACTGCGAACTCTTCTTACCTTATCAGGGTGCGTGAGAGTTGTAATACCAAACTAGAGTTTGAAAAACTATTCTTGGCTCACTGGAGTTCCACATCAGCCTCAACCTTTCTATGTGCACTGAGTTACAAGTAGGCTTTGCATGAATGCAGGAGGAATCTGGGAAAAAATTGAACTAAGCAAAACCTTGAGCAAAATGCTGTTATGTGCTCTTTATTAATTCAGCATGTAAAAGACTCAACCCAGAATCCTTTACTATATATCTTTTAAAAGTGAGTTAAGCTTAATCTTGTGTGCGTATTGTGCCTCATCTAATGTGATCTAAACCCTGGGGTTTTTTTAAAACTGCTCCTGGAGAAATGCTGTTTCATCTTGATCAAGAAAATAAAGGTTCTGATCTCTGGATTCCTTAGTCTGTTATGCCATTCATTTTTTAAGTTTGGTGCAACATCTAGTATCTATATGCTTTAGTTTAGCCATCTTTACACTAGCCATGGTGCTCTTGTAGAGTGTTCAGTACACTGAGAAGAAAAGAAATGAAATCTAAACTTTATTGAAAGGCTGGCTTAGTAAAGCCAAGCTCTCCCCTTAGTCAGAGCTCTCACTGTACCACAGAAGTGTTGTAGGCACAGAGTTTGTGGTGATTGGGAGTGGGGCTGTGGCCTCATCCCCGATGGCTCCAGCTGTGCAGGACAGGTGAACCCTGTTACAGGTGAGGAGCCATGGAGTGCCCAGGGGTGCTGAGCAATCACACGGGGAGCAGAGGGCACACAGGTGGAATGCGTGCAAGATCAAGAGTATGAAAGCTTGTACTGAGGAACCATAAAGAGCACATGCCTGAAGCTTCCTTCTGTGTTGGTTGTGGCTCCGCCATTTCCGACACAGAAGTGCGTGGATGCTGTTGGGATGAGTGACAGGACTTGTTTTGAAGTATTTCTAGGTAATTCTGCCTGCTGGCTGCCTCCATTAAGACTTGGATCATCTCTTGCTATTTACATTCCTTCTGAGTTGATTATCCAGTTTGACTGAGCCGTAAATGCTGAGAGAAATGCTGTTTGATAGAATTTGTACGGAGAGAGCCAGTGTGAGGAGGAAGCAAATTCAATAACAAGTTGGAGCTGGCAAGAGTGATTTAACCAGAACCTGTGCCAGGAAACTGTGGTGAGCTATGAATGTCCTGAACATCATGACCACCCTTTATCTTTATAATGGGTTGAACCAAAACCAGAAATAAACACATCTGAAGTTCTGCATTTTTTGCTTTTCCAGATATAAACATTACCATTTATGTCAATATCATTTGTTGTTGTTATCAGCTTATGTATCGTAGACTGGTGAAGGATTGTTTTTGTTTTATGGGAGGCAAAGAAGGATGCTTCACATGGTTTTACAACATCAGAATGGCATTGGCAAATGGATGCCAATGAAAAGTTGCAAAGAGAAGAAGCAGGTGCTTCTTTACATCTTCCACAGACATACTGGTTTTTTTTGACTAGCAAGAGATGTCTGGAAATGAGCTTTCCCCTTAAAGGCTAATGATTGGCGCATGAATTTAAAACAAGGAATGGAGCTGCCTTCCTTCAAAGACTCATTTTAGTCCTTTGTCTCTCTTGATTTTGCACTGGTGATAAATTTCTGCCGTCCCCTGTGCAAAACTTTTTGCCATTGTAACTGCAAAAGTAGGAGCAATGTCACCAATGAACAAGGTTGTGGCAAAAGAATGAGTGAATTCCACACGGCTCCATTAAAAAAAGACAGAAATAATGTTTAAGAGTAAGTTAGTTAGAAGTCTAAGCCTTCAAGAAGTCTGTCTTTGAGAGTGACAAACCCATAGGAAACATCTTGAAGTCTATAAACTTCAAGCATGAAGTCATATCACCTACTTCTTAATCAATTTTGTCCAATGTGGAAATGGTTGTGTATTTTTAACCTGCTCTGATTCCTGTAACTGTTACAAAACTTACAGACTCTTTTCTTGGAAATACTATAAATCATTTTCCCTGCCTTTAGCTAATGGAAGGACAGGTATGCAGTGAGACCTAGAAAACACAATAAATAACTTACATGTCTACTTTAAATTAAACACTTTGGAGCAAGTCTTCAGTTGCAAAGCACCACCAGACCTTTTAGTATTCAAATTGTGCTCACTAGAAAATGGCTGCAGGGGAACTGCTGGTATTCTGCATATCGTGTAATTTGTCATGACCAGGCGTACGTCAAAACACGACCCGTAGTTTTTTTAAGGACTGTATTGAGCCATTGGTATTTTAACATAAAGCTGGATCTGTGGATGTGCATTGGGAATAAAGATGACTGGAACTCAGTCATCTTTTTTCCTTTTATTGCTGTGATGGCGCTGCTACCCATATTACAGGTAGGCATAACCTTGCTGTTCTCCATTTTATCTAAATTAAAGATGACCCTTGGTACTTACAAAGCTGCCTGCTTTGTGTTTGTAGGGCTGGTAAATACCTGCTTGTGCAGTAGTACTTCTTTATGGGAATAGGTCTTTCCCAAATTTCATAGCAAGTTTGCTGCGGGTAAAAGCAGTCTCCGGTCTGGATGAGATAGGAACTTGTGTTGCATTTCAAATCTAACTTAGAGAATATTTGTATTTTAACACTAGTTTTGTTTTCCTTGTTGCTCTTTGTTAGGTAGCGGTTGAGCCCACAAATTGGAAGCACGAAGCTAAAAGCTGAGAAATGCAAGAAGAAGCAAAAAGCCATATGGCAATAGCAGGAGTTTGTGCCACCCCGCCTTGGGCTCGTGACAACATGCCCTATAGTTAACCTACAGTCAGGAACTAATAATGACACAGATGGAAGTGAGCTAGCATATGTATTCAAAGTAATACCCCTAAGGTTTTAATCAGCATCTTTCTGTGTTAGGCATCTAAATTGCCATGGAGAGATTAGCAAAATATGCCTGTGGTACACATGGTAAAGGCAGCTTTGTGCAGTGGCTGAACTGAGATGGTTTGAGCAAGAGCTCCCCTGTTCTCCTCTGGTTCAGCAGAGACTTGCTGCAATCTGGGGTTAAATGTTTAAAATACTTGTGGGTTTTAGGCTATCCAGAGGGAGAACGTTTTCTGATGCAGTTCCCTCTCACCTAAGGTTGTTGGGATTCAGTGTTTGCAAAACACTTTGGAGGCTTTGATAGCATGTTCTCCAAAAAGTGTTGCACAATTGGAGAGTCATGACAGCTTAAGTACCAGATTTCTGAGCTTTGGCAACCTCTTTTCTTCTCTATAACTACTAATTATCTCTGGTGTGACATTTTTGCTTTTGATTTTGAATAGGATGGTGACTTCTACAGCTATTCTGTTATGTTGTGGAGATGTCTGGGAGAGGGAGAATACTTAGCTGTTTCCAAGACTAATTGTGTAATTTAATGTTTCTTGCTTTAACTTTCTTTCCTCCCCACCCCCAGCTATTAGAAGAGAAGCTGTCCTTCCCTGCAGCATAGTGGGATCTGCTTACATGAAGGGACAGGTATTGAAGTTTTTCTAGAGACGTGTTTATTTAAAGACTGAAATCTCATATACAAACCTACCCTTTGGAGCTTAAGGGCTCTTACAGTGAGAACAGTGCTTTGCTGGCAGCAAAGCCACTTGCTTCAGTGGGGGGTTGTGCATGAAATGGGACACCCAAGTGAGGAACATTAGGTGGTGTTGGGCTGGATTTTGCATACTTCTCTTTATAGACATGTCCAGGCTGTTTATGTGCTTGTATCAGTGAGGGAAGAGACGAGCTAGCCTGCACACCTAGAAAGGTTTTTCCTTTGTCTTTAAACTGTATTACCAAATATCCATGTATCCCTCGGGAGTCCTGAGGAAGCTGCTTTGCTGGAACCTGTCCCATTTTGTTCTGATACAGCTATTAGCTGTAGTTTAGGTTGTGACCCCATCTGATTTTCTGACCACATAAACACTGGTCACCTTTGCAACTGATATAAATCTATGAATGAAACACTGTGGATTTATACCAGGCAGGGACTGTGTCCACTAGGATTAGGTCCACTGGAACTTACTGCTTCAAGGAGCTTCCATAATTTTTGTGGCTATAATTCCCCATGATGCCACAATCTGTTATATCTGGTGGCAAGTATGAAAAGTCAGGAACCATGTAACTTCATTTTTAATTAGGAGAGGGAAGGTCCCAATGTCTGTGTAATTCACAGAAATCACAGTGTAACACTCCTTGGTGAAAGAAAGTACATCATTATACCACTGGGAGAATGCAGGAGTTGGATAAATTAATTTTTCCTGTAAGACTGCAGGTGCTTTTTTTCCTATATGTTCCATTAAATGTGTGTACCTTGAGCAGTACAACTAATGAAGCTTGTTTTCAAACCCTTGCATCTTTGCCAGATGTCCCCTCCTCACTCCTTCTAGGGATTCCAAACCTTTTCCCTCTGTGGGGCTTGTGAAATGAAAGGGAAAACCCAGTGTTCTAAGTCCATAAGCCTGTACACGGGTGTTTGCCCAAGGATGGAGGAGAAGAGCTTAGTTGGGTCACTCTCGGGCTTGCTGGTTATACAACGTGACCCTGTGTGTCCCTCTGCTGAATCTGCCCGAAGTTGGCCCCCAGATTTTTTAAAACAGATTAGGGATAGAGTACCAGCCATAGCAAGTGCAAAAGTCTTGTTTCAACATGAAACCACTTAGAAGGTGGGAAAAAAGGCTGAAAATTGTAATGCTTTGAAATCTGTAGGAAGCTGTATTGTCATTGTAAGATATCGTTGGTGAAAGAGCACTTCTTGCCAAAGTGTTTTCAGTACAGTTATGTTAACATACTGACATAACTTTCCAGTAGTGTTATCTCCAAAGATAAAGCTGTTGTCACAGCAAGACAGATGCAGGGCTGCCTGCCCAGTGCAGTGGATTCCCAATAAGCAAATCCTTATATCATTATACAAGTCCTGGTTATTCTATTAACATTGATTGAGGTGGCTGCAAGCCTACAGATTTCTGCTTCTGCTCCCATCTAACTTTGGACTTGAATACTCCAAGGAAGTGCTGTGGTACCTTAGAGTAAGCTTTTCTTCCTTGCCCTGTGTACAGAAATTATTTCCATGGAGATGTTGTGCTGACAGCTGGACTGAGCATGTGGCAAGAAAAATCCACACACAAGGGCAGACAGCCAAAAGATGACTGAAACTCCACTAGGAAATGCAGGAGGACTGTTAATACCTGTCAGGGCTCTCACAACAAGCAGTCCTGGTTTCTGGTTCATGCACATCACAGTGTACAGCTGCATTTCAAGTACTGGCTATGGCTAAAAGTGAGGTATTGTCATACAGCGGTGCCACACAGAGTCAGGGGCTCAGCACAGGTAAGGGTCTTGCAGCAAGCAGGAATAGCCCTTGCTGTCCTCTCCTCACCCTGGTGAAAGCACTGCCTGCCCAAACCACTGCTAACTGCTCCATCTGATCATCATGCTTTTTAACCATTTCTTTTCCTTGGCAAATCTTTGCTTTTGTTCCTGTTGGGTGCCTGGTGTTCTATAGGTCCTAGGAAGCTGCCACTTGCCACAGAACTGATGCGTGTGTGGGATGCTTTACATGCTGTTCAATAGTTTGTAGGCACTCTGAGATCCAAGCTCAACTGGTGCAGGAGCTCCTGGGTTGTTCCAGGGTGCTGGGCACATGTCACTGTTCAAAAGGGATCCAGCTCGTGCTAGATTGCACAACATGATCCATTCTGTTCCTGCTTCTGGGTGCCAATTATCCTTGACTTCTGTGTGAGCTTCATGTGTGTACTTGGCAGAATAGCTTAGTCCTGTGATGATTCAGTGCAGTGTTTCACACCAAAGAACCCTAGTGAAACAGAAGAAACTACAGATGCTGCTCAAAGGTCTGAGGTTCTGCCTTAATGCTGTCTTGCACACAGGTTGAATTCGTATTTTATAAAGCTCTAGTGGCTATTGAAGCAAATTATTTCAGAGAACTGTAATTATCTTCCCCCATGGAGGGGGCATCTTGGCATGGAGTAATTAGTTAAAAAATGGATTGGTTTCATGGGAGGGTGGGGGGAACTATGTACCCTGTTCTATAGGTGGACCTTCCTTTCACAGAGGTTGCTTTAATGTTACTTCTGAATGACCACAGTAATGGCATGGGCATACCTTGATGTACACTCTAAAGACATAAATGTAGTTTCCTGAAGTCAGTTTTGAAATTGGAATTTGCTAATGCACAAGTTTTGGACTTAGAAGTAACATCCCTACTATATAGTATTTGTGGCATAGGAATAGAAGTGCAGCATGTTGCTCTACCCATGGTACTCTGAAAAGTAGAAACAAACCTGTTGGTAGTGCTTTTATTTGTGGAGGATATTCATTGAATACCTTGGGATTTCAACGGGAAATTTTGGCAAAACATGTTGTGGTGAAGCACATTGTGTTTGATGGAAATGGTGGCACACACAGGCTCCTTTGGGAGCTTCTTTGAGTACAGCTGGAATCACAAGTTCCTGTGGTCTGGGTGCCCCAGGTGTGGTATGCTGCATGAACAGCTGCAAAGGCAGTAAGTGTGTCGCTGGATCAATCATCAGTTCCCATTAGCAAAGCATTTAAAAAGTGCACATCTTTTCTAAAGATGTTGTCTCTCTGAAAATACATGATACCATCTGTGATTCTGGTCTGTTTCTTCACTTGTGCCTGCTGTCCAAACTCATCCTTCCTGTCCACTGGTATGGGCAGACTGGGTCTGAGATGTGTCCAAGAGAGATCCTGCTGGCAACACCTTGCAGTCCTGCACTTAGCCAATTTAAGTATAATTAGGCGTGTTTGCAGTGAATCTGCTCTGCACTCATTAAAGCAGCTGAATTCTCACTCAGCGAGTGTTTGAGGTCTGTTTGAGTGTCTGGGAAGGTACGAGCAAAGTCTGTAGGAAACTCTGATACATGGCTCTGTGAAGGATCAGGACTGTGATGTCATGGCATTATTGTTTTGCCATTATTTTCTTTGGGTTCTTTCTCACCTCTGGTTGACAGAAGCTGTGATTCCTGTATGTACTGAGGAGAGAGTCCAATAAAACCTTGGAACCCCAAAAAAAAAATGCCTTGTATTCCTTCAGACAGATGCATGCTTTTCCAGAGCCAAAACAGACATTGCTTGAGTTTCTTTGCTCTCAGAAGCTGTACCACAGACAATATTTAGCAACATAAGATGAAAGCAAATTTCTCATGCTAAAAGTTGTAGTTAAAGTTAACATTACTTGTAAATTTGCTTGCTGTTTATCTTGGACTTCAAAATACTAAATAGTCTCTGCTATCTCTGGCATTAAGACTAAGTAGATTTCATTACCTCAGGGAAAACCAACATGAGAATGAGAATAAAATAGGTTTATTCTTCCTGACAAGAAGCACCAGCTTAGAAGAATACAAATTGGATATGGGTGTGCATGTGTATGTATTGGGGGGTGGGTGCTTTATTTGCAGTAATAAAACATAATTATATAGTTTGCTGCATAAATAGCCTTGAGGATAAGTAGAGTGTGTCAGACATCCAGTTATGCATGTGATAAAGGTTAATACTATTTGTTCTCAGTACATTTAGTCTTTGCAAATCATGTGCTGACATGCATCCTATTTTGATATCTGTTCACACACTGTGGTAATGATGCATAAAGCAGAAACTCATGCCTGTGGCATTCAGTAGGGTTTAGTAAATTGAACTTTTGTGTAAAGAGCTTAGAAAATGGTAAGGCACAAAACGAATGTCACTTGCTGCTAATTTTATCTTCCTTCACGCACTACTTTCTGGAGATTAAAGCATGAATCTCTTCACTACTGAAAGTTATTTCAACTCACATGGCACATATTGGGATGCAGGAAAGCAAGTACACGTTTACAGCTATTCCTTAGGTCCCTTTGCTGGAAATATAACCTGCTAAGCTGCTGGATTTCTGCTTAAAATACCTAAAAATAATGACATGAAACAATTAAGTGATGAATCTTCATTAAATACAAATACTGAAATAAATAGTACAGCAAGGTAATTGACTGCATATGTAAAGTAGCTGTAGCTAATTGACATGACCTTCATTTAATGAGCTGCTTCCCATTAGTGGAAATGCCTGCCATGGTTCTAGCTGTAATTGTTGGACTTTATTGGGGTGTGAAGTAGGTCACATCTTCCTGAGATCCGCTCCAGTGGGTGACCTCTTTCCATTGCCCCAGCTTCACTGTGCTGAGTGAAAGCAGAGGGGACATTCTGGTGGCCATGAGAACGGAGTGCTCACCAAGCTGGTCTCAGGTGTGGTTTCTGATGGACACACCTCGTGTCCCGAGGGAGCAGCTCAAGGCTGGCCCTCAGGGAGGCTGCTGTGTGTCTGTGTTGTACACGTTAGGGGGTGTGCAGTGCCTGGGACAACAGCTGGACCAAGATCTCCTCTCCTAGAGGGGTCTGCAGTCTTTTATGCCCAGAGGTGTGGCTGAACAGGAGTGCAGAAGGGTTGCAGCCTTTACTTGTTGTTTTTAGAAGGTGTGGAGTAGAGACCTGAACCTCCTACACCTGAGAAGGGAGGGAAAATGAGTGTATTGTAGGATTACAGGCTGATGTTGTAACATCTGTGATTTTTTTTATTATGTGTTTCTAGGTGCACATCTTACTACAAGTAGTCATGGCTACACTGTTTGTCTGGCACTCAGATGTACTGATGCCCTCAGAACATGCATTATCAGCCAGGTTGCTCCAGTTAAGAAAAACTCAGCACTGGTGAGCCTCCATGGGAAATAGTGGCTCAGTCTGCCAGCAGAGCCTCAGGCATGGATGTACACAGGAATGCTGGGGCATCTCCATGCAGGGCCTCTCAGTGGTGGGTATGCCCAGCACAGAGAGGATCAATGTCTTGCTCAGTAATAGCAGGCTGGGAAAGTAGGAAAATAGTCTTCTCCCATGTTCCCAGCCCAGTTCCCCTTCCACACAGCGTGGCACACTGACTGGCTCATAATCAGAAGGATGTACACAATATGCTAATATTTGGGGTTTACAAGACACTTAATGTAACAGGACAGGCAGTATCCTTAATCTTTTTTATGTAATGCAATATAAAGAAGGTTTGGTGGTTGGAGAACAGAGAGGAAAAGGGACTGGAAGCTGCCATCCAAAGTGTTCCAGTGACCTTATTGGTGCTACATTGGGATATTAGTCCTGCTTCATTAAGAAAGAAATGAACCATGCTGTCGTAGTTTGATGCTGGCTAAATGCTGGCACCCATGAAAAAACTCTTCATCCATTCTCCTCTGATACAGTTGAGCAGAGGAGTGGGGAGAAAAAACCCAAAGAGGCTCATGAGTTGAGGTAAGGATTGGAAAGAAACACTTTAAGGGCAAAATAGGCTCAAAACTTAAAAGGTATTTAAAAAAAATCACTTCTGTGGCTGGCTTATTTCCTCCTCATCGAAAAATTAGGCCAGGTAAAACCAACACACGTGCATTCGTGTTTCAGTTCAGCAATAGCTGAAAGGTTGTGGGATTCTACCCATGAAGTGAGATATCTTATTCTGCTACAGCATGTTGAACTAGTTGATTTTTAGAAACTGCTAATACAAATTGCTATGGTCTCTAAAATAAAGATATTTCCCAGGTGATAAAATACTACACCCTTGTATTAAATCACTTGATATAATGTTGCTGCCAAAGATAAGGACTCTGTATAGTGCTCAAGTCGCTGCCAAGATAGAGAGAAGAATGTTTTTACATCCTGCTTCTGGAGTTCAGTTTAGTCTGGGGCTCACTTGCAGAGCAGTGGATGTTTGATCTGTGGTTTCTTGCTGGCAGTACTCCTTTATCTGTGCTGCTAAAGCTTACTTTGACATGCTCTTCCACAGTTTTAATTGGGAGGAAGGGGATTGGCTTTTAAGCAGTGTATCATTGGTATGTTGTGTGGGTAATGCCTGTCTAAAAATTGTTGGTTTCCAGAGTCTAGTTGTACACAATTTCTTGCAGCTTGCTGTGAGTGAAGCTGCACAGGCTGTTTTGTTCTTGCCCTGTGCCAGGTGAACAGCCCAGTGACAGCAGTGAAGGATGTGGAGTGAAGGATCTCTCCTTTGTTCACCTGTCTAATCTGAAAAGCCCTGATCAGCTCCAGCTGCTGTGCTTGCCTGCTGGGGACACACTCCTCCCTGCTCTGTGGTGCCCCTTGTGCCCTCTCTCTTGTGCCCTACGTGCTCAGAGAGACTCTGTCCCACAGAGTCAGGAGCTGGCCAGGACCTCTGGGCACTGCTTCCATAAAAATAACAGCAACTTGGTCAGGAGCCAGAAGATCTGCTTTCTGTTCGTTGCTCTGGTGGCCACAGAGTGTGTGTTTGGGGTTCTTTTCATTTTAGGTTTTATATTAAACAATTCTCTGAAGAGAGAGTGTATAAATATTATTTTTCTGTCCCACTGGCTCTGCATTTGTATGTTAGTGAGCCACCCATTTCAAGACAAGAAGAGTTGTCTCATGTCTCATTTGGTAAAGGAAGACTAGCAATCTTTTTCCTTCTTTTGTAAATCACCTCTGTAATGCCTCTTTTCCTCCCCTTTGAGGAAGAAATCTGACACTCCCTGCAGAATGTTTTAAAAATCCCAACAGGAAAAAAAACTGCAAAATATTAATGTTCTGCATGGTTAGAGCAAACACTATGTTCCTGTGAGTCACAGATGTCAGGTTTGTTTAATCTTAATAAATCTATGCCACAACAACACTATTAAACAGGAAGGGGGATGGAGGAAGAGTTGTGCTGGGTTAGAAAGGATTCTTGGCCAAAATCTTGTTTAGTGAGGGCCTGGAGATGGGGGGAGCATGGGCATAAACCTGAACACTTCCCACCCTGCCTTCATTAAGTACATTTTGGGCATTGCCTTTGTAGTGCACATTTCATTTTATTGGTATGTTTTATGATAAATTGCCTTTCCATGTTAAGTCGTAAGAGTACTCATTTCCCACAGTACATTTGCTGGAGATAAAGTAAGTCTTTTTACATAGCACCCTGTTGGCAAACAGAAATAGCATTTACTCCAATGGGTGTTGCCAAGTATGAGGTACTTCCAAATGAACTTCAAAAGCTCTGAAACATGCATTAGCTGCTTTTTCAAAAATGTGAACGATGCCATTGCTTTCTAGCAAACAGAACTGGTGAGAAGAGGGATCTGAAGGAAAAAAATAACAGCTGGGTGTGACCGATGTTGTAGTAGTGCTGGGGGTCAGACAGAAGGCATGGCTCTCTGTCACTGCAGGATTTGGGGGCCGTTCTTGTAACAGGACTTAAAGCATCTACTCTGCTCTTGAGGAAACAGTTTCTACCTGAGCAGCCTTAGCAAAGCACTTGGGAAGGAGTTCATGTGAGCTCCCCACGGCTGGGAGTCCTGACAGGAGAGAGCTGTGCTGATTCCAGCCTGGTGAGGAATTGCCTTACCAGCACTCCTCTCTGGTGCTACCCTCCCCTCTCAGTGAGAGCAGAGATGAGCATACCCATAAACGTGTGCCAGATTTTGGGGCAGAATGTGAGAGCAAACACGGGCAAACTGCTGTGTTTCAGCATGGCAACAGGGCTGGTGATGCTGGGGTTCATGATGGCCTCTGGGCTCTAACCAGGTGTAGGGAAATGCTTTGCCCACCTGAGAACAGGTGGTGTGGGGCCCTGGAGAAGCACAGAGCAGTGGTTCTGCTGCTGTCACTTCAGTGTGGCTCTTGCCAGCTCTGTGTTCCAGCACGCCCTTTCCGTGCTGTTCACATGATGCAAGCATCTGTCCTGCTCGACTTTACTGCTCCAGGCCATTTTCTTGTTCTGCATTTGTGTGTATTTACCTTCTAGGTTTAGATGAGAAATTGACCTGCAGAGACCTCAAAATTGTATGGCTTCTTCCTGTGCTTGGAAGATTGCTTTCAAAACACAAATGCAGTTTATCCTGGTGCTGCTCAGTTGTTTGTTGTTTGTTTGTTTGTGGTTTTTTTGTGGGCAGAATGGTGAACTATTTTGTGTTCACCAGAGAGATCCTCAAAATCAAGTATTTACATTTGTGCTTGAAATGGAAATCTTGCCTTTGACAGCCGTGAAGCTGCCTTTTATTGCTGAAATGTTGTATTGCTAAATAGCAGTTCTGCTTTTGCTGTTTCTTGGAATAGGTGTAATTGGTCAATAAAGAAGGAGTCTGACTGGTATCTAATCTAATACTTGCTACAGAGGGATTTTAGTGTGTAAGAACCGAGTTGCTGGGATCAATGTTGCCTGTGCTGCAGCCTCTGCTTTTTCTGAAACCCTAAATTAAAGAACACTCTTTATCAAGAGTATGCTTTATCACTGGTGATGAGTTGCAACCGCACGCGGAACACCTCTGTAGGAAATGCACAGTCTTGTGACAACTTGGTGAATTTTCATTACTCCAGACCTTGTAAGTTAATTTGTTTCTCTTGGTTTTTACAGTTCCACCAAGTGAGAAGAGTGATGACCATCCTTTTCTTTACTATGGTTATCTCATACTTCACTTGCATGAAAGCTGCCCCAATGAAAGAAGCCAGTCTAAGAGGACAAGGCAGCTTGGCTTACCCGGGGCTCCGGACCCACGGGACTCTGGAGAGCATCAATGGGCCCAGTGCTGGTTCCAGGGGCCTGACGTCGCTGGCAGACACTTTTGAACACGTCATAGAGGAGCTTCTAGACGAGGAGCAGGACATCCAGCCCAGCGAGGGAAACAAGGATGCAGACTTGTACACATCCCGAGTCATGCTGAGCAGCCAAGTGCCTTTGGAACCCCCGCTGCTGTTCCTGCTGGAGGAGTACAAAAACTACCTGGACGCCGCCAACATGTCCATGCGGGTGCGGCGGCACTCGGACCCGGCGCGCCGCGGCGAGCTGAGCGTGTGCGACAGCACCAGCGAGTGGGTGACGGCCGCCGAGAAAAAGACTGCGGTGGACATGTCCGGGGCCACCGTCACCGTGCTGGAGAAAGTCCCCGTGCCCAAGGGCCAGCTGAAGCAATACTTCTACGAGACCAAATGCAACCCCAAGGGGTACACAAAGGAGGGCTGCAGGGGCATAGACAAGAGGCACTGGAACTCGCAGTGCCGAACTACGCAGTCTTACGTGAGAGCTCTCACCATGGATAACAAAAAGAGAGTTGGCTGGCGCTTCATAAGGATAGACACTTCCTGTGTATGTACATTGACCATTAAAAGGGGAAGATAGTGCATTCGTGTTGTATAGATTATATTGAGACAAAATTATCTATTTGTATATATACATAACAGGGTAAATTATTCGGTAAAAAATAATTTTATGGACTGCATGTATGACTGAAGTTTATACAGTACAGTGGTTACACAATCTATTTATTGAACATATCCATGACCTGAAGGGGAACAATAGTCATTTGCGCACAAGTTTAAACAAACAAACAAAAAAAAAAAAAAAAAGAAAATCAAGCTAACAAAAAAGTCTGCATTACATTCCTCCATAACATTGTGGTTTGTCGCCGTTGCCAAGAATTGAAAATAGAAAAAATTTTTAAAAAAAATAATAAAATTGCATGCTGCTTCAATTGTGAATTAATGATAAACTGTCCTCTTTCAGAAAAATAAATTGAACCAAAACATTCTGTTTACATTTTAGACAGTAAGTATCTTTAGTCTGTTAGTATATATGTTTACTGCTTCTAACTTCTGATAGCGTTGAAATTAAAACAATGTCAAGGTGCTGTTGTCATAGTTTTACTGTTTCTCTTTTACTTTTGAACTCCCATCAGATTGAAAAACAAAAAAATCGTTACCTTATTCTGGATTAGAAAAAAATTTGGTTTTTGTATGTTGTGAAGGTGTTTGCAATAGCAGTCCGACTACTGACAAAAAATAATAAAAAGAGGCAACTGAAAAAGAATGGTGATGTTCCACTTCACATTGTTGAACTTCAGGCTTTAAGACAACGCCTATTTAACTGTATGGCAACATGCTTTTTTGGTTGTTGGGGGGGTGGTTTGTTGTTGTTGGGCTTTTTTTTTTTGTCTTTCTTTTTCAATTTTCAGTCTTTTGAGACATGCATTTGCTTATACCATGTTTGCTTGCGTTTGAGAATTTTTCCCCCCCTTTTCTCCCTCTGGAGGGACATTGGTTGTGATCGTCAAGTATTTCACTTACCATAGAACTGGAGCTTGTCATATAGAGAATATTCTATAGTGTTCAGAGCAATTATTTTCATATAATAAAAGACTGTGCTTGGATCAAATGTCTTGGTGAAGCACGGTGAGAGTGTCACTAGAAAAAGGGTCTAGAAAAGAGGATGGCGGGTCTGAAATCAGGCTGGTTGTGGGACTTCATAGCTCAGCCAGTTTGGGAACAGGTAACAGAGATTTGGGTTGGCTGAGGCTGTCCCAGCTGCAGTCATTACAGAATGTGGTCCTGTGCATTGTGGTAGAGAGCAAGAGCTTGGCCATGTGCATGGATGCCCTTCTCCTCCACAGCATGCCAGCAGCCCCAGGCCTGCAGAGCTGGTGGGCAAACTCTGAGGCATCTGTGCCTGAGGAGACCTGGAAACCAGCTTGGGAATGGGACAGAGAGGAGCTGCTTCCAGCAGGGAGCAATTGGCATTGTGGCTCCACCTCTGCCAGCAGACTTGCCTTGTGAAACAAACACTGGCACTAAAAACCCACTCTGGAAGGAAATGAGGAGTGAGTGCTGGAGGAGTTGGATGAGCCTGCTTGTTGTCTGAGGGATGTGCTCACGCTGTGCTCCCCCTCTCCTGACAGAAGGGCTGCTGAAAGGCAGCTGTGAGGCTGAGAGCTGTGCACAGCACACTGGCCACAGTGGGCTGAGAGCTGAAATAGCTTGTTAGTAAGCTCACTGGAGGCTCAGGCTGTATCTGTAGTTCCTGGAGACAAAAAAAAAAAAGCTGAACAAGTAGGAGAATACTGCAAAACATAATCTGCTTCTGAATGCTGTAGAATCTGTGTTTAAATAAACTTTGACTGGGCAAAGCTTACAGAAATATGTTTGCCCCAGTAATGCTCTTTGAAGAGCGTATTTAACACTGATTCTGTGTCATCGCTGGGAGCTAACAGACCCTTTCACATCAGGGAGTAGCAGGGCAGCCCTTCCTGAGGGTAACTGGCTGTCAAAGTGCCAGTGGCCATGTGCACACCAGACTGAGTGAAAAGAGAGGGTTGTGTGACCCACCTGAGCTTCAAACTGCAGCCTTCCTCATCGATTGCTGATGGGCATTTCCCACACCACAAAAAAAAAAAAAAAAAAACAAAACAAAAACAAAACCTACCCAAAACCTTATTGAAATTCTCAAAATTTCATCTCAGATACTCTTCATGCAAATTAAATCATAGAATCAAGGAAGGGACCTTAATGATCACTTTTATCATGGGCTGGTACACCTTCCACCTGACCATTTCATTCCCCTGGGGCCACACCTCTGTGTGTGCAGTAATTTGCATTCAGGAAACCCAGCAGGCCTCAGGAGCTGTTCTCACCTGCAGCACAGAAGTGCTGTAATGCTGGCTCCTCTCAAAACAAGGACTGGCTGCTTTGGAGGAAAGGATGATGCTGATGTGTGAATAATAAATCACTCATCTAGACCAGAAAAGATAGCTAGGATCTGACAGTAGCTTAATTCACATACAGGAATCAAATAACTACCATCTCAAAGAAATTTCCAAAAGAGAAGAGCTAATGCACAAATCACGCTAGAAATAAAGCTCCTTACTTCCCAGAGTTAACTGTGGCTATGTCCTTTACTTGTAAATCGTCAGCTGGCACAGTGAGAGTGGTGCAGGTGTGGCAGAATGAGAGCAGTGGGATGGTGGGTTCAGAGGGTGAAGGACAGCCCACATAGCTGGGGGCACTGAGGGTGGAGCTGGGAGCCCAGGGAGCTGTGCCTGGTACCCACAGCAGAGCGATATTCCCCTGAACGTGGCAGCTCTGTGCTCAGTAACTGATCAATAATTGATATTATTGACATTATTGATATTGGCAATTAACCTGGAGAACTGTGCCTGGTACCTACAGCAGAGCGATATTCCCCTGAACATGGCAGCTCTGTGCTCAGTAACTGATCAATAATTGATATTATTGATATTGGCAATTAACCTGCAATAGTGATTGATATATTGATATTATTGATATTGGTAATTAACCTGGAGAACTGTGCCTGGTACCCACAGCAGAGCGATATTCCCCTGAACATGGCAGCTCTGTGCTCAGTAACTGATCAATAATTGATATTATTGATATTGGCAATTAACCTGCAATAGTGATTGATATATTGATATTATTGATATTGACAATTAACCTGGAGAACTGTGCCTGGTACCTACAGCAGAGCGATATTCCCCTGAACATGGCAGCTCTGTGCTCAGTAACTGATCAATAATTGATATTATTGACATTGGCAATTAACCTGCAATAGTGATTGATATATTGATATTATTGATATTGGCAATTAACCTGCAGCCCCACAGCTCTGCCATGCCTGACCTTACAATCCATAGGCTGGGCTGTTTTAGTTAAATGGGATGTTTTAGTTAAATGGGAGGTTTTAGTTAAATGGGAGGTTTTAGTCACAGGCTGGGCAGTTTTAGTTAACACAGAGACAGAGAGAGGAGGGTTGGTTTTCCTTCACATCACTTGATTAAACTCTTAATTAAACTTCATTAAACTCTTGCTGTGGTCTGTTGGTGACAGAAGTATTCCATGCATGTCAGCAGGCCAGTGCTGTGTTAAAGGACTCTTGCAACTGTAAGTTCATGTCTGTGGCCTTGTTCTCTATTATTCATCTTGTGTAACATAAATATTTATTGTATATTTATATAATTTTATGGTTTTTTGGGAAAATACTGAAATTGGCATTAAAATTTAAAAGCAACTGCGTCATATTGTAAATATAATTGAGCTATATTTAAGTGTACTGATTAACATAATATATGTTTAACTAGAGTTTTTTATGTTTTTAAATATATTTTCGAAATACATATATATATATATATAAAATGGGGTTTTTTGGGGGACCATGTGACTTTTCTCTAATTGTAAAACAAACTTGAGTTTTACTATAAGTATGTGTGTTCTTTGTTTTAAAACAATTTTTACTCTATTTTAGCAATAAAATCTCACTCGGAGGGCAGGTAGCCCCCTGTTTCATAGCTGGACAGTTAGCATTGGGAGGGGAGGGAGAGCAAGGATTTGCTTCACATGAAAGCTGGGGATACTTGCAGAATGATGTATTTCCATTGAATTCTAGCACAAAAGTCCTCATGAACTAGAAGCCCGTGAATGACATATATATGGTTTTACTCAAGTATAAAATAAAGAGCATAAGGGGGTGGGAGTTTCTACCCTCAGTAACTAAGGGATAAGTGACACATAAACCAAATATCTACAGTCATGTACCTGATTTTTAAATGTACCTGATTTTAAATTTATATTTATATCCCCTGCACTGATTTGTCACCCTACAGAGTACTAGGAGTGGGATTCCTTGGATTTAACATCTTGTTAGCATTTCTAAAATAATATTCTCTACTACAACTGCCAAGCCTGCATATTTAGTTATCCCAAAGACCTTTAATAATCAATAAATCTCATGATGAGTAGAAAACTTGGATACAACTTGGGGGTGGGAGGGGAGAACAAACCCAGACTCTCACCAAAAATCCTATTGCTGCAGATTTTTCAGAAGCCCGGTGCCAGCAATATCTCACAGAAAACTGAGGAAATTATGCTTCTGCAGATTGTCACTGATGTTAAACACGCCTGCATGCACATTGCTTTTTTACTGTCACCCTCATGAGCCAGCAGAAGCCGTGATGGGTGCTGAACCTTGGGGTGAGCAGAGCTGCCTTTTGGCCACACCACTGCCCCTGCCTCTGCTTGGAGCCTGCCTCCTTCCTGAGGCAGCAGAGAATTGCTTCAGCTCGTTAAATATGTGCTGATGATATGACATGGGGGCCTAGGGAATGGAACGCACACGCTCAAAATACAGATTTGAGCTGCAGAGGAAGATACAGGTGCTAACCAGCCAGCCAGCCATGCTACTGGGTCCTAGCTCTGGAGGGGAAAACAAAGGTATTCCCATGGCTTTTCTCACTTGGAGAAGAAAAACAAACAAACAAACAAAAAAAGATCCATAGCTAGACTTTAAAATTACTCAGCAAAAAAATAATAGAAAAGAAAGCAGTAAAAGATTTTTGAAGAGAAGGGAAGGCTACAATGAGAGGGGGAGGATGTTTATTTCATTTTGTCCCAGGTGGATCTAATACATGGCTTCCACAGGCTCCTTCCCCTACTTAGGTGCTCATTGAGGAGACACCTTCTGGCAGGTCAGTTAAAATGAAGAAGTAATTGATGTGCTCGTTTTGATTAAATATAAAGAGCACTGATATCTGACCTTATGAAGGAATTGGAAAGTCAGGAAGTGTCTGTAGGTGGTGTTTTGGAAGAGGAGGAGATTTTTTTTCCTGAACTTTTTTTATTGGTAGTTTGTTTTTTTACAACAACTTGCTACCATTTTGAGTACTCAGAGACTGTGGTGTTGCTATAAATCAGAGAATTTAGGGTGTAGCTTTATTTTGATGCCTATGGGAGATGGACTGGAGAGAGCACAAGTGATCCTGCACACAAGATCTGGGTTCACCTGTGGAATCTGAAATGCTTCTGGTAAGTCTTTTAAATCCTGTTAGACAGTGGCAGAAAGCACTTGGGGTCAAGCTGCTCTTTGTCTCTACTGAGGCAGTGGCACAGAACTGCAGGTTTTTGCTTTGCTGTGCAGCCTCTGGAAGCTGCCTGTGACCTGCTCCATCCTCCAGGCTGCAGTCTCACACGTGCACCTGCATTTATCCAGGTCTGAATCACTCCTGGTGCTGCTGGTGTGTCTCTGTTGGTCAGGCTGGGGTGGTGACCCCAGCCAGCACTGCAGCTGCAGGTCCCTGCTCTGCAGGGAGGGCAAGGAGGGAGAGGCACTTCCCAGGACTGCAGTGCCTGCAGGAGCAGGGGCTTCCCTGCAGCCCAGAGTCCTGCCTGCCTCACTTCAGAGCCCACCTGAGCAGCAGCTGCCAGGCAGGGAGGGCAGGGATGGGCAGCAGGATTTGGCACAGAGCTGTGAGGCTCCTTGCCTAAATCCCCTGTCCTGCCTCTGCCAGCCAAGGGATGGCTTACAAGGAAGGAGATGTCCTGCTGGGAGTGCAGTTTTGCACTTCCAGAAACGCCATCTCCTGAGTCTACACTCTGAAAATGTTCCCCCTTGCTAGAAGACTCCTTTCCTTCTCCTGTCCCTTCCTCCCCTTTAGTAAAAAAATCTGGTGTAGCTTCAGCCTGTGAAGCTCAAACTGCAGTTCACATGTGTAAACCAAGCTGCCTGCTCCTCCTGTGTAATGTTGGTTATAACAGCCTTTAAAGCTGCTCAGACTCTTAAACAGGGGTGCAGGTACCTGGTGGACTAAATATTCCTTCAACTGTCATCTGCACTGAGCGTTTTCAATTCTCTTGAGAAGGTTTCCAGTTACAGTTTTCCCTGACCTTTAAAGAGCTTTCTGCTGGGAGACTCATTTTCTCTCTAACCCCAACATGGTCCTTCACTGAAGTTCCACTATATTTGGACTCCAACCTTGGGAAACTGTTATTTCAAGACAATATAAAATATGTGGGACCATGTTTCTGTTACAAAAATAGTGCTGCCAGTGTCACCATTTACTGCCATGAAACAGCCCAGTGAGGCCCTTTCTCTTCCAGATGTCTGCTCTGATTGCAACAGCTGTAAAATTGAATGGAAAGACATACCCAAAAAAGATTGGAGAAATACAAAAATAATAAATCTAGCAGCTTTGTTGAGAGCAAAGAGCAGGTGATGTGGTGCTGCTTCCCCTGTTGGTAGCAGGCTGGGCATCCCTACTTTGGCCATTCAGTCACAAATGCATACCTAAATTCCTGTTTGGCTACAAGAAACTCAAACTGTGCAGCTTTTTTTGTTGTTGTTTTTTTTTTTTTTTTAGTCCCTCTGGTTTGCTTTATTCCTGAGCTAAGCAAAATGTCTGTCCTGGATGTCCCTGTGTGATGCAGGCCACTTGGTGAGCAAGAACAGCCTCAGCAACACAAGTATTTATTTAAAAAAAAATAAAAGCACTACATCACCTTGTAAATGAATACCTTTTTTTTTTTTTTTTTTTTTTTTTTGCCTCATGGGAGCTGCTGCTCCTGAGGGCAGAGCCAAGGGGATGTGCAGATCTCTGCTGACAGGCGATGGCAAGGGCTGGGCTACAGCAGCGAGGGGACACATGGCTGTGTCACCCAAGCTCAAATCACCTCCCAGCTTGTTACAGATTGTGACCACTCGGGTGTGAGTGAATGAGTCCTGGAGGTGCTGCTGCCTGCCTGTTTCATTCTGAAGGGTCCAGAGGAAGCCTCACTCAGCTGCAGCTGAGTTCCCGTACCCCTCTTTTGCTGAGAGCTGCCCCTCCCTGCTGCCAGCTGTGCTGTGTGCCTGCTCCGCTCCCTCTCAGGGATGCGAGCCCAGGCACGCCCATCCCACCTGGCCGCTGTGCTCTCTGCTGAGCTGCACAGGAGCTCTCCAGGCAGGAGAGGGAGCAGAGCAGGTCCTGCTGCCCTGCCCTGCCCTGGAAGGCATCAAACAGCTCCTTGCTGGCTCCCTGCAGGACAGCACACAGGTAATGGCCCTGAGCTCCAGCCTGACAGGGGCACTCAGCTCGGTGCTGCAGGAGGAACAAGCCTTGCCCCTGTTTTCAGAAGCCTTGCTGCAAACAGGCTGTCTAGTGAAACAGAAATTCATCACCTGATGTGCCAGACAGCAGCTTTGTCTTCCCAGGGGAAAATAGGGCAAGGGCTTGGAAGAGGGTAATGGAAGAAAAGCATCACTTGGTGTGCTCCCGTAAACATGCACTGCTGTTAGCTTCCCAAAAAGACAGCACTCTTCACGTGGCTGTCTGCATCGAGGCCTTGAGACTCAGGGGTTTTATTCCAGGGAGCACACAGCCCTTTGTGCCAGCTGTTAAACTCAGCCTGCACAGTGTGGGACACAGACAGACACGTGAAATCCCCCTGCACACCCGTCAGGTGGGCACCTGCAGTGGGCAGTGCTGCTCCTGTCTGTGCCCTCTCCGATTAAACCTGAGATTCCTGGCATAACTCTGCATGTCCCTACGGCTTTGTAATTGTTGCCTGCATGCAAAGTCAGAGGAGCAATGAAGATGAAGCAGTGCAAACAATAGTTACATGAGCTAATTAGCCCTGCATATCACTGAAAATAGTGGGTGCTTTGCTTGAACTTTCAAGGCAGTGTGTCAATAGGAAGCGATCCTGAAATGAAGGGTTCCTGCAGCCCAGGATGACTGTGGGGGTCTGCAATCCACTACCCATGCAATGGTTGCCTCATAAATTCCCCTTAGGAAACACAACACTGTTCTGTGCTTCCTATAGATATCTATGGTTTCCAAGAATTGGTGCAATTTCTCCAATAAATATGGATCAGGTATTGAGCAGGGCTGTAATTCACAGTTTGGTGCCAATGAAATGACCACATCTGCAGTTAGTTGGGGCATTGCAGAACAAAGCTGCAAGCCCAGAGACCTCTGCAAATATTTTCTTGGAGCTTTTGTTTTTCTCTCCTTTAAATAGGACAATTTTTCCGTAATCACAGAGCCTAATTCTGCCTTTGAAAAGCACAGTGTCTCCTGAATTTAGTTGGAGGATTAAAGAGTACTCAATAAATCAATAGAGAATAAGTCTAGCAGAAGCCATTCTGGACAGAATCAGGAGAAACTTGGGATGAAGACTGGCAGAGGAGCAGTCTGGGAGGCAATTGCTGTAAAATGGCCCCATTTCTACCCCCATCCTGGGACTTGGCCGCCCCTGGAGCTCAACTGGGGGTGGCCACACAGGTGATTGCATTTGGTGTGGACTCCTCAGAAACTTCCCTTGCAGAGTGAGGTGGAAAAGACCCCGTGGCACTGCCCAGGGAGCCTGGGCAGAGGATACCAGGCACAGCCCCAGGGGTGGATAGGGTGGGACCTGGTCTGCTCTGCAGGCTGCTCAGGGGACAGGGGGGTACAGCCATCTCCTGGGGGCCCTGTGACACGTGTGACTTCTTCCCACTGCTGGTCCTCATGCTCCCAGGCCAAGGGTTTGCTTTGGGTGCACATGGATGTGTTCTGGATTTCCATGGATGTGTTTGGTTTGGGATCACATGGATGTGTTCTGGATTTTCATGGATGTGTTTGGTTTGGGTTCACATGGATGTGTTCTGGATTTCCATGGATGTGTTTGGTGTGGGTTCACATGGATGTGTTCTGGATTTTCATGGATGTGTTTGGTTTGGGTTCACATGGATGTGTTCTGGATTTCCATGGATGTGTTTGGTGTGGGTTCACATGGATGTGTTCTGGATTTTCATGGATGTGTTTGGTGTGGGTTCACATGGATGTGTTCTGGATTTTCATGGATGTGTTTGGTGTGGGTTCACATGGATGTGTTCTGGATTTTCATGGATGTGTTTGGTTTGGGTTCACATGGATGTGTTTGCTTTGGGTGCACATGGATGTGTTCTGGATTTTCATGGATGTGTTTGGTGTGGGTTCACATGGATGTGTTCTGGATTTTCATGGATGTGTTTGGTTTGGGTTCACATGGACGTGTTCTGGATTTCCATGGATATGTTTGGTTTTGGTTCACATGGACGTGTTTGAGGTGCAGCCAGCACAGGGATCCCACAGGGATGAGGAACCTGCCGTGTCCCCGAGGTGCTGCAGACTTCCATGGCCTCAGGCACAGCTGGGCTCCCTGGCTCTGCTCTCCCACCAGGTTTTGCTGCTGTTGCTCTGAGTGTTGCTGATCATGTTTTTCCAGCAGGCTGAGCTCCATGCCTGGCCACAGGCTCCCGCAGCTGCCTGGCCAGCTGGGAATTGCCATTTTGCTTTGAAGCAGATGAGCCTGTTCCACCCAGCAGATCTCATTCTCCCCCAGACAGAGCACAGGCTCTCTGCTCTGGCCCAGCTCTGTGGCCATCAGCTGGATTTGCCGCTTGGTGTGCCACATGTTGCACCCAGAGGTTTCTGCCATTAGCCAGGAGGGGTTTCCTACCTCTGCCCCAAAGCATTGCTGGGTCCCAATATCAAGTCACTTAAAGATTTCCCTTTAGTCTCCTGCAGTGTTTTGCAATGTGTTCTTGTGGAACTCTGCTGAACACAGATATTTAAAAACAAAGCACACAGAGAAAAGATCTTCTCCCAAAGCTGTGATTACTGTGAGTAGTAACTAGGAAATTACAAGAATTTGTATTCAAGTTTTATTTGAATTTATTTGTATTCAAGTCATTCGAATACCAAGTTTAAGCTGCAGAGACAGAACTCTGCCTCTTCTCCTCACATGGCAGCCACACCAATCTGTGTTCTTGGCCAGCTTGGTCTGCAGCAAACACAGAGCTGTTCCTCAGAGCTATTCTGGGAATAAAAAGTGTACCCGATAGAAGAATTTGGGCAAAATGGCATCATTTGGGTTGGGAAGTCGGGGTTTGAATAAACACCATTTTGACTGGGAAAAGTGTTTCTTTCAACTATTACCACCATGCTTCTGACCTACAGTTTTCTGTCTTTCGAGATGAACAATATATTATGGAGCCAAAAGGTTTTTAGGTTTGAGAAACGTAATTATGAAGACTGCAGCACATCACGGGATGCAAAACTCTTATTCTTTAATAAATTACATATTGCAAAATACCTGTTCATTGATGTTAAATTATCTACAACGTAAATACTTGGTGATATGAATATAACCTTTCAACTGAACAAAGCCTATGTGGCAGGCTGCGTGAGTCACTGATGCAGATAAATGCTGTATTGATTACCAATGCAAAGGTCCACACCGTAGGCTGATTTTATTTATCAGAATACATGCACCACTCCAAAACTGGAAATACTCCTACCCACAAAGTATTTAAAGGATGTTCAAAATAAAATCCCCCTCTGCAAGTATAAAACCCTGTCAAAGACTTCAGACTTTTCAAGTACACTGCAGACTTGAAATGTTGGAAAATATGGGCTCCAGACTTCTCTTTTTTGGCCTGGCAAGCAAATGTGACATCTTTGAAGTCCTGGATGCAGCCCGCCCCTGCGCAGAGCTGGCCACAGCAGACAAAGCAGCTCTTGCCCTTGGAGTTTAGCCAGGCCCAGCCCAGGCAGGGCCCAGGGCCGTGTGTGCCCCCTTCCCACAGACAGTGCAGCCCAAAGCTGTGGCACCAGCTGGGTGCACACGGGGCTCCAAGTGTCTGACCCTCAGCTGGGGACTGGGAGAAACAGGAGGAGTTGTACGGATCCCTTGGGAAGCTGCCCCAGAGGAGAGGCTGGGCAGAGCTACAGAATAAAGCAGGGATTCATTCCAAGGATCTCCTCCATGGATCCACCTTGGGCAGCACCAGAGCCCAGCCAGGGCTGCACCCAAGATGAACCCAAATGGCCCCAAAATGCACGAGCGCTGCCGGGGTCTCTCCCTGGGCTCAGCTCTGCTCCATGTGCACATTGCAGTTCAGTGTCCAGTTCCAGCTGCAGCCCCTGCAGTCCCATCCTGCTTGTTTTTCTCTCTGCAGCCCACGGGGTTTGTGCTCCTGGGCTGAGATTGGGATCATATGTCCTTGGTGCCCAGCTGGAGCAGGAATTGTTTTGTCTCCCTGCTCTGTGCACAGAGCTCACCATGCCCTCATGTGAAGCCCAGACCCACACACTAAAGCAGCACAGAATCTGGAAAATAGAAAAGCTGAAACTTGAGGCATCAGTATTACCTGTCCAAAAATCCCCATGGTGGTCACACCATCACTGGTCTCATTCTCTCTGTTCTGCTTCCCTCTGTTTGTTTCTCAAACCCCTCACTTGAAGGGGAGCCCGGGGTGAGTTCAGCTTTGCTGCACAGCCAGGCCCACCACAGACACGTGCCCCCAGAGACAGACCATGTCAGGACAAGGATGCTCCCCCTCCACCAGAACCCCCCAGAGAGCCCTGCATGGATGAAGCAGCTTGCAGGACACTGGAGGGAGGCAGGGGCTGGGTGGGTGTGTGCTTCACCAAGGAAGGAAGGAAGGAAGGCTGATTAACAGCTTCCCACAAATTAAAAAATGGGACAAAGCCATTCCTGGCAGAGAGGGTGGGATTTGCCCCAGGAAGGAGCAACAGGGGAAGTGGACAGAAAATCCCCTTCCGTTGGCCTTGGGAAGACAAGGCTAAGAAGTTGAAGGGCACTGGGCAGAACAACTGGAAGAAAAGTCAGAGAAACTGGGGAAGGTGGTGTTGGCTGAGTGAGTGTGTTTGCAAGAAGGAGAGAAAGAAACATGAACAGTGCAGCCAGCCAGGGGGAAAACTCCCCTTGGAGTATTGTATGGACTGGCAGAGCTTGGATGCTGCTGAGCACAGGGGGTGAGCTAGAGGCTCTGGGGCAAACACCGGGGCTGACACGGGGATTTGGGCAGGAGCAGCCCCTGCTCGGGGCCTGCTGGTGCTTGCGTGCCCAAGTGTGTGCAGAGGAGCAGCTCTGCAGAGGAGCAGCAGCTCTGCAGAGGAGCAGATGTTCTCCGTGTGGCTCTTACGACATCCGCCGGGCTCCTGCTGGAGATGTGTGACCAGCCCTCCCCACCCACGCGCCAGCCCTGGCTCCAGGCTCCAGCACACAGTTATGCAAAAGCATCTGCTTCGTGCTGCTCCTGACAGCCCAACATATGTACATAAATGAGCTTAAAAATAAAAATAATCCTGCTGCTGCTGCTGCCTCGCCTGAAAACTCAGATTTGGGGCTCCAAAGTGCCAGATGCTGGCTTGGCAAGGCCACCAGCGCTGAGAGCAGGGCACGTGGGGTTCCAGAGCTGCAGTCCCATCCCTCTCCCCCAAAACTGGCCAGTGTTCAGCATCACGCCCTCAGCTGAGGGGATGGAAAGGGTGCAAGAAACCACTGGGGTGGCGTGCAGTAACTAAAGCTGGAATGTTAGTCACGCCACCATCAGCACTTGTGCTTCCATCAGCAGCAGCATAAGACACCAAAAACTTCTCTGAAGAAACCCCCAGCCACTGCAAGCAGATGATCAATGCCATGATCAATTAAAACCACTGTCAGAAACACTCAGTGCATGTTGCTTATGCTGCACCCAGCTGCAAAGCAAAAAACCCAGACCTGTGGGGTCTGGATAGTGCAGACAGTAATTGCTGGTTTAATTATAGCACAACTGAGGCATCAGTCCCATGTCTTCTGTTTTTCTGGAAAAGTCTCACTCGGTTTATCACTCGTTACCTGAGAATTAATGACTCACACAAACACCAAAGAAGGTGAAAGAATAAGTGTCTCTTTCATGAAAATGGAATAAATAATAACAAATACTTTTTTTGTCCTAGTGGGTTAGGTGACCTTTTAGGAAAGATTCCTTTCCTTTACCAAATGTATCTCATTTAAACATGCAGTTGTGTGCCTCTCATCTTTCTTTCTGTGTTTGATTTCTGAACCTCCCTAATTGCTGCCAAGGTTTGTGCCTGAGCAGGGGCGGGCGAGGATGGAAATTCTGCTTTGATTTAGGCAGATGTGTTTGCATATTGTCTGGGTTACCGTTTGCATGGAAGGGAAATCATCTCCGTGTTTCCTCGCTGAACCACGGGCTGTGGAAAATGTTAAATGCAGGAGCAATCATCAATAAGTCACAGTTCTGTCTGAACAGTTCGCCCTGGAAAGTGCAGTTCTCCTCAGAGCACTCCTGCAGGTGCCAGGGCTGGGTGAGCTCAGCATGAGGTGCTGAAGGAATTCACTGGGATCTCACAGCAGCAGAAGGGGACAGAATCCCCCTGTCCCCTCTCTTCAGCAGGCTGGCCCAGCCTCTTTCCTCGGGAAGGACAGGAGAGAGCCCAGAAATCCCAGTGGCTCCTTCCTGCCCTCAGTGAGCAAACGCAGCTGGAATGAGGAGGCACCTGGCTCTGCTGGCAAAGAGGAGCCAGCAGAGCTGAGCCCCAGCCCCGGGCTGCAGGGACAGAGCACACTGGGCACCGTCCCTGTGGCCCTGGGCACTGTCCCTGTGTCCCTGGGCTGGCACCTGCCCTGGGCACTGTCCCTGTGTCCCTGGGCTGGCACCCTGCAGCTCAGCTGGAGCAGGGTGACCCCCATGTTCTGATGGTCCTGCTGTGCCTCGAGGATCCCGTCCCTCGTGTTTGCCCTTTGTGCTGCCACAGAGCACATATCAATTAATGCAGCAAGCACATATCAATTAATACAGCACATATCAATTAATAGAGCACATATCAATGAATACAGCACATATCAATTAATGTAGCACATATCAATTAATGTAGCACATATCAATCAATAGAGCACATATCAATCACATAGCACATATCAGTTAATAGAGCACATATCAATTAATAGAGCACATATCAATCAATAGAGCACATATCAATCACATAGCACATATCAATTGATGTAGCACATATCAATTAATAGAGCACATATCAATTGATAGAGCACATATCAATTAATGTAGCACATATCAATCACATAGCACATATCAGTTAATAGCGCACATATCAATTAATAAAGCACATATCAATTAATAGAACACATATCAATTAATAGAGCACATATCAATTAATATAGCACATATAATCACATAGCACATATCAATCACAGAGCACATATCAATTAATGTAGCACATATCAATTAATGTAGCACATATCAACTAATATAGCACATATAATCACATAGCACATATCAATTAATGTAGCACATATCAATTCACGTCACATCATCAATTCCTGATTAGCATATCACAGCACTGTGTGAATCCCAGATTCCACCAGATTTGTGTGAATCATCACAGATTTGTGTGAATTTCAGAGATTTGTGTGAATTTCAGAGATTTGTGTAAATTTCCCATTTCACAGATCAAAGATTTGTGTGAATTTCAGAGATTTGTGTGAATTTCACGTATCACAGATCACAGATTTGTGTGAATTATCACAGATTTGTGTGAACTTCACGGTTCAGGTATCACAGATTTGTGTGATTTGTTGCAGATTTGTGTGAGTTTCACGTATCACATCACAGATTTGTGGGAATTATCATAGATTTGTGTGAATTTCAGAGATTTGTGTGAATTTCACGTATCACATCACAGATTTGTGGGAATTATCACAGATTTGTGTGAATTTCAGAGATTGGTGTGAATTTCACGTATCACATCACAGATTTGTGGGAATTATCACAGATTCGTGTGAATTTCAGAGATTGGTGTGAAATTCCTGCTTCACGTATCACAGATTTGTGGGAATTATCGCAGATTTGTGTGAATTTGACATTTCACAGATCAAAAAATGTGTGTGAATTTCAGAAATCGGTGGGAATTACCACAGATTTTTGTGAATTTCATGGTTCATGTATCACAGATTTGTGTGAATTTCAGAGATTTGCGTGAATTTCACGTTTCACAGATGACAGATTCCACATTTCACCTATCACAGACTTTATTAACTGTAACAGACTTGTGCGGATTTCACAGATCTTTGAGAATTTTTGTGAATTTCCCCGTATTCTTGCGGATTACCACAGATGTGCGTGATTAATTTCACAGCCATCACTGCTTCGTTAATTAACAAACCCCGCGTTTGATTGACAGCTGTCTCAACCAATCAGACCTCTCCTAAGGGGAGGGGGCGTGCAGAGCGGACCAATGAGAGCGCAGAGCGGGCCGTTCAAACGCCCTAAAAGGGGCGGGGCGGGCTCTGTCCCTCACGGCGCCGCGCTCCCCTCACGGCGCTCCCGCTTGCCCGCGGCCACCGGCGGGCGCAGCCCTGCGGCTCGGGAAGCACCGTGAGGAGCTGCAGGTGGCAGCAGAGCCGTATGTTGGTGGTTCCCACCGGCACCGTGTCTGTGGCACCGCCGGTGTAGCGGGACCGTGCCCTGTTGCACCGCCGTGTCCGTGCTCGCTTCCTGAGGCGCCTTCTCCTGAGGGCGGCTCGCAGCCCTCACACAGAATGTTCCGAAAAGGCCAGGCAGCAGCGCCCTGCTCACAAAGCTGGCCTCCTCTGGGGTTTCTGACATTATCTGAAGTTCAGGTGAGAAACAAAGGGATTTGGACCCGGGGAGATTTGTGTCGTATTTGTTGTTTTAGTTCATAAAGATTGTTTCAGAAAGGATGTTTTATTCCATTTTCCCTTATTTTACTAGCAAGCCCTAAGATTTTATTGCTTCTCCTACACCTGTGCTGTTTACCAGCACTACTGATGTATAATGTGATTTCCCATAGTCCTGCCACTGTTTACTAAAATGTTTTTAGCTTATTGAGCTTGCTTCTGCACTGGCTTATCACCATGGGCTTCGCTGGGTAGGCATGGCCTTGCTCGTTCCTTTTTGCTTGTTAATTAGACACGTCATACTATTGATCCACTTTGGATGGATTGTGTTCCTGTGTTCTGAAAATACACCAAGAAATGTTTCTGTCAAGGTCTGGCATTTGGGTAAGGAGCAATTCCTGGTTAGCAGGCATCTGGGGTAGAGTAGCATCTGCTGGAAATGGGATGAAAGGGAAAGCACAAGGGAACCTCGGCAGTACAGCGGGGACAGTGCTTCCCCTCCTTGGGCGCAGCATTTCACAGCCTGCGGGACAAGGCGGTCGGGAGAATTCAGCCTGGGTAGGATTATTAATTAATATTAATTCAGCCGAGGTAGGTGTTCCTGGGGCTGTGGAGTGGAGGAAATGTCCCTGCAGGGGGACACCTGTCCTGTCCCCTCCCCACCACCGGGCAGGGCCGTGTCCCAAAAGGGGACAGGGCAGGGCAGAGAGCTCGCTCTGCTGCCAGCTGGTGCCCACCGTGCTCTGCCAAGGACAGCTGGCACTCTCTCCTCTCCTGGGGCTGGGTTATGCCTGAAGTTCCTGCAAAGGAAAGGAGGTGAGTGTTTTTCAGAGCTCAGAAGAAATCCTTTGGGTTTTGGCCTAGAGTTTCTGTACGAGGAGGTGACAGCCAGCTGGCATCTCTGCTAGCATTGCTCTGCACAGGTAGCTCAAACCATGCATCTGGAGCAAGAGAGGGAAGGTACTTGCACTAAGTGGGCTGCCATTGATTTTCATATGGTCATAGGTATTAGAGAGGAAGCAGACCTATTAAATCATCTAGTCAGTATAATCAAGGAGAACTGCTCCCTGCTGGACACTTACTGGTGGTTTGTCAACTCCACTTCAGGAAACTGAGTTGTAGTGTTCAATATAATGGATCCTGAATTTCCATTTAATATCAGTTTTCTTTGGTTTCTGCTTTTATATTAATGCGCTGATGGGCTTTATATTGATTGACTTTTCTTAGTGTAATGAGAACAAAATGCCACTTACCGTTTAAGTCATTTAACTCAAACTAGCAAGCTATCAAGCTGGTTCCTCCCAGGGGAAAATCCTGAGGGCCAGAGCAGAGAGCTCCATCCATACAGAAGTGTTGGTAAGAGAGAGAGTTCTTCAAACATTTTAACTCATTTCAAAACAACAGGAGAGAGTTACACAGCTGAATATGCCAACCAAGTCTTCAAAATCAGCCGGAGCAAAGCAAACAGAGCATCACGAACCTTTTGCAGTCTCTTCAGTGCTGAAGGTGGGTCAGCTGCTCCCTGTCCATGGAGCAGGGACACACCTGCAGCTGCCTGTGGCTGGAGAAGCTTCCATGCTGTGGCAGTGCTGCTCCAGAGCTGGTTCATGCCTCTTCTGGAGCATCTGCTCATCACTCACACAATAAGTGTCCCTTGGTGCTCTCCCTGCCTCTTCCTTGGGTTCCTGGGCCCTGTATGATCACTAGGATAGACATTTTAGAACTGCCTTTCCACAAAACAGAGCCTTCACTGAGATGCCAGCTAAACTTTTCCTGGGGCTGTGACATTCCCAGATAAGATCCCACATAACGACGTGCTAGGGAATTATGTGTGGCAGGCTCATTCTTCACGCATGAAATTAAATCAGTGGCTGTTTCACAATGTATCAAATAACAGGGAAGATATGGCAGTGGGTGGCAGGGAATGCTGCTGAGTCACTGGATATTAAGCAATGCAGAACAAAGCAGGCACGGATTACAGACTCTTTGGGGATGCCATGTCAAGGAACCCTTGGGAAGCAAGCAGCCTGACACATGCAGGCCCAGGCATCTGCCACCACAGCCAGGCTCTGGCCCGAGGCAGGGGCCGAGTACCTCGGAGCCAATCTGGCTGAATTACCTCACCAGGGTCTCGTTACTCACCTGGGGCAGGCTACAGGAAAAGGCTAGAAAACTTGGTCTTCAGCAGAGCTACAAGTGTAGCTGCTTATTACCTGATTGTTAGGTTTTTAGCCGGACTTTTTAAAATAAAGATATGTCCTTTTTTTAGCAAAATCAATACAGTCTGATGCCTACCAATGTAGAAGTTTTTACTTGTATTTTCTAAACCTCTTAATGGGTACATGGATGCTTAGTATTTCAGCTCAAGTATTTAAACAAAATCTTTAGCACCTCTTCAGCTGAATTTTTTTTAATATTCACTTCCAGAAATGAACAAATTGTGGCTTCAGATGTCCTCATCAGAAGACATTAAAGGCTAAAGGTATGCAATAATTTGGTTGTGCTAAGGGAACTTCCTGTGAAGCCGTTGCACGAATCCATTGAAGAGAGAATGAAAAGAAATGAATGAAGAGCATAAGTGTGCTATTGACCAGATTTGGAGTAGGCTTCTTAGAAATACGTTTGCCACTAAGTTCCTGGGCTCAAGCAAGAATATTTAGTTAAAACAAGAGGTATGAAAGAGATGGAAATGCTGGAGCAGTTCCAGAACAGGCAATGTCCTCATGATTACTTTATTCATCTTGAAAGAGGTAGCTTAGGATATTAATCTGGAACTAGAGGTAAGTGGGGGCTACAGATAGTTTTATGATTTCTGTGACTGATTATGCACTTGCCTCTTTCTTTGAGTGGAACGGTTTTATTTTGCATTCACATGTCAATATACATTCATGCAAAGACTGCAAATTACTGTTTTTACCATAAGAATGAAGAAATGAACCTGTGGTTCGTGTAGTTGGTTTTGATGTGGACTGAAACAAAAGCAAGCATTTGAAGGGGCAGGGGCAAAATACAAAAAGCCAAGAGATTATAGAAAAATATTAGGAAATACACTAGCCCTGTGATTAGTGAGCTGACCTCAGACGTGACATCTTTGGGTTTGACTCCCTGCTTTGCATCACATCTCCTAAAGAGCTTCCTAGCCACAAAATTCCTAGGTATTCTGCAGCCTTTGTCTCATTCTAGTTGGTCATTAAAAGTTTTAATCCTGGTTTCATCTTGATGCAAGTGGAAATAAGTACTGAGCCCTTTTTTTCATTTAAAATAGATGACAATTTTTCCAACCAAGTCTGCTCCTTTGCATTCACTTCTAAACACATCAGGCTCTGGCTGGAGTGCCAGGTTTGGGATCTGATTTTCCTGACTACAAAGAGTTTGTCATGTCAATGCTTAATCTGTCAGCATCCATTTATGGATTGAAGTTTTCTTGACAAAAATACAGCATGCTGTAGACTCAGCAGTTCACTCTCTTCCAGTGCATCAAGACAGACTTGGAACTTACACAGTGGCTATTTCTTTAAGTACCTTTTTTTTGTTTGAAGACAAAAACCACACTGAAATACTTCTGCCATAGCAATGCCTACCTTTGCAATTTAAGGCACTGGTGCAAAAATCAGGCAGTGCTGTAAAAATGCAGCAGCGTGCTTAAATGTTACCTCAGAAAGGAAAAAGCAAGTGGGCATGCATGGCTTTTTCTTTTTCTGTGCAACCTGTAGCCCTGCTTTTCTTCCCTCCATTGGGGTCCTGCCCTGGCTTTCCACTTCTTCAACTGGAATTTGAACCCTGTCTTCTGATAACTGTTAAATGATCAATATTCTTCACGGATCACAACCTGGAAATCCAAACTTTGTTCTCGTTCAGGGGTTTTTTTGTTTGTTTTGCTGTGGCTTTTTCTGCAGGTATAAATCAGTGCAAATCGCTGGAGTGATGGGGTTTCAGCTGGAGAGTGCTATCGAGTAGACAGTGGCAGCACTGCTTAAAATTTGCTTTTCTCATTTTCTTATTCTTGTAATGTCCTTGTCCAGGTCACTGGGTGTACAGGAAATTTAAAGCAGCCACTTTAACCTCTGGATCTTTAGTCTTTACTGAAGTCAGAATAATGGCACTTTAAAGGTATGTTTAAACATGTACTGTTGTAGATGTCCTTTGGAAAGCCTTGGGATTGATGAGCTATTGCTGAACACTCATTTTTCTCCATAGGCTAATCTGTCCAAAGTCTGAGCAGGTTATTTAAAATTTCAACCACTTCTAACAGAATGGTCATTCCTGCACCACTGATAGAAACATCTGGATTTTATTCCGGAAGCATTTTACAGTTCTGCTGCTAAAACACTTTTTCTTACCGGAAACGAGTCTGTGAAGGTTTAATTTTGTTCACCTGCAAAATTCCATTGGTATGACCTTTCCATTGAAATGCACATGCAGCAGCCCTCAGCCTGAGAGGAGCTGACATGGAAATAAATCACAGAGAGAAGTGAGTACATCACTGCCACATTGGCGGACACTTTGAGACCTGCTGAGAACTGTGCTCTTTCAAAGCAAAAAATAGAGAACGCAGACAAAATCAAAGCCAAATGGGAAGAGTTATAACTTCAGAATAAATCAGGAGCATACAAATACATGTTCTGAAGGAGTCCCCTACTCTTTTCCAGAAGAAACTTGCACAGTAACTATGTCATGCTTGTACTTGCAGTGATTTGAGACAGATGGTGAATTCAATGCTTTAGCCCCACAAAGAGATTAAACTGGTGCCAGACAGGAAACATGAAGCACGTCTCGCATTTCACACGGGCAGAAGGATATTTATATGTGTATGTATTTGTAGATATAAAAATATATCTATTATGCATTATACAGGTGCTGTTTGCTATATATTGTATAATTTTGTACTGTTTATAATATTAATTATATAGTACAATATTGTATAGTGGACCTATAGAGTTTGAATGAAGTTGCAGAACTTCTGTCTCCTTTGTGGACAGTTTTTTCCACAGTGTCAAAAACCTTTCTGAAGTCCGGGTAGTCAACATTTCTCTCTAGGTGAGTCTGTATGTGTACGTTTATTTAACATTATTTATATATTTAACATATATGTATATCTCCTCTCCAGGGTGCACAGACGGATCTGCCCTCGCAGCGTGGTGTTGTGTCCTCGGTCACGCTGAAGGACCGGGAACAAAACGGAAAGGACAATTTCCACTGGGATTCCCGTCAGGATTCGGGCACCGCGCAGAGCAGAGGAACGATGCGCAGGTACGCAGGCAGACAGCTGCGGGCCGGGCAGGACCCGCGGCCGCCCCCGCCGCCCTTCCGGCCGCGCCGCGTCACTTCCGCCGGGCCGGGCAGGACGAGATGGCGGCGCTGGGCGAGCCGGTGCGGCTGGAGCGAGGTGAGCGCGGCCGCGGCCCGCACGGGCGCTTCTCTGCTCGGGCGGGCGGCGGCGGCGGAGCCCCTGGGGCGGCCCGGCCCGGGGCCGCGGGGCGGCGGCAGCAGTGGCCGTGCCGTGCCGTGCCGCGCCGCGCTCCCGGCCTGCCGCAGGAGCCGAGCCGCTGCTCTCCGCCGGGCGCAGCCGCGGCTGATTCGAACGGCTGATCGGATTTGAACCGGGTGCCGCCGCTTCTGGCTCTTGGAAGCGTTTCGGTGGGGCCGACCTGTTGGGCTTTGCTCTGTGCAGCCAGCGGAGGTTTCTCTCCGTTTCGGTTTGCGGCTGAGTTTCCATGGGGGCACTCGCCTGGGGCCTTGTGTAGCTGTGCCTGCTCTGCCTTCTCTGCTGGTAACGCTTCAGCCTGCTCTTACTCAGCTTGCTGTCTCTTGGTTTCTGCTCCTCTCATGGGAAAACTTCATCTTGAGCACAGCAGAATTCTTAGAGTTCCGAGTTCCGTTGGTTGGCTGTGTGTTAGGAATAAGAGTTTACTTCTTTCACAGAAGACGGCTGGCACATGCAAGGGTCCCGCTGCACTTGTTCATGATTGTCTCCTGTTACGCTCTCAGATTCATGTTTTCACCCCATTTTTCTAGTATGTAGTCTTAATTTGTTGTTAATACGTGCAGTGTGTAACTAAAATTAAGAACAAAACGGATAAAGTATAGAATGTCGCTGGGTATTTTTGTGTAGTGTTTGTGAGATTTATCCCCAGCTTTTAAGAAAGAATTCCAGATTCCCTTCAATGTGATGATCTGGTGCTGTGTAAGGCCCACAGATGTTTTTATTACAATACAGATTGTTTTGTTGGTATGGATTTAGGACAATAGGGACTGGGAAATGAAATTCCCATGGGAAGTGATTATTGATAATTAGAAATCATGTTTTTGAAAAGGAAAACAGGAGAAGTAGAGGTGATTGCTCTGACTTTTCCCCCTACCATTCCCACTAGCACCACCCCTTTTGCTCTTGGTGCTAGATGTATTTTTGTGGGTGTGTAACACACTGTACATACCCACTTAATTTTTCTGGTACTGCCGTGTTACCTGCTGAAGAGTTCAGTTTCTCTTTTTTTGCTAGCCCTACTTCCCATTCCAGCCGGGAACCCCTTGGAATGTGAGAGTTGGCCTGTAAATAGTGAGTTATGTAAGGTCTCTGCCTCACGCAGCTCATCCCCTCTCTGCTCCAAAGCTGGTTAATTAGGGCAGCTGCTTCAGCAGTGGATTAGTTGTGCTTGGGAGGTCTGCAGATTCAAGGCTCAGGTCCCATCCTTCACCTCATTACCCTGGCACTGTGCTGTGTCCCTGAAAACAAACAAATCTGCAGAGTTCCTTCGGGATCAGTGAAACAGAGGAGCTGTTGGGTCTTCAGGCATATTGGTCTTTTTAGGAAAAGGAGAAAAAGAAAGCCCCTTGTAATGGACCCACAAAAGCAAGAGCCTTATCTACAGACCTAGGTAACTGTGGATTGTGTGGGGTTCGCTGCACTTAACCTGATGATGAGTCATAATTAGCTTGAAAGTCCCTAAGGGCGTTGGCATATAGCATAAGAAAAGGGAGAATCCTGTAGAAATGGGCTGATTTTAAGTCTTTACGCTTACCACCAGGGCAACTAGAAATTGTTGTGTCTTTTCTCTTCTGAGCTGGGTGGAAACACCGCTGCCCAAAGTCACCAGAGGGCAGGCATGAAACCACAGTTAATGTTTCAGTTCTTGTTACACTTTAGTGGCGATGTGCTAACTGTACACACAGCTCAGCATCTAGAATGCTTGGACATAATCAGTGGAGGTTGATTAATCAGGAATATCCCTGAGGATGCTGTGTTTTTTCTCTTTCTGTGTTTAGGTCACACATGCTGTCCTGCTGGCTTTTGCCCCCCCACATTATTTTAGTTTAAATGTTTCTTTTTTTCAGGATTTCAGTCTAGTGATCCCAAAATATGATTTGTGAAGAGCAGGCAGTTTGGTATAAAAAAGAAGAAAAGGTGAAGAGAAAAGCAAGTTTTCCATTATGCATGAATTCTTTTTTACAGTTAGTTTTATGGTTTGGGTTTTAATTGTCCATCTTTGGAGTTACATCTACATGATCCTTGTTGAAATGCATTGTTGGATCACTTGTGTACATTCATTTTGGTCTCTGGTGCTGAACAGTTGGCTAAGCTATGGTGCTCATATTGTGAGGAAGACAGCTTTCAGCTGATCATATTCCAGCTAGTCATTCAGGAGGAAGCAAATTACCTCAGCACAGTAGTCTACAAGCTTTTCTTGAAAAGGAGGCGTGTGTTTTGTCCCTTATTCCCAGCACAACTCTTATTTCCTAAGGCAGTATTGCTGGGAGATGGAATACTCAGCTTTTGACTGGTGCCCAGTGCAGTTCAGTAGAAGAAAGCTGAGCTTCCATGCTGGTGTAATGGGATCCTCTCAATAACACACAGCAAAACAGCTGCTGGGAACCAAGTGTCCTGCTGATGGGATGTGTTTCTCTATTCTACCTGAGTAAAGAGCTCTGGTATGGTAGATGATTTATTGAGTACTGAGGATCTGACTTCCATGCTGTGTCTGACTGCTCTGACTTTATAGAAATAAAACTATAGCAATAGTTTGGTCCTTCAAACTGAAAACACTTTTTTATTCAAGTGTGTCTTCTGCATTAGTTTCATCTAAAATAAATCCAGTTCAGTGTGTCCTAATCACTTTTTGAAAAGCTGATTGTGTGTTCTTAGTCTGTAGTTAATGAAAGACACGGCTGGTTCCCAAACAAACCAATTTTACCTTAGGGTAAAAAGTGCTGTGTCATTAAATGTTTTGTCCATAAAGAGATACAGGTAGGAAGCATGTCTGACTTAATGACAAAACATGAAGGTGAAAAAGAGAAATTATCCCTCAGAATTCTGGTGTCTTCATTTCTACAGCTACTCCTTGTAACAGTACGTTGTTGTCACCATTTACAGTTTCTTGCAGAATCCTAATCAAACTGATAACAGGTTTGTACACCTTACATCTTAACGTGGTTCATAGGTTCAAGAATGTTACATGCACATAAAGACTACAGCTCCATGTAGCCAATCATTTGTCTGAAAACATCTGCAAGTATTAAAATGGTAGTGGTGTTGTAGTTGATAGATTTGCCAGACATTTGTCATTAACACGTGGAGTGTTGTCAGGTTGGAAGTGCTGCCATTTGCTCATAGCTCTTCAAGTTGATCTTGGTGAATGAAGTGCTACGTTAATCAGTACTGCTGTTGCTGAACACAGGGGTTACTAAGAATGTTGGTGCTTTTGCATCATCTAGAATGTCTTTAATTTCACCAGCTGTTTTGGATTTTGAATGAAATAAAAAATATGTATTGGGAAATAAGCTTTAAATGTGGGAGGTTTTTTCAAATAGTAGCTGTGAAAAATGTGTTTTCTGTAGAACATGGGATTATTAGTAGATAATTTCGGTTTTGATCCTGTGTTGCTCTAGATAGCTGATGCTTGTAAATCTCGGAAATGCTTGCCAGAAAGCTCCAAGTTCTCGTGGCACATGGAAACTTTAACTATCATCAGAAATAATTTGAGTCTTGGGGCTGTGGTACTTGAGTGTTTTCCCACGAGGGGTTTGTTTCCAGTGTGTGGATGACCAGTCTGTGTGGTTCAGGTATGCCTTGTTCAGTCAGCTGCACGACCTGGTCTGGATCTGGAGGTTTGTAGGGTGTCTGATAATTCCTGTGAGGGGACAGAACACTGCTGTGGGCTGTGTCCTGCCAGTGCACTTCACCCTGATTTCAGAACGTGCACCCTGCTGCCTGCTCATCCTGTTATGGAAGTGCACTCTTTTTACACTCGTGTTTTAGAAGTTTGTGCCTTTTGCATGTCCTCTGTGCTGCTGTGACACCATTGAGTAGATGTGCAGTCACATGAAAAATGAGTACCTAGAGGTTAATTACAGAAAAAAGGAAGTCATGTCTTTGGGACTAGCAATGTTCCAGACTTCATCCTGTTCTAAAATGATCTGTGCATAATTTTATATAGTAGTTTAATCACTGCTTTTTTGTCTTTGTGATAATGAAAGTAATCCTTTCTGTCTTCTTTTCTAAGAGGCTGTTCTAGTTCTGTTCAAGGACTTCTGTGTTTCAGTTTGATGTAACAGTTTGAAAGTACAAGTGAGGGATGTGAATGTATTCTGCTTTTCTGTGCTGCCAAGAGAATGTCATGTTGCATTTGGTGCCTCTCTTGAGCCATTCTGGTCTGGAGTCAAATCCTCCATGGAGTTCATTACACAGAGCAGCATTTATGAGAAAATGGACAATGTGAACTCTTAGGAACAAATTTCAAGGAACTGAAAGAGGTTTGGGGTTCAGGATTCTAGACTATAGAGATGTCTCTCAGCTGAGAATATCAAAAGGAGTTCTCCTGGTTTTGTAAGCATTTGAGGAGGGAAAAAAAATAGACCAGATCATTTTCAGCTCTCTTTTATGGGCAGTATTGAGAATACCTTACTGAACTAATTTTTGACTATAAAAGGCATGTTAGACAGCATATTTGATAATATTATAGCTGGTGTTAACAAAATGCCATCACAGAGTATCATGAAGTGTGCACTACCAGTACTTTAATACTCATACCAATATTTCAGTCCTTTGGCAAAAAATTGGATGGTCTTTGCAATATGCATATGTCCATGATAGCTCCAGATATGTTACAGGGTTCTTGTTGTGGCTGATGTATAACAGGCTGGAAGTGGTGTTTTATTGTCGCATTTTGTAAAGACATAGTTTTATGGCTAGCAAAACTTAGAGTGGTTTTAAGGTGTATGCAAGTGCACACACACAAACTGCTCCATTAACTTAATTTAAAAAAAAAAAGCAAAACGAAGATACCTTGAGATTCCTCAGGCATTCCTCATTACTAGTGCTTTATTTTTTTCATAGACATCTGCAGAGCAATTGAATTGCTGGAAAAATTACAGAGAAGTGGAGAAGTGCCACCGCAAAAGCTACAGGCATTGCAAAGGGTTCTGCAGAGTGAATTCTGTAATGCTGTGAGAGAGGTAAGTGAGCTTGATGCAAGCAGTTACCTTCAGTTAAAGACCAGTAGGATTTACTTTTTCCTTTTTGTACTCATTGCATTAAGCTGATTTTGAACTTCATAAAGCAGCATTTAATTTACAGAGCTTAACAGGACAAGCCTTATTTTTAAATAATTTCAAAATAAAATAATTTGGGACACCTTAGGTGTACAAAATAATGGCTTGGTAGCAAATCACTTCTTAAAGGTTATTTTGAGAGTCTGTCCTTACTGGCAGCTAGCAGGATGTCATCCAGTTGGTATATAAGAGCAGACAAAGTGCCAATTGCCCATGTAAGACAAAGTTCCAAATGTTTTTTTAAGCCACATCCACGCCACCTTTAGGTGGAGTCTTGTGCCACATCATCTTCATCCTAGGTATTGTTTTGGAGACTTTGAGGTGGTTGGATGTGCCTTGCTATTGCTGTTGCTTATGTTAATATTGGTGATAACAGCTGGATAGATTTTTAAAAAACCTGTTTGTAGACACGTGTCATCTTAATGTTTTCATGCTATTGAGGACACTGTACTTGGTGCTTAGCGAGTACAAATCGTTGGCAGGGAGATGAGATGTGGGTTAGCCTGCAGTGCAAGCCCCTCCTTAGCATTAGTGTTCTTATTGTCTCTGTGTTTTCAATCCTTTTTTTTTTCTTTAGATAGTTAGTTGCTAAAGTTGAAGTAAAATTTGGGAGGGATGGGTAGTCAGCAAAGCCTTGAAGAGCTGCCCTGAAGTGTTTCTGTGTGCATCCGTGTTGAACAGTTCCAGCTGGAATCAAGCAGGAGAAAATAGCTGGAGTGAGGCATGGCAGCCCAGCCATCAGCATTCCCAAAGTCCTGGTGAGGTCTGAGCACTGTGCAAGGAGGGGAGCCTTAGGCTGAGGCTGAGCAGCAAAAACACTGAGAGGGTTGTTTCTTCAGAGTGTGTCAGACGGCCTGTCGGTGTTGTGAGTCAGGGAGTAACACAAGAGGTGTGTGCTCTCACTGTACACAGTTTGACTTGCACTTGATATTTTGTTACATTGCCTAAGCAGGGAAATACCGGTTGTACTCATACTGAAACTGTTGTGTCTCTAAAGGTGTATGAACATGTGTATGAGACTGTGGACATCAGCAGTAGCCCCGAAGTCAGAGCTAACGCAACAGCAAAGGTAAAAGCCAAACCACAACTTGCAAAAAATACACTAGTTCATTACTTCAGAAGCAGAAGATTATGTCAAGTTCAGAAGGCTATTATCTAGATGTCTGATAAAATGGATAAGCTTAACAGGATATTAAAAGGTATAACAAGACTCTCATGGCTTCTAAATTTCTTTCATTTCAGTTTTATTCTTAGAGTAATGAATTTTTCATGCTGGTGTGTTGGTATGTAGGGAATTAATTGTCTCATTTGTCTTAGCCTGTAAGTACTTTGAGATGAAATCCATTTTCAGCCTGCTCACTGTGTCTAGCTAACAGGACTGTAATTTCCTATAAATGAGTCTTGTTTCTCACAGGCCACGGTAGCTGCGTTTGCTGCTAGTGAAGGCCATTCTCATCCCAGAGTGGTTGAACTACCCAAAACAGAAGAAGGTCTTGGCTTCAACATTATGGGAGGCAAAGAACAAAATTCTCCAATTTACATCTCTCGAATTATCCCTGGAGGTATAGCTGACAGACATGGAGGCCTGAAACGTGGAGACCAGCTGCTTTCTGTAAACGGAGTGGTAGGAGCTGCTTTTCTCTTCTTATGTAGCAGTGGCTGCTTGTTTCCACTTGAGGGGGCACAGACAACACAGGGCACAAGCTCCTTGTGTCTTCTCATCTTGGCAAAACACTTTGGTTTTGTCCTCCCAAATTTTGGCTTTAGGATTGTTTTGGTTATCTGTCTCTAAAAGGAACTGTACCATCTATATCAGTATTTCAGATTCTGAGGGGTTATATAAATGTAGTCAGAGAATTTTGTAAAATACAAACTGCCTTCCTTTTTCATTGAAGTTTCATGATGCAGATTTTTACTAATGGAATTTTCTGCACCTTCTAAGGTAGGTAGGAAATTACGCTGTGTTACTTTTGGCTGACCAGATTCTCATTTTTCCCATAGTAAAAATGCTACTGTATGATGAAAGCTGTAATGAGATGGAACTACAAGGTGGTGTTACCTTGTATGGTATTTTTTTCCTTCCACTATACTGAGCTTCAGAAGCAAGCTTTTTACTGTATTTCAAGAATTGTGTCTGAAGTGCTGATGTGATTTTTTTTTTTTTTTTTTTTTAGTAAGTATCCTTTTCTGAAGAATTAACAATATAAAAAGTAAAACAAAGAGGCTGGAAAGGAAAGGTTATGGACAGGCTTTGACTTGAGACAGCTTTGAGTCAAATGCATGTAAATATCTCCCAAACACTTGCTTTTATTTACAGGGAGGCTCTATGCAGGCTTAAAATTAATATGCTTATTAACCAAATTTTATTTTAAGACTGAGGGTCAAATTAGATTCTGGGGGGTTTTGACTCTTGAAAGGAATAGTGACTGGGTGCAGATCCAGGGTGTCTGTACTCAAGGATTCCTGGCTGGCACGAATCTCTGTTACCTGGGAGTCCAGCTGTCCTTTACAAGAGGCATAAGGGAAATCAGCTGTAGTGGTGCAACTGTGCTTGCCTTTGCCTTCTGCTATTGAGGAACTGGTGCCAGACTGTCCTCACATGGGTCCTTCATCACCCACAGACTTATGGACAGCAAAACCACCACTCCACCCAAAACTGACCCTGATCATCAGGCAGCTGGCACAGCCAACAGTGGCTGTGTGTGCACGCACATGTGTAAATACATACAGCCCTTGTGAGAATACAGGGAGTGCAGAGATTGCTGTTAAGAATGCTAATGGAGTCAGAAAAATCCTTGTCATCTGATATTTACAGATGGAATCCTGTCACCATAATGTATGACAGGCATTTTCTTGTGATTGTAATTTATACTCCAGTAATAATAAAAGAAAATGCCACTGCTAAGACTGCAGGGAATATGACTGAGAAACAAGTTCACTTTTTCAGACGGGAGATCTTAAGCATACTCCAGAATTTAGGTGTTTTCATAGAATTAAACAGAGCTTTACAAACCTTTTATTACCAGTTTTAAACAGAACAGCCTGCGTATCCACTTGAATAACAAAAATGAAGACATTCAGATGTATGTGGTTGTCTAAATCTGATAGAAGAGAAATAACTTGGGGTTTTTTTAACTGTTGTTTTTCTTTCTGTAAGTAACTTTATAGTAACGGGGAAACCCTCCAATCAACAGGTGCATCACCTGCCTTCTAGCTTCTAATAGTGGGAGGTAGGCTTGGAGTAGTCCTGTCATTGTGTTTCCTAAGTTTGGGAGAAAGATTAAATATATGCTGTGCAGGAATGTATTGGATGCCATTTTTGAGAACCGTTGCTTAAAAATTGTAATGAGATGAATCTAAGGTAATTCTAAGAAATTCTGAGAGTTGGTATAGGAAAGCATTTTTATTGTTGTCTCCCTGAGCTGGGTTAGGCTATTGATAATCAGTTTAGAGGAAGTGAACTGGAATGGTGTGGGTTCACTGAGAGGCACGTGGGGCAGCACTTAGATAAGCAGCTCACTGCATGTTAGCTGCTCCATTGCAAGCAGCCAGCATGCATCGTTCTGCCTTCTTGTGAGGCAAGGTAACACCAAGAAGGCAGTTGTCCTGCAGTTGGCTGTGCCAATTTATTAAGCAAATGGGGGGTGACTGCTGAATTTAAAATGCATGCAAAAGAAGAAAAGTAATAGTAAATTTTAAGTAAGTATTCTACTAAAGCTTTTGATTTTTGAGTGTAATTTCATAATTGACTACAGTTATCATTGCAGAATTTAATTGTTTAGCATAAATCTAAATATTTTTGCACTATTCTTTTGCTAATGCTAATGAGCATTTTTATCATCACCTCACTTGGTTTGTTTAAATATAAGTCCTGAAATTGCATTACATTGTTCTTGAAAGTAAGGTACATGTAAATAAATACATAAATATAATTGCTTATACTTATATAGAATTGTACAAAGAATGTAAAAATGAATCTTGAGTTTGTCTTTACTAACACTGGTTTGTACTTCACAGAGTGTGGAAGGTGAGCACCACGAGAAAGCAGTGGAACTGCTGAAGGCAGCTCAAGGGAAGGTTAAATTAGTTGTGCGATACACACCAAAAGTCCTGGAAGAAATGGAGTCCAGGTTTGAAAAGATGAGATCAGCAAAACGAAGGCAGCAAAATTAACACTGTGTGCAATAACTTAAAGAGAAAATATATATTCCTTTTGCATTTTGTAGTTTCTTTGTGACTCAGTTGATCCAATGCCTGTCATAAGACCCTGTCCTTTTCGTAAAGTTGTGGAACAGTTGAGGATGGAGGGACTAGATCTAGCCCATGCCCCATTGCCCAGCTGAGAGGAGGGCCAGCTGGAGCAGCTTGCTCAGGAGTGAGACAAGCTGGGTTTTTAAACATCTCTAAGGGTGATGTCTCCAGAAGGTGTCTGGGCAGTGTGTTCCAGTGTTTTGCTCTCCCTTACACTACGAAGATCCATTCCTATGTCGAAGTAGAGCTTCTGTTATTTCCACTTGTGCTCCCTTCCTCTTGTCCATCACTAGATTTACTGGGAAGAGTTAGGCTGTTCTTCACTCCTCCCTCTCAGGCATTGACACAGGCTGGTGAGATCACCTGAACCTTCTCTTCTCCAGGTGAGAGAGACAATCCCAGCTCTCCCAAATTCTCCTTGTCTGTAAGATACTCCAGCCACTTAACCACCTCTGTGGCCCTTAAGTGGATTCACTCGTGTGAGCCCATTTCTGTGTGGGACTGGGGAGCCCAGAACCGGACCCAGCGCTCGAGTTGTGTCTCAGGAGGACTGAGCAGAGTGAAGAGTCCCCTCCCTCAGCTTGCTGGCAGTGCTCTTTCAGTGCAGGCCAGGGACTCCTGGTTTCTTTGCTGCAGGGGCCCGTGGTGGCTCATGGCTTGCTGCTGTTCTCTGCCAAGCTGCTCTGCAGCTGCTCAGTCCCCACTCTGCTGGTGGACAGGGCTATTCCCCCATGTAGGACTTTGCACTTCTCTTTGCTGACCTTTGTGACTTGTTTGCCCATTTCTCCAGCCTGCTGAGTCCCTTTGAATGATTTGCTGAGAGTGATGTGTGCCAGCTCTTGGGTTGATAGTAAAAACGTGCAGGAGTGTGGTCCCAGCAGGGCCCTGGGTGCACTGGTGGTGACTGGCACCCAGCAGCACGCTTGGCCACTGATCACAGCAATGCCCAGCAGCTCAGCCAGCTCCAGAATGTCTGCAGGCTCCTTGTGCTCCACGGTTCAGGAGGAATGTGTAGGTTTAGAATGGCCTAAAATGCCCTGGGAAAGCATATGTGGTGATGTTTCTCTTGGCTTTTTTTTGTAAGTCCCGTTTCAGACTTTTAAGCAACAAAGTGAATTTACAGATTTTTCTAAGGCATTTAATAAGACATACTTGTACAATCAGCATCCTTTTTTTTCCTGCTTTTTTTTTTTTGACATTACTTAGTTTAGGATCTGCTGGGGGTTTTGCTAACTGATTTTTTTAAAGAAAAAAGATTCTTATGTAGCAGTATTTTGGCACTTTTCTTAAGAATATGTTGTATGTCAACTACAAAATGTAATCACAATCTACTGTGTAGCTGATAACAATATCAGATTTTGTAATGTTTTTGGTAAGTACATTGTTTTTACACTTCTGCTAAATTATAATTCACTACTCTGGAAATTGTATTACCTCTCCTGTAAATAATTTACAGTTGGTGTTCTTATATAGTGATGTTGTAATAGCCAACATTTACAAATTTGCAACAATCATTCCTGTAATTTACATTATTTTGTACTAATTTTAAAGCAGTTATGGGGAATAACATGATTGCTGTTTGCAGTTCTGGATTGACTCTCTAGATGTATTTTTATATTGAGAAACAGAAGATATTTAAATGCAGTGCAAAAGAATTCCAGATGTTCCCCTGACTTCCTGCTGTGTAAAAGAATTTTTCATCTCTAATTGTCATGCCATTCTTGTCTTTCTAGTATCTTTTATTGTAGTCTTATTTCCATGTTGAATGTATTTGTTCTGGAATTGTTAGTACCTAAATTACTGATTGTTATTGAGTCTTATATGCCAGGTTACTGTGACATGTGAACTTGTCTGGGGTTTTGGCTGCTTCTGCCTTGGGGGGTTCTTGTTTGTACTGCAGAAGTACAGCTTCACAACTGCTAAATAAGGACATCTCTGTGGGCAAGTGCTGTCTTAGCTCATGGGTTCTGGATGGTAGCATGGTGTGTGTGTACCATTTGGAAAATTTCTGGACTTGTTGGAATCTGCCAGGTTTGATGCTGTACTTGTGTAGTTTAGGTTCTGGGTTTGGGTTTTTAAGTGACACCTTTTGAAGAATTGACTTCATTGTCTACTGGGTATCAGTTCACTTGTATGGCAGCTATGAGTACATCCTAATTGACTGTTAGTAATTTGATTTTTAGAGGCTTAAACTGACAGGTGCAGTTCTTGCCATGTGGTTAATCCCTAGTCTTATTTCACATGAAGCAATATGTGAAAGAAAGGAAAAAGTTAGTAATCTAAAAATGACAGCTTGAAGCTTGTGCTTTGTCAGTTGATCTATTTGGAAAAAAAAAGGGTTGCTATGGGCAAGTGAGAAATGTGATTGCTTTCTGCATGTTTGTAAGCATGGTAAGCCTGCAAAGAGACATTTGGGAGATACTGGTAATTTGAAAATGCAGTATAAATATTTATCAGTTAGATGACATTGAGCACTGAATTGCATGGTTGGTTTTATGTCATGGGCCTCTTTCAGAAGGCCTCATGTTGCTGATACAACCATGTTGTTGAATTGTATATTTTTATGGAACAACTAATGTTTAAAGTATTGAGACCAAAATCACTAGTTAGACCAATTGTGGATGTGTTTTAATTTAATTGTTAATTAGTAGAGATATGTTTTAGAGCCATATATAAATATATATATTACAGAAAGGTATGGATACGAGATAGGAATGTTCATTTTACAAACTGTATCCTTTGTATTACTGAACAAGGTGTGTTTTGTTACTCTAATGAAATATTTACTTCACTGCAGCTAGAGCTGCTAAATGCAGTAGCATTCTCATTCTGAATTGTAGCATTTGGTTCTGGTTTGGTGACTCCTAAAAAATGTGGAGAGGTGTACCTGGGCATATAAATAAAATAGCATGTGTAGAGTTTGATAAAATGTTTTTAAATTGCAGTAACAAAAAAATCAATAACATCCAACTAATTAATAATCATCTTTGATGCTAGAAGAACCCTTTATTAATAAGGGGGGGTCAATTAAAATACTCCAAGAAACTTCATGTCTGTTACTACTGAGCAGTGCCTGTACTGTGTTAATCTGCAGTCCCTGCACACTTCTCATACATGGATATGCCAACATATTAAGAAGAGCTATCATTTCTGCAAGTGACTTCTGCATCTGTTGCTACTGTGAAGGATCTTTGGGTTTCATCAAGAGAAAAATAAAAATTCAGTCTGACAACATTGTGTTTGTGTATTTTTCTTCTGCCTTTCCATTTGGAGTCCAGGTTCCAGACTGCTTTAATTGGCTGTTTATAGTCTCTAGGGCATAACATAAACACCTGGGTGTGTGTGGGCATCCAAAGAGAAAAACGAAGCAGTGATTTAAAGTTTGTCTCCTGGTGGCTTCTGAATCATCCCTTTTCTACCCACTGTTTGGTGATTTGCTGGGGAAAGAGTGCTATAAAGCATCTATAATAGTTAGAATCTTTTGTGTTTTTGACAAGTCAGCTGCATAAACTCTTAAGATGCACAATATTCTGAGTCAGATATTACCTTTTAGAGGTTTGAATCAAGTATCTCATTCTGAGTCAGATATTTTAATTGAATCAAGTATCTTAAGTAATGAGATACAGAAATTCAGTAAGTTCTTCAAAGGACAACTTATCAGTAAAGTGTTTCTGGAGTTATGAACTGAGATTAACACAGAAAATTCTTTGAATGTAAAACAAGTTGGGGTTTTGTTGTTTTTTTTTTGTTTGTTTGTTTTCAAATTTAAGTAGGCTGGACTGTGAATTGAAACTACATGGAGAAATGTTACATGAACACTTGATGCAGAGGATAGGAAATAACACATTCTCAGTTTTACTTAACAACCAAATACTTACCATGTCCTGTCTTATGACAGTGAGCTAAGTCGAAAAGCAAAGTTGGAATTGAATTGGTACAAGAAAAGGGTGGTAGGTAAATAGTGGAATTCCAGGGAAATGGTGGACAAGGTGCAGTTTGAGTAATTCTTTGTCTCCTGAAATGCTTGGTGAGGAGCTGGTTTCAGAGGTAAGTCTGGGCTGCAGTGTTCACTTTTACAGAGGAATTGTCCCGAGTCTACAGAGTCTTGTAGGCACACAGTTGGTGATTGGGAGTGGGGCTGATCCCTAATTGATCCCTAATTGGTCCCTAATGGGCTGCAGCTGTGCAGCACAGGTGAATGCTATTGAAGGTGAGGAGCCATGGAGTGCCCAGGGGTGCTGCCCAACCCCACAGGGAGCAGAGGGCACACAGGGGGGCTGAAGGACAAGAAGGGCAGAGAGGAGGTCAGGTGTTACTGTGTGTGGGTTGGTGCTCTGCATGATGTGTGCTGTAACTGTGAGGTTCAGAAGTGGGCCTCAGGATAAAGGTGATTGCTAGTTCTAATAGTTTTAAAACCCCTATATAGCTTCCCTTTAAAATTAAGTTAGAAATAATTTGGAGCTTGTTTCCTGTTGCTGTAGAGAAGTTAGGTTTCAAGGGATAAAATAAAACTAAAGCTCTGTATTCCTCACCTTTTTTAGCTTTAATTGTGTAGTTGTTTGGGATATTTGGCGGCAGGGATGAGTTAATTGGGCATTTTATTGGTAACCAGAGGTTTAAAATAAGTCTGCACGGAGACATGCTAACAATTTCTTTCCCACTTCTCAAAAAAAAATCCATTCCCCATTGCAGCTGTGCAGGTGCCTCTGCCCTTGGAGAGAGCCCCTCAGGTAAGAGAAGTGCCACCAGGTGCACTCAGGGCAGGTGTCCCTGCTTGTGGCAGGGGCTGGAACTGGTTCCTTCCACCCCAAACCATTCCATGAGCAGACTGCCCACTGCTGCCCTGGGTTGGCTGGGGGTAGGAAGCAGGGGAAGGTGCCTGAGAAATGGATTTTATGCTTTCTGCCTTCCTTCTGCTTTCATACAGTAAGACTGAGATGTTTTGTGCTGTCTGCTTACAGTGGAGTGCCTCTAAAATTTACAAAATACAAATTAAAGTCTCTTATTACAAAACCTTTCTAGCTAGAATACAGACTGACATGAATATTGGACTAAACCCCGAATTTAATTTTCAGCAATTTTGTCCTAAATTGCTATTTAATTCCTGTACAGCTACCTAATTTCAGCTGATGACCGGGTTAGAGTGACAAGATAAAATCAATTTGTTATGATGCTATTGTGATGTCCCTCTTGGTTCAAGGGGAACACATAGTACTGGAGAAACTCCGGAGTTAGCTCTAGACAGTAGAAGACCTGACACATCTAGGCTGAAAAAACTCCACCAGCAAAAAAAGAACAAAATAACAAAAATAACTCTACACACACACTTTTTGAGCTGTCCTCTCTTTTGGCTTTGCTCTATCCAATTTACAGAAGGTTGGAATAAGGTGCCTGCAGTCATTCTCTTTTAGCTGTGGTACAACATCTCATTTCTGCCGGCAGCCCAGCTCGCTGCCTTTCTGAGGCATCTTTTGGAATGATGGAGCAAGGATACAGTCATCAGGCCAAACTGCAAAATGCTTTCTGCTCTGGATCATCTAGGTAATCCATGCACAGGGACAGGTGGGAGAGACACTGTGCCATTGGAAGTTAAGCATTGTTTACACAGAAAGGTAATATTTAATCATAAGCAATTCTAAAATTAATTTGCTCTCAGGTTTCTATTTAACTTGTTTATTTTTTCCTTCACTTTACATGTGCTGTTTCTAAACTGTGGATTTCAGTGGTCTTGCTTGTCCTCATTGTTTTTTCTTGTTTTACAGAGGCATAAAGTAGATATTGGGAAACAAATTTTCTGGGCAAATTTTTGACTCTACCAAAATAACTTTTTTTCCCAATAACTTTTCTGAAGCTTTAAATTGTTTCTGTATTTGTGCTCTACCAAGGTTTGGATCTTTACCTTCATTTTCTTAACAAAGCTTTGAACTTGGCTGAGCCTTTCTTTTGTCACTTGTTTCCTGAAGTGACTTTCAGTTCTACTTCACCTGAGTAAAAGTTTCAGCGTTTTTTGTGGGAAGAAGTGTACTTCCATTTTAAGAGAGCTTGCTGTGCCAGTGCAGATATTCCAGACTGTTGTTCTTCCACACACAGCAGCTCTGTGTCACGTTCTCCAGCATAACTTTAATTTCCTGGTGTCGTGGTTTAACCCCAGCCAAGCCCAGCACACCGTGTAGGCAGAATCCCAGTGGTAATTGAATTTCCCTGCAGTGTGGACTCAATAACAGCAGCGGCAGCTTTTGCATGTGATGCCTCTTTCAGTTTGGGTGAATCCTTCAGGTCCATTTCCAGCCCACGGGAGCACAAAGCTTATTTTTATCACTAGACAGAGATGAAATTTAAAGCTGCTCTGAACTGCATACATTTCTGTGTTTACATCTGCACACTAAACTGGGTCTGGGCAATCCTTAGGGAGGGGAACAGCCCTTGGGGCACATCCTGCCACATCAGCATTTCTGATGGAGGAAAATTGGGATGTGTGAAACCAGGGGTGAAACAGCTCTCCTTGCAGGACTAACACACTGACTGCGTTTTTATCCTAATTTAGAAATGAAAACCTCCATGCAAATCCCATTTCTTTCTGTAAAGTCTCAGAAATTCTTACAAAGTTTTTATCACGACTATGATCTTTACATTCTCATTCCCCTGCCATCCTCTCGTGGCACAGCTCTAGCAGCAGGAGTTCTGGTGCTCTGCGTTCACTTTGTATTTATTTTTGTGTCCGTGTTTCAGGTTTTAATCTGCATGTTTTTCCACATCAGGCTCCCATTAAATCCAGATGAATTCGTGTCTCTGAAAAGGGGTTTTTGTCAGAAGCAGGTACATTGCTGGACATTTTTGTGGCAATAGAAGAAAAAAAATCCCACGTCCATACTTTTGTGTCTCCCCCTATGTCTCTCCAGCTTTCCTGATGCCTTTGCACCAAATGTCTGACAGAAGTTTCAAAACCCTGTACCTGCACATCAGGCACCAAATCCTAGAGATATGCAGTAATAAATCAGTTTGTGGTGCTCCCCATTTTCCCTGAAGAAGAACAGAGCATGGTTTCTCCACAGCTCAACCAAAATGAGCTAGTTTTATCTATTTTTTAATTGACTTGGTAGTTTGACCCTCATCTTCTTCACCTGGTTTAAAGCACACCTCAGGATTTTTCTCTTTTGCAGGTTTTTTTTTTTCATTAAATAAGCTAATTGCTGCCTTATGCTGTGTTTTGGGGGGATGCTTCTTGGGATTTGTGACTAGGTTTCAGACTAGGTTTTTAAACTATGGTATTTTCAAAATCCATGGTATAATTTTTAGTTAAATAGGTCATTTAGTAAAATATGGCCATATTTTTTCAACTTAAAACACCTTAGCATGTAGCTCTTTCTTACCAAAATAAGCCAGCTTCACAGAAAATGCTAGGGTTTTATTTATAAAGGAAAATAAAATATCAATAAATTCCTGCAAGCACGTGTCTGCTTAAGCAGAAAATGAGAGAAATGGGAGTTGTTGATGGAGAGGAGAGAGCAGTGATCCATCAGTACCAGCAAGGGAAAGGCAGAGGCTGGAAACTAAGGAAAGTATTAATTTGCCAGGACAAGTTCCAGACTAACTGGAAGCAGCAAAAGTGTTGACTGGATAAAAAGGGGAAGTGGATTGCTCCTAGGACAGGAGTTTCAAATGTGGAGACTTCAGAGAGCTGCGCTAAGGAAAGAAATCTGAAGTGGTGCTGGTAAAAGAAACAGAAAGATTGAAATCAGGCAAGGATTGAGAGGAAAAGCTAGAATATTCCAGCACTTTAAAGCATGCAGAAAAAATAAAAAAGCTCTGCTATTCAGCTTTTACTAGGTCCTGAGAGCTTCTGGAAGCATTGTAGGGTACCAAGTAATCTCCATGCTACAATTTGTCTTCCAAACTCCAAGCAGGCACCGAGGACCATTTCTGCTCCCATTATCTTTGGTTAGTGAAGTGAGACTATTTGCGGAGTGAGTGGAAGTGCTTTGTTATTTTTCTTTGCCAGTAGTGGAAGGAAAAGGTAACTTTTTCTTACGGGGATTGGTTTGGATCTGTTTTGCTGAAGGAAGTTGAGAGAGCTCCTGTGAGGGTTTTTCCCCCTTCTACTCTGGTTGCTGTTCCTCCACTGCTCTCCCTGAGCACAGGCACAGAAAGTGGCATGAATGCATGGTGGCTTTGGCCCTGACATTTCTAAGAACAACGTGGCTTTGACAACAGCATTTCTCTGCCAAGATCAGCCAGGGAGGACAAAAGATAACAGTGTCTGTACTTTTACAGCAAACATTGGTACTTTTATAGCACACGTGGGTACCTTCCACTTGGAGAACTTCATATTTCTCACCAGGTACAGGACAAGTACACAGCCTGTTATTAAAGGGACCTTTTTCACAGGTAAGTGATAATGTTAATATAAAATCAGTGCATCAGAACAGGATTCCTAAATGCAAGAAAATAACTTCTGCAACTAGATAAAGTAATGTTAACACTTTTAGAAGGGAGTTAAATTAGAAAAAATGATGAGAAATGTAGGAGATGGAGGTGATGGTGGCTGGAGGAGTTCTTAGGGTCCTCACTGTGCTCTCTACTTTCTTGGGCACAGATGATTTTAAATCTTCAGGTCCCCACCATTGACGTGCCTGATTTTTAATTTTCACCAAGTGACCATTTTTTAAGCAAAGACTTTGCTTTTTTTCCCTCCACCTCAGCTCGAGCAAGGTGTGATTAGCACAGATCCCAGCCCTGCGCGGGGTGTGCTCTGGGATGTCAGTGCTGTCACAGGCAGCCCTTGGAAGGTGAAGTGCAAGGGATGAGCTCCTCACCTCGTGCTTGAGCGGCAGTGCCAGGCCAGGGTTGCTCTGGACGCTGTCTCCAGTGTGTGATGGGGCCTGCCTCATCCCTGACCTCTCTCCCTTAGCACGTACTTGCAGGTGTTGAGGAGTTTGCACATGCAATTGCAGGAACTTGAGGCAAGTGCCGCCAGGCCGTGTGACACCCTTGGGCAGGTGCTTTTACTTGGGACTGAGGGTTCAGTTACCACTGCAGGTCTGCTGCTGGCTCTAGGGAAGCAGGCAGAGCTCTGTGTGTACAGGATGGTGGGGTTCATCCCCGTCCTGCTGCAGCCACTGAGCCCTGTCTGTGCTTCTGTCACCCTCCAAGGGTGTTGTGGGATCACATCTACAGGAAAATGGACGCGTACTGAATGAACCAGCCTCACCTTCTGGAACTAAAGAAACAAGGTAATCTTTGGGGATAAAAAAGCTGATGTTGTGAGAAGAAAGAAGAAGCAGAAAAGTTGCTGACAGAGAAAGGTGTGTCAACCTGACTACAATGACGCTTGCAGCTTCTACCAGTTAGAATAAGAAAAAGGTCTGTGCTGCCTCGTGGACAAAGCAGATGCATGGACAAATTGGAGCAACAAATCCAACAACGTGTGTACACCAAGGTAAGAAGTAAATATTGTTATGAATAAAAAGCTATCTATTTTTTTTAAGGTTGCAGAGTTAAAACAAGTTGGACCAGTTGCTGTTAAGTTAGGTTCATTGTTAAGAGTTCTTCTTCAATTACCTGTTAATGGTCGGTGATTAACCATTGTCCCCCTGATGCTTGTCAGAGACCCTGCAGGTACCAGGAGAATGGCAGTGGCATCAGAGCTGGTATGCAGATGAGAAATGCATTGCACCAAATTTTGCAGTTTTCCAGGAAAATCCCTAAAAACAACGAGCCAACATAGAACTAGGGGTACCTAGGTGATGTCTAAGGATGGGAGCGTAGTCCAGTGCCTGCTTGGATCCTTTTTGTTTCTCACCCTAACGTAAAGGATGTTGACTAGAGAGACGACCCGAGGTGTTGGACCGAAAAGGCGGAATCTCCTAATCTCTGGTGAGGACGGAATGCCCAGCTCTGTCTGCAGACCAGCAGACACAGCTGCATCACCCTCCTACTCCGTGCCACTCCTGGGAACACCGGCGGCGGCGTGGGCGCGACCCTTTGATTTCTCCCCACCTGAGCTGATTCTTCTTAATAAAGGCATTAAAAAGGAGAAAGATCTCCTGCCTACTTATTTCAAATATAAACAACGTTTAGAAGCACAATAGAGAGCTTTTGCTTGACTCACATTGAATCTGCAGCGTCCTTTGCCTTGTCTCCTCAGGGTCCCTGCTTAGCTGCTCAGCTCTGGTGCGGGCTTTGGGCTGGGCTTTGGGCTGGGCTTTAGGCTGGGCTCATAGACAGCTGCCTGGGCAGGACTCAGCCGGGCTGGCAGCGCCCAGGCAGGCTCAGAGCAGCAGCCCGAGGGTGGCACAGGTGCTGTGGCTGTGCCCAGGGCAGCATGAAGGTGGCACAGATGCTGTGGCTGCGCCAGGGCAGCAGTATGAAGGTGGCACAGACGCTGTGGCTGTGCCCAGAGCAGCAGTATGAAGGTGGCACAGGTGCTGTGGCTGTGCCCAGGGCAGCAGTATGAAGGTGGCACAGGTGCTGTGGCTGTGCCCAGGGCAGTATGAAGGTGGCACAGGCACGGTGTGGCTGTGCCCAGGGCAGTATGAAGGTGGCACAGGCGCTGTGGCTGTGCCCAGGGCAGCAGTATGAAGGTGGCACAGGCGCTGTGGCTGTGCCCAGGGCAGCAGTATGAAGGTGGCACAGGCGCTGTGGCTGTGCCCAGGGCAGTATGAAGGTGGCACAGGCGCTGTGGCTGTGCCCAGAGCAGTATGAAGGTGGCACAGGCGCTGTGGCTGTGCCCAGGGCAGCAATATGAAGGTGGCACAGGCGCTGTGGCTGTGCCCAGGGCAGTATGAAGGTGGCACAGGCGCTGTGGCTGTGCCCAGGGCAGTATGAAGGTGGCACAGGCACGGTGTGGCTGTGCCCAGGGCAGTATGAAGGTGGCACAGGCACGGTGTGGCTGTGCCCAGGGCAGTATGAAGGTGGCACAGATGCTGTGGCTGTGTCCAGGGCAGTATGAAGGTGGCACAGGCGCTGTGGTTGTGCCAGGGCAGCAGCATGAAGGTGGCACAGGCACGGTGTGGCTGTGCCCAGGGCAGTATGAAGGTGGCACAGGCGCTGTGGCTGTGCCCAGAGCAGCATGAAGGTGGCACAGGCGCTGTGGCTGTGCCCAGAGCAGCAGTATGAAGGTGGCACAGGCGGTGTGGCTGTGCCCAGGGCACTATGAAGGTGGCACAGGCGCTGTGGCTGTGCCCAGGGCAGCAGTATGAAGGTGGCACAGACACTGTGGCTGTGCCCAGAGCAGCAGTATGAAGGTGGCACAGGCGGTGTGGCTGTGCCCAGGGCAGTATGAAGGTGGCACAGGCGCTGTGGCTGTGCCCAGGGCAGCAGTATGAAGGTGGCACAGACACTGTGGCTGTGCCCAGGGCAGCAGCATGAAGGTGGCACGGGCGGTGTGGCTGTGCCCAGGGCAGTATGAAGGTGGCACAGGCGCTGTGGCTGTGCCCAGGGCAGCAGTATGAAGGTGGCACAGGCGCTGTGGCTGTGCCCAGAGCAGCAGTATGAAGGTGGCACAGGCGCTGTGGCTGTGCCCAGGGCAGCAGCCCCAGGGTGACACAGGTGCTGTGGTTGTGCCAGAGCAGCAGCATGAAGGTGGCACAGGCGCTGTGGCTGTGCCCAGGGCAGCAGTACAAAGGTGGCACAGACGCTGTGGCTGTGCCCAGGGCAGTATGAAGGTGGCACAGGCGCTGTGGCTGTGCCCAGGGCAGCAGCCCCAGGGTGGCACAGGTGCTGTGGTTGTGCCAGAGCAGCAGCCCCAAGGTGGCACAGATGCTGTGGCTGTGCCCAGGGCAGTATGAAGGTGGCACAGGCGCTGTGGCTGTGTCCCTGGTTCTGCTGGGATTTCTCCAGCCCGTGCTGTTGGCTCGCAGCCTCTCCTGGGGTCTGGGCAGAGCGGGCCAGCACTGAGAGCTCCCAGCTGGTCACCCACGGACTGCGGTGACATCTTGTCCTGGTTTAGGGTAAATCTGGGGGAAGGCAGTGGTTCGTGGTGCTGGTGCAGAAGTGGGCTGCAGGCAGGCTCATTCCTGGCCGTGGCTGTAGGGTAGAAGCATCTAAAAGAAAGCATTTAAAAGCAAGTCAGATGATGGAGGGCACTAACACAAGGGTAGATAGGGTTTCCGTTTTGTTTAGTTCTCTTTTTTAAGGTAGTTAGGAGAAAAGCACTTAGACGGGCACGGGTTTGGTTGCGATGTGTGGGCTGTACAAAAGCCAGGTACCACGGCAGTGTTTTGTGTGAGGAGGAAACAGTTCTTCCAAAGCAAACCGGTTTGGTTTTGTTGTTTTCTTTTTGAGGACAGCTTGTGCGGCAGTCACCGCAGCTTCGGGAACAGGAGTGAGAAATGCTTTTGTGTCCCGGGGGGCAGAAGGACGGCGTGGCCTCCGTGCTCATTCCTAGGGGCTGGGTGGGCCATGCCGGCTGGAATCCTCCGCTCCCGGAGCTTCATCTCCTCCCGTGCATTGTTCGGGCCCGGCTGGGGCCGGTGCGGCTGGAAATGGTGTCCGAGGTGCGGGCCCGGCGCTCCCGGGGCTCCCGGCGCCCTGAGGGAGCGGCGGCCGCCGGGCAGGGAGGGCGGGGCTGCGCGCGCCGGCCCCGCCCCCCGCGCCCGTTGGTTGCGGCCCGGCCGTGCTTTGCATATTGCCTGCCCCGCGCCAATGGGAGCGCGGGTGCGGCTGCTTCATTAGCATACGCACCTCTGCCCTGGGCGCGGAGCCGCCGCGGCCGCAGGAGCGAGCTCCGGGAGGGGCGGGAGCGCCAGCGGAGCCGCCGGGGCCGGCCCGGCACCGCCACCGCCACCGGCGCGGCCTCGCCCGAGCGCTGCCTGCGCGGCTGAGATGAGCGGCGGCCAGCAGCGCTGCGGGCTGTGCACGGGGCAGGCGGGCGGCGGAGGGCTGGCTTCCCGCTGAGGCAGCCCCGGAGTCTCTCCGGGCGGAGGAGCCCCTTTATTTTGATTATTTTTTTTTTTTTTTGGCGTTGTTGTTTTTGGTGGGTTTTTATACGTTTTCCCGGCAGGCTCGGTAGGCGGAGGGCGCCAGCGCAGAGCCGCAGGCCGAGCCGGGCCGGGGGGGCTCGGCGGCCGGCGGGGTCGGCGATGCGGTGCCTCGCTCTGCTTGGCCTCGTCGCCTGGGGCCTGGGGAGCTGGGCCGGACACAGCGGCGGAGCGTCCCCCCCGTCCTGCCCGGCCCCTTGCAGCTGCGACGGCGACCGCGGCGTGGACTGCTCCGGGCGGGGGCTGGCGGCCGTGCCTCCGGGACTCAGCGCCTTCACGCACGCACTGTGAGTCGGGGCCGGGCCGGGCAGGTATCCGGGCTTGGGGAGGGAGGGAGCGGCGGCGGCACCCCCGGCAGCCGCGTGTGCGCGGTGCTCGGTGCGGTGCGGCTCTAACGCCGCCGCGCTCCCCGGCCGAGCCCGCGGTGCGGCCTCCGCGCAGGGCCCGGCGCCGCTGGGGCAGGTGAGCTCGGCGGGGCCTGGGCGGCTCCCCGCGGCTCCGGAGCCGGCCGACCGCCAAGGCACCGGCCTCGGAGGTGCAGAGGCTGGGAGGAAGCCGCTGCGGCGGTGCGAGGCTCGGCTCGGGGTTCGGCGGGGCCCGAGTCGATGCCGGTGCCGTCCTGAGGCGGGGGGGAGCTGCTGCCCTCACACGAGCGTGGGTCCTCGCCCCGGGTCGCCTTTCTCCCAGTTCTTCTCTGGAAACCATTGCCGGTCAGTGTGCTCCCGAAAGTTAAGGTATTTCCAGTCCTAAGAATGGTTAAATACGGTGCCTTCGCTTTTACAAAATCTTCACTATGGTAAAGCACAGGGGAACCTTGGAAAAAACCAGCATAGCCAAACGTGGAAGGTTTGTCGAGTTTTGCTTGTGAATGAAGAAAAACGTAAACACTTAGAACATTTTATCCCATATTGTAGGATAATATTGTAAAGGAGGCAGAAACTGGTAGGTCTTGTGTGGCGTTTTGGTAACTTTAATAATAAAATTTTAATTGAGGAATGAGCACTGTTCTGCAGAGACACGACCGGGGAGGGATTTGCAGCTTTCAATACGGTAGCTTTGCTAATCCACAAACCTGTTAAGTTTCACAATAAAACCTGTCAGTCTTGCCCCACTTCTCAGCGCAGATTTCACAGGGTGGAGCAAGGTCTAGTATGGGCCAGTGGTCAGGTCTGGTATTACTAAAGCTTTGCCGTGTTTACAGCGTGTAGAGCAGCGCACCACGGCAAACGACAGCGCGACGTTTCACATCGCTGCTGAATTGCTGTTTTGTCAGAATGCAGCCGTGGTGCCTGCCTTCGAAAATCGCACTTCTTTGTCTTTGTCTGCCTACACTTAATATGCAGGAGGAGTCTGATTCATAGTTACTGGATATTTAGTTTACTGAGGAGGTTTCCAATTTCCCCTACATATTTGGGTTGTGTCTTAGTCGTTCAGGCTGGGTGGAGGAAGATTACTGGGCCTGCTTTCTTGTGTACTAGTTGATGAATGGTAGGAGTTGGATCTGGTCTCAGTCGTTATCTGTGCTTAAATATTTTGTTCCATTTTTTGTGCTTATAAGGTGTTAAGTGGGACCTCACTTTGTGGTGTTTTTCTTGTGGCAGAAATGGTGTTTTTCTGAGTGTTTGGGATAGGGAGTTAGACGCTGTCATCATGAACCCTTGGAATTACTGCTAAACAGTCTTGGCATCACAGATAAAACAGGGAAGTTACCCAAATTAATGAAGTGCTTGAAGTCTCTCTGGTAAAAGCTGCATTTAAGCATAAGATTTTATGGCTCCTACATTGTCTGGCTGTTGTATAAAATGAACTGGTACATCTCGGAGTGTCAGCAACATGACATAAGTTGTCTGGTGGGCACAAGTTGCCATAGCCAACACCCGTTAGAGATAAAACTGCCGAAGAGCTTCAGTTTGTAAGTTCCTCCTTGCTGTGCAGGTAAATTTCACACAGCCAGTTGTAAGTTCCCCCTTACTGTGCAGGTAAATTTCACACAGCCAGTTGTAAGTTCCCCCTTACTGTGCAGGTAAATTTCACACAGCCAGTTGTAAGTTCCTCCTTACTCTGCAGGTAAATTTCACACAGCCAGTTGTAAGTTCCTCCTTGTTGTGCAGGTAAATTTCACACAGCCAGTTGTAAGTTTCTCCTTACTCTGCAGGTAAATTTCACACAGCCAGTTGTAAGTTCCCCCTTACTCTGCAGGTAAATTTCACACAGCCAGTTGTAAGTTCCCCCTTACTCTGCAGGTAAATTTCACACAGCCAGTTGTAAGTTCCCCCTTACTCTGCAGGTAAATTTCACACAGCCAGTTGTAAGTTCCCCCTTACTCTGCAGGTAAATTTCACACAGCCAGTTGTAAGTTCCCCCTTACTCTGCAGGTAAATTTCACACAGCCAATGTGACACATATGGCAGAAGTGAGAGGAGGCCTGCACATGCTGAAATGTGCTTTGGAATGAGTTTTTGTAGCTTTTGATTTTATGCTCTTTAAACTTGAGAAGAACCTGTGTGGTGCTGTGGCAGTGGAGGATACTCTTGATCCCCATTTGTGTACAGTTCCTGCTTCCTTATTTACAGAAGGAAAATAATGGATGGCTTCTTGGTGCTTCTGAGCTGAACCAGTCTGTCTTGTAGTGAGGGCACTTGAAGTTTAGGGTATGTAGAAGACAGTCTTGGAGGCAATAAAAAACTTCTGACCTGCTTGGACTGGACAATGTATAGCTTTGCCAGAGATGCTCAGTTGGCTAGTGTGGAAGAAGAAGACACAAAAATAAAATCACACTCCTATGTGACATGTTTGTCACGGCAAAGCACCTTAGCTATGTGAAGAGAACAAAACCTTTCTGTGCTCTATGTCAGGCACCTTAATGATGTCAGGAGAGCCTGGTATTTAATTTTTACTAGTTCTGTTTTCCCAGAGTCTTAATTTCTTTGTGTTAAGTCTAATAATTTAGCCTAACTTCCCAGGTGCTGCCATGAATGGTCAGACAGAGGTTTCTGTAGAGCCTTAAAGGCATATCCTTACAGAATACCCTTCACATTCCTTATTTCTGTTTATTCAGCTCTTGACTGATCCCCTGCTGTTTCTTGCTTACTGTGGTGGTATGAAAGCAGGCAGAGAGGGGCTGGTGTGATCATGGGGGGTTATATGATTACCAGAGTATGGTGAGATCTCTTGAGGGTAATTCTCTCAGACCGAGCAGCTCGAAAAGCTTTTGAGTCATTGGTGAACTTTGAGAGGTGGAATTTGAATGAAGCTGTCCCAGCTGCAGTCAGCTCAGTGAGGAGATTGCTGGGAGATGTACAGGTGCTTGGAAAAGACAGGTGACAGCGCCAGATCAGACCTGTCTGAGGGGATGGCATCAATGGGGACGAGCTCGGAGGGAGTTGGGATGACATGAGCAAGGATAATTGCTTGATACTTTTACTGTAGGCAACCATTTGTATAATTTAGGTAGGTGTTTATGTAACTCTTAATTGCCATCTGCCAGTTCTTCTGTTTATGAAGGTTCAGTTTGCTTGGTTGCAAAATAACTGTAGTCTGTGCATGTTGTAGGCACAGAGTTTGTGGTGATTGGGAGTGGGGCTGTGGCCTCATGCCCGATGGCTCCAGCTGTGCAGGACAGGTGAACCCTGTTAAAGGTGAGGAGCCATGGAGTGCCCAGGGGTGCTGAGCAATCACACGGGGAGCAGAGGGCACACAGGGGCACTGCATTTAAGGTGAAAGTTGTAAAAGGCTGCACTGAAGAGAAGTAAGGAGCAGATGCCTGAAGCCTCCTTTGGTGTCAGTTGTGGCTCCACCACCCTTCAAATATGAGTAAGTGGTGCCTGTACTGGAATATAAAAATGGGTTTTGTTTGGGTTCTTTTCAATGCTGTATGCTCCTGGTTTTTGCTATGTTTCACATGCCGTGTTCTAGAAAACTTCATGATAGTGTGGTAAGGCATACATGTGCTTGTGCTTCTCATGGATGTCAGTTTGAGAACTCAGATTCCAGTTTGGAAGGTTTAATACTTGTATGAGTCTTGTGCAGGAGATAAAAGCAAGGAATTCTAGGTAATTAGTTTTGGAGAGCTCTTCCATTGGCCTGGCTGACTTAGGTCTTGCCTGAGACAACAATGAGGAATATAACCCCCCTCTCCATGCCTGCTATTATCTTTTAGATGCTTCAAGTAAGAAAACAATACAGATAGTTTTCATTCTAATGCTTCTTGGGTGTATTTTTGCACAAGAAGGAGGGGTAGGGTCCCCTGCTTTAATTTTGCTTTCTTTGAGTGTGAAAGGCAGAGGGGCTTGGGAGTTCTGGCTGCCCTAGACTAGGGGATAAACCTTCAGGATTAAATTGTCATCTTGATCTCTTGGGTTTTATTGCTCATTTAACATAACAGTGCTGTATTTCTGTGTGCTGTTGTGCACTAGCTTTATGAGGTTGAGAAATCTGGCAGTTGAGATCCTTTTTTTACTTGTTTTTTACTACAGGGTGCTTCAACAATCACAGAGACAAATACAGAGTTGATCTGTATTTTGGTATACATGCTATCTGGAGGTACCTGCATGCTGTCACCATTGAGGGAGATCCCTTGCTCTATCTGTGTATATATGGCAAAATTATGTAGTTCTGTTTGGGGTGAGCAGAACTTGCCCATTTCTTTTGGTCTTTTTTATCTGTCACTGTTATTTTTTTTGTAGAATGGTGATAAAATGTAATAGGGAGGTGTGAGGTATCTTCTTCTGCTGCAAAGATAGAGATATTTAGTGTACTGCTATGGTCAGATGTCTAAGTATAGAGGGACCTAGCTGAGTTTTGTTAATGCTGTCTGGTAGAGTTGTTATGGTGAAAAGTCAAGATGTCCAGATGTGACCTTGAGTCTGGAAATTGTAGCATGATTACAATTCTGAGGTAGAAAAGCCTTATCTAATTACAGGTTTGAAGGTTTTGCAGGTCAACCATTTAGTTTTTTACTTGCCTGTGCTACATACTGGTGATGTGATGGCAAGTTGTAGTTCCATACTTCTTTTTGAAAAACATGGTCGTGTCATTTCAGTTTGAATATTCCTATAGGTCAGCAGAAATGCTGTTACATTTGCATAGACTCATGAAGTCCCACAGAGAGGAGGAGTATTTCAGTTTGGTGAACCTTCAGTGATTTCAGCAACAGTCTTTCCAGCATATATCACCCAAGGATTGGAGTCTTTATCTTCATTTTAAGCTGGCCAATTTATCTGTCAGTCTCGTAAAAAAGTAGATGCTTTTAGGTAGTGTACACCAAGTGAAGTTGTTGATGTTTCAGTGTTAAATATTTTTGCCTTTTTAATGTTTTTGTTAGTATCAAATTTGGTGTTTTCCTCTTCACTGTTTGTCCCTCCCCCAGAAACCCCAACATTCTGCCATAGCATGTAATTCTCAGGTACTTGGCATTTATTTTGTACACGGAGCTCATTTGTATCATATGTAATTTCTTGTTTGATGTGTACTGGCAGAGGCTTGTAAGTGTGATTTTGGGGAATAAATACTAAGATAAGTCTGCAGCGTAGAATAAAGTTGGACTTTAATGTAAGCAAGCTTATGCTAGTAAATAATTACCATTTCAGTTCTTGAGAGGAATTTGCTAGTAACTCTCTACTTAAGAGGGAAAATATGGAAGCTGTAATATAAGGACAAAACAAAATGAAAAAACCTCCTCTGCAAGGATCTTTGTTTGTTTTGTACTCTACATCTAAGCCAGCAATTTTTGCAGAACACAAGCTCTTATTTACCCAGAGAAAATTACTGGCCTAGATTTCCGAAGGGCTGAGCACCCATATCACATTTTAGGGAGCGTGGTCGCTGCAGGGCTCTGGGAGTACCTCTGAATGTCACAGATCTCCCTCTCAGCCACCCCTCTGCCTTTCCTAAAAGCTTCTTCCTAAAGATGAGCCTCTTGTTGGGAAGGGGTGGGAGCTGGTGTTCTGTTTATCTTCTGGGGGATTTGCCAGCAGCCCGGTTTGCCTGTTCCTTGTTTTACAAACAAGCAAGGGAGTGAGATGGATGGGACTGGTTCATTTCAGCAGGGCTGCTGGAACTTCATGGAAGCAGTTACTCTGTTAAGGGTGAACTTGTTTCAGGCAGCAGCTCTGTGCTGCCAAACTGTGGTTTGAGTCTCTCTATGGAAGAAGCAGAATGTCAAAAATAGCTTAAGGAAGAATCAAAGAGATTTATATAATTCTAGAAATAGGAGAAAAAGCTGGAAAGAGCAGAAGGAGCCATTCCTATTTGAAGAAACTTGTAAATTCAAGCAGCAGAGTTTTAAATGCTACAAGCCCTTTGCTTACAGAGATCTCAATAGTGTGTCATGGTTTAGAGTCCCTGGCCATCCTCTCCACCTGGTAATTTCACCATCTGCTTCCACAGTGACCTAGGATTTTGCTACAGAGAAATACTCTTCAGTTTTTCATGCCTGCCTTTCAGCTACTGTTGCAGTTTGTGACAAGATGTTCTCAAACTTTGGTCTGAAAAGAGGTTTCTAGTCATGTGTTGGTTCTCTGCGCACTCCCACCTCTAGCTTGCCCTGCACAGCCCTGCTGAAGAAGTGCAGGTAGCTATTGGTGTTTGCTTTGCTGAGAGGTGGGCAGCTGGTGGTGTTGAGGGGAATTGCGTGCAGGGATGGCTGTCACAGGAGCTCACACAGAGAACAGGAAGATCTTGGTGTTACTGTGTAAATACTGTCCTCACTCTAAATCTGGTTGAGAGCTTTTCTTTAGAATCAGGCCCACATTCATTCACTTTTTTTCCAAATAAAGCTGGAATGTCCAAATTGGAAACATGCAGCAGTAGACATAAGGGTACCTGGAAAGTATAATTAAATAATGAAAAGATGGCCTGCGATGTACCTGCAAAACAGTTGACCTTTTTGCCTTTGTTTTTTTCCAAGTGCTAAGTTCCTGCCAGTGAGTTTTATTTGAGTTGAAAGTTTCCAATATTTTCAAATCGTGTGTCATTTGTTTTAAAATACATACTTGACATAACAGAATCCATTCATTTTACTCTTCAATGATTTAACTGTTACAGGATTGTAACAACGTCAGCACTTTCCACTTCCCAGAAGTGGACTCCTGTTGCTGAAAGAGTAAGGGAAATCTGTATTTCAGCTTCACCAAGAATTTGAAGGCACAGTGATATTATACATCTCTTACAAAACTGCGGAGGGGACTGTAGTGATCTCAAAAATAGCAGTTTAAAGGTGGTGTCTGAAAACTGCTATTGAATTTGAATGGGTAGTAGCCAGTTTACGGGATTATGCATAATGTCAGCCAATATAATGGCATGTTTTAAAAAAATACAGATAGCTATTTTTGACCAGGTGATGTTGGTGTTCCCTGGTGGACTGTGGTCCGACATCTGTCAGGGATATGTTTGATTTTGGGAAATAAGAATATCACTTAAACATTTTCTTACTAAAATATGAAGGCTTCTATTTTTTTCTTTTAAAGTGATGTCCTTGCTCGTTTTCTCTCTCCAGCCTGTTGTGGTAAAATGCTAGGTCTTGCAAGGACATTTTTTACCCCAAAACTTTTAAT